>NW_016811898.1:2399849-2438713 GCF_001698545.2 Rhinopithecus bieti
GACAGAGCGAGACTCCGCCTCAAAAAAAAAAAAAAAAAAATGTTGTAGCATTTAAAATAAGAAAAGGATTCCCCCATTATCTCTCTGAATCCTGGAAGATTCTTCTCTGCTAAAGGAGCCTGGATTTGAAAATCACTTCCTTTAGAAATCCCTTTTGAGTCCAGGTTCCAGGTGCAGGAGTCCAAATTCCTTTTGCTTTAGATAATGATTAAATGTCTCCTTTTCACCTTCCAGTTCCCTTCCTCTTTTCCAAGCAATTTAATCTTAACCATTCACGTATATTGTTTAGTTAGTCATGGCAACAAGGCCATTCGATAGGTCAATTAGCAACTAAACTTAGACATGATATTGACATTCTGGCTGTGTTAGCCACATTTTTGAGATCCTAGTATAAGGGTTTGACTGATCTCCATGAATTGCCAATACACTTGGACAATGAAGGTGCTGTAATTGCAAAAGAAAAGAAAATTTCAGGACCCTTTAAATGTATTTTGCCAAGGGGGAAGTTAAACCCTGGAAACTGAGTCATGTAGCATGTTTGCAACTGATGCTTCTTACATTATAGATTAATTCTCTTCTGCATTGTTCTTGCTCTGTAAATGATTAGAAGAGACCAGAGACCAGAACTCCTTCTCTTCCAATCACTGACCTTTGTTGCAGATTAAGCCCCTCCATTTTTCTTTTGTACCTAACTCAGACCAGTTGGTACAAAAGACTCTATGACTCTTACATCTTCAGTGTGGAATGTTAAATGTACCCTTCCTGAAAGGAAAAGACCACCTCGACTAATCAGACCATTGCAATTCTGCATTCGGTCTTATATAGAAAAATGTTGAAATTCTGCTAAGCTTCCCTAAACCTTGTCTATGTGAACAATCCCAAACATCTACACTTCAGAACACTGACTTCCATTTGTTGGAATCCATGCTTCCCAAGTGGCCATCTTCAACTTTTGCACTTCAATTTAACTCTCTTCAAACTCGCTTCTGGCCGGGCATGGTGGCTCATGCCTGCAGTCCCAGCACTTTAGGAGGCTGAGGTGGGAGGATCACTTGAGGCCAGGAATTCGAGACCAACCTGGACAACATAATGAGACCTCTGTCTCTACAAAAAAGGAAAAACAAAAAAAACCCCCAAAAAACCAAAAAAACATTACCCAGGCATGGAGGAATACACCTGCAGTCTTAGCTACTTGGGAGGCTGACACGGGAGGATCCCAGGAGTTTGAGGCTGCAGTGAGTTACGATTGTGCTATTGCACTCCAGCCTGGGTGACAGAGTGAGAACCTGTCTCTAAAAATAAAAAAGCCAACAAAGAAACTAGATTCTGACCCTTTTGATTATTTGAGGTTGACAAACTACAGTGAAGAAAAACCAGGCCTGATCTCTGCCCTAATGAGGGATAGTCTAGAGGGAGAGAGAGAAGCACATCTCAGAATCATATACAAACATGAAAGTGCAACTGTGACAACTGCTTTGAGGATCAACAGGTTCTCTAATAGGGAAATTTAACCTCATCAGGGAGGTTGAGACAAGGCTCAGTGAAGAAGCAACACTTGAGTAAAGCCTGAAGGCTAAGCAGAAATTAATTAGGCAAAGAGGAGAGGGAAGGGTGTTCTAGGTAGAGGGAACAGCTTCTGCAAAGGCCCAGTGGTGGGGAGTCCAAGGAGTCCAAGGAGCTGAAAGAAGGTGATGAAAGGAGCTTAGGAGCTGAAAGAAGTAGAAGTAGGAGAGGCAGACAGAAGTCAGACCAAGCAGGGGTTTGTAGGCTCAGTGAAAGACTTGTATTTTTATCATAAAAGCAATGGGAAGCTATTGAAGAGTCCAAGGAAAAGGAGGGGTGGTGATCTGGTCAGTTTACATTCTGAAAGCTGCTCTTTAGTGCAAGGCATGGAAAGGGAAAGGGTGCTTGCTTGGATGCTGCTCTTCCCTGCCTCACTCTTAGTCCAGGAAGTCTGGGTGGAAGGCTGATGGAGCAAGCCTGGCCATATTGCCACATCCTCTCACCTCAGTGACTGGTTCAGGGATAGGAATGTAAGGAAATCAGGCTCAATCAGAAGTCCTGTCAGGTATTTAGCAGGGACGACAGGAACTGATGCATGGTCTTTCCTGTTGGCCTTGAGCTTAAGATCACATGAGGAGCTGCTGTGGCTGTCTTACCACCGGTGGAGAGCCTGATGCTAACAGGAGGTGCCACGTGGGACCTGAGAGTGAGGCTGAGCCTAGAAATGGAGCCAAACCGAGTCCCGATGGCTTTTATATCTTGTCCAAGCACAACTGAAGGCATCCTTGCTTCTGTACTTTTCAGTGACATAAGCCAATCCATTTCTGCTTTGCTTATACCACATTTCATCCAAAGAGTCAGTGGGTTCTTAGGCAGGAAGGGGACATGGAAGAAGTCTCCTGGGCATGCCCCTCTGCTGGATCAGCGCTGTGGAAGGAGCTGGGCTTCCTGTTTGAGCTACTCCTGCCAAGCAGAGAGGCTTTCAGAGGAGGAGCAGGAGCAAACCGGCCACTGCCTGGGAACAAGCATTCTTTGGTGCCTGGTAATCTGGTCTAGTTAGCTGGTAGCTGTGTAAATTTACCCTTCTCTATGCTGAAGGCTTAGCACTGCGGGTGCCGTTGTCTTCCGGTTCCCTAGTAAAGTTTCTTTTAGAAGCTCTTGGCTGACCTGAGGGAGAAAGGGAGGGAACTAGGGAACCAGAGAGGTCTCAATGCCCTGGAAGCCAGGGATCAGTGTGGCGTCTGGTGGGGAACATGGCAGTCACTGAGGACAGGCTTCGGCTCCAGGGAGATGTGCTTGCAGCCAGGAGCCAGGAGAAAACCATGATTGTCCTTGATTCTTACCTACGGTGGGTGCTGCCTGCTAAGTACCTGCCTCCCCAGCCAGCTCCTCTGGACCCCACAGCCAGCTCTCTAGGTTTCCAGGGCCAGAGCTGCCTCTCAAGTCTGGTGGTTATTTGAGGCCCAGAGATCCACCCACAAACCTCAACCTCTCATTCCTCCAAAGGAAGAATACTATCTGCAAGGGAGGAGGATAGGCAGGGAGTGACATTGCTCTGTTCTCTCTTTCAGGATGAAAGGGGCAGAACCATCCAGAGAGCTGGACAAGAAACAATAAGCCATGAGTTTAAGTTCTTGCTCTAAGAACTCATAAAAGAACTGTGAGCCAGACCTCTTTGGGCCTCTGTTTTCCTCACTTGCAAGTAAAAGCATTGGATTATTGAATCTTAAATCAAATATTATACACATTGGACTGGATAACTACCTTTTAAAACTATTCAGAAAATGAAGTTTCTTGCAACTACTGGAAAAATTGGTTGGGGTTAGTGTTTAGGTCACAATGGAAGGCAGAGGTCTTCTATCCCTCTCTCAACTAAAGAGAGGACAGCAACTCTGTCTGACCCCATACAGCATTTGACCTCGGACCTTTCCTTCTGGGACTTTGAACCTCGAGAGAGAGGCACATGGTTAGGTGAAGGTGGGGTTGGGTTTGTGACAGTAGCAGTGTGGGGTAGAGGCAGTGGCAGTAGTGTGGCACTGGGGGACAGGCACAGTGCATGCTCGCTATGTGTTCCTTTTGCCCAGCCTCCCTGGCTTCTTGATGGCATCCCAGGTCTGGTTCCCGAACCTTCCTATCAAGTCTGTGGACCACCTAATAGCCTTATAGTTACTCCCTCTCCTGGTTACATCAGCCAGAGTCAGTTTCTGTTGTTTGCATCCAAAGTATCCTGACTGATACATAATGGAGGACACTTATGTTATTAAAACCCCAAACTAGCTAGAGTCATTTTTGCCTTTTAAGATAGGATGACATAGTTCATGTCAGCAGGAAAATAAATGTTTGTATGTCTATTTCCCCTGCTAAATGTGTTGGAAGAGGGTCTGGAGAGTAGCAGGGGGTAGGCTGTCCTTAGGGTGCATGTGCACGGGTATGGATATGGAACCTCTGTGTTGTCAGACTGTTTCCTTCTTGTATTTCCTTAAGCAGGATCAGCAAACTTTTCTGTAAAGGGCCAGATAGTGAATATTTTTGGTTTTGTTGGTCATACAGTGACTGTTGCAGCTACTCAAGTCTGCTGCTGTAATATAGAAGCAGAAATAGTATGTAAACGAGCAGATATGGCTGGTTTCCAATAAAACATTGTTTTCAAAAACAAATGGTGGGTCAAATTTGCCTGTAGGCCATAGTTTGCTAATCTCTGTCCTAAAGCACTTAAAGCACTTTGTATTCCTCTGTGATAATTCGAATTATTGTTCAACCAATATTTACTCCTTTCCCTCTTCCACTGTGGACAAAGTATAATTCCCTAAACCGGTGATGTTAGGCTTGGCCAAGTGACTTACTTTGGTCAATGAAACATTAGCAGATGTAATAACAGCCTTAAATATGTTGTTGCAGTTTGGCTTGGATCTTGCATTCTGGTGATGCACTGTGAGAAGAACATGCCCTGCGTAGCCACTGCGTCTTCAGCCCCAGAACAAACCACTCAGAGCTAGGATCCAAGCCCAGCCAATCTCAGTTCAAAGCAGAGCCACCCAGCTGAGCCCAGCCCAGATGAACTGACCCCCAGTTGATCCACCTGCAGATCTGTGAGCATGAGAATAAATGCTTATTGTCGTAAGTTACCGAATATTGGGATGGATTGTTAGCAATATTGTAACAGTAGCTAAAATATCATCTTAATGCATTCATCACAGACTGTTTTATGGTTGCTTGCATCATACATGTCATTTTTCCCTTACTGGATTAGAGATTCCTTGAAGCCGTTCATCAGATCTAACTCTTCTTTAAAAATTCTGTAGCACCCAGCACATTGCCTTACAAACAGTGCTTCCTAAGTATTAAGATGGTGTGTAAGATACTCCTACAATGTCGTTAACAAACCACAATATAATATTAAATGGTGAATGTAGCATTCATTCATACAAATGTGGAAGAATTTTCTGCCTCTAGTGAAGAATGATATTTTCTACTGTCTTCAGAATGATGAGAAAAATATCTGACATAAGGGTGACAGTGGACATTTAGGTCTCAACAAGACATAGTTTCACTTGACCAGAAGAGGAAAAGGAAGCTGAATGAACCCATGGTTCCGCTTCTCTATCTGTAAAGTGACTATAATGATAGAACCTACCCTTTGGGTTTTCATGAGGATTAAATGAGATAATTCATGCAAAGTAGTTAGCATTGCGCCTGATCCATGGTGAGTGCTCAAAATATTTTCATTATTACTATTTTCAGAAAGATTATGTGAATTGTCTTGAAATCCAGCCCCAGGATTAATAATGGCAGTTGGGGTAAAACAAAAAAAAGTATTTTACAACGATTCTCTCTCTCTTCCTTTGTTTCTCTCTCCTTTTCTCTCTTTGTCTTCCTTTCCACATTTACCCTCACACACAGAACTTTTATGCGCTATTTAGTGCAGTAAGGAAATTGCAGGACACTATCTCTATCATCAAGATACTAACAGTCTGATCAGACAGATACAAATATATATATTCAGTGCTGTCTGTAAAAATATGTTACTTATGGACTGAATAAGTAGCATATGCTATAAGAAAGTGTTTTGAAACATCTTCAAATATTAAACATAAGGAGAATGACAATGGAAGTCCCAATGCATTTCAAAGAATCCCTTTCATAATGATAACTCTTTCCAAGACAACTTAAAAATCAAGAGTAAAACTATTAATACATTTAAAAAATAAATTTACTTGGAAATTTAAAAGTTCTAGATAATTCATGAGTTAATAGGCAATGAAAATTATAAGGAATTCAAAACTGAAGGACAATGAAAATAATAAATATCCAAACTATTTGGATGCAATTTAAGCACTATTCCAAAGAAAAAAAAGGCTTAAATGAATTTGGTATTTAACTCAAGGAGCTGTAAAAAATAATATCAGGGTAAGCCCAAAGAAATCAGAAAGAAGAAAATAAAAAAAGGAAGGACTGGAAATATAATGAAATTGATAAACAAAACAGAAAAAAGAGGGAAATGGTAAAAAAAAAAAAAAAAAGTGGACTCTGAAACTCGTTGAAAATGAACACTCTATGGCAAGATCTAATCAAGAAGGAAAAGTGCAAATAAACACTATGGGAAAGGTAAAAGGCGGGCACCCACACGATACTGAGGGATACAATTGCCACAGAAAACTACTATTATCAGATTGTAGGCCATACACCTCTCTCGGAAGTACACTGTAACGCCAGCCCACACCAAGTTACGCTTGCCTGCACTGTGCCATGCCTAGCGTATGCTATGCTATACTGTGCTATGCCTATGCTATACTCGAGATCACTATCGACACCACTATGCCTGTGCTACTGTCCTATACTATACTGTGCTATGCTATGCTATCGCTCGAGCGCTATACTGTGCTATGCTGTGCTTATGCTATGCTAATACTGTGCATATGCTATCAGCATAATACTGGTCCACCTGCACTGCTATACTGTGCTATGCCATGCTTATGCCTGCTGCCACTATACCTCGTCGCATGCATGTGCTATATACTGTTGCTAATGCCCAATGCTAGACTGTGCTATGCTATGCTTATCGCTCGTGGCTGTGCTATACGATACTGTGGCTATGCTAAAATATCGTAGTTATTGATCAACACAACCCTAACATCTCAGGTGGCTTACAGATCACAAATGTTTCTTTCTCATTCATGTTGCAGGTTCAGTCCTCCGCCCCATGCCATGCAGTGACTTAGGGGTGCAGTCTGATGGAGGAGCCAGCATCTCCACATGTGCTTCTGGGGTCATTGCAGCTGGAGAATCTAGAATCTACTTACTGCAGAATCTTTTTTTGGGGGTGTGGGTATAGAGTCTTACTCTGTAGCCCAGGCTAGACTGCAGTGGCATGATCTTGGCTCACTGCAACCTATACCTCCCAGGTTCAAGCGATTCTCCTGCCTCAGCCTCCCAAGTAGCTGGGACTACAGGCATGCGCCACCATGCCTGGCTAATTTTTGTATTTTTAGTAGAAATGGGGTTTTACCATGTTGGCCAGGCTGGTTTCGAACTCCTGTCTTCAAGTGGTCTGCCAGCCTCAGACTCCCAGAGTGCTGGGATTATAGGCATGAGCCACGGCCTCTGGCCTGCAGAATCTTTATTACTCTTGTAATCAAGTACTTCTTGTCTACCACCCTTGAAGATGCTGTGCTGTAAGGAGTGAAGTTGGCTGACAGCCTCCAGCTGTTGGCACCGTTGGAATCTGCTGCTGTGTTGAAGCGGAGCTCTGGGCAGCTCAAAGCCTGGTGGAATTACTAGGGCCTGGTAATGTCTGCCCAACAGGGGACTCCCCTCCAAGCAATCTGCCTTTGAGAGTCCCACTGGCCTTGGCCAAGACTTTCTCAGAGCTGGACCACAGTCTAAGCTTCTTTCTGCTCACTCCTTCTAATTTACCTATCTTTGGATTTCCCTCTGAAGGGTGTCAGATGTGCACTGCAGTCTGAAGGCTTTCCCTGCCTACTCCTGATTCCCTTCTGCCCCACACTCCCTGTATCTTTCAGGCATTGCCCCCAATAAACCACTTGCATTCCTACCTCCTAACTCCCAGCAGTCCAGAATCTCGAAGTCATGGTTCACCTTTAATCACATTTCATTGGTCAAAACTAGTCACATGTCCATGCCCATCTTCAAAGGGTTAGGACAGTCTAACCCAAAGGAGAACTGGATATTGGGGCACATTTGTAATTTTTATCACTAGTGAAAAACCCTAAATAATGGGAAGAGAGGTTCTCTAAAAGAAAATAATATTTATTTGGCAGTAAGCATTGCAATGGAATATGGTGGGTGTATTTGGGGAAGTAAAAGAAGGTAATGGTTTTTAAAGAATAAACAAGCAGGATTACATAATTGTTTTGAGATAATTATCCTTGGCTACAAGGATCAATAACAAGGGTTATGTCAGTCAGGTTCGACAGGCAGTTGCTGGGCAGATGTCCTTGCAGAAAAATATTTTTTTTTTGTATAAGGCTGCAGCACCCTTTGTGCAAGATTGTGAGTTTTGGTCAGGTGCAGTCGCTCATGCCTGTAATCCCAGCACTTTGGGAGGCTAAGGCGGGCAGATCACCTGAGGTCAGGAGTTGGAGACCAGCCTGAATAACATGGCGAAACCCCGTCTCTGCTAAAAATACAAAAATTAGCTGGGCATGGTGGCACACGCCTGTGATCCCAGCTACTCGGGAGGCTGAGGCAGGAGAATCTCTTGAACCCAGGAGGCAGAGGTTGCAGTGAGGTGAGATGGCGCCATTGCACTCCAGCCTGGGCGAGAAGAATGAAACTCTATCTCAGAAAAAAAAAAAAAAAAAAAAAAAGAGATTGTGAGTTTTGCATTCTTTTCTAGTTGTTTTTGTAATCAGCCATATGTACGTGGGAACACTTCCTTCATGGCCTTCCCAGCCTCTATTTGTCAGGGCTTTAATAAAGTGATTCCATTTTGATTCTGACAACTTTGGATACACAACTAATGATTAAACAGTTATTCGTTACCCTCCTTTTCTTGCCAGCAGAGCCCCAATTTTTTCAGGTGTCTATCCTGCACTTCTATCACGACTCAGGGGTAAACTGTAACTTACTAGAGCCAATTATAACCAATTTCCAGTAATTGGATCAAGAAAAGGCCAATGAAATCTTGGTTAATGCAATGGGAGAGGAAGTGTTCTGGGTGTCACCTGGATTTAAAAGTGACACAGGCCGGGCGCAATGGCTGACGCCTGTAATCCTAGCACTTTGGGAGGCTGAGGCAAGCGGATCACCTGAGGTCAGGAGTTCAAGACCACCCTGGCCAAAATGGTGAAGCCCCATCTCTACTAAAATTACAAAATTAGCCTGGCGTGGCATGTACCTGTAATCCCAGCTATTGGAGAGGCTGAGGCAGGAGAATCACTTGAAACCGGGAGGCAGAGGTTGCAGTAAGCCGAGATCCCGCCACTGCACTCCAGCCTGCCTGGGTAACAAGAGCGAAACTCCGTTAAAAAAAAAAAAAAAAAAGTGACACGGTGTGGGGAAGAGCCTTTTTTCTCTTTTCTGTTGGTGGGTATGGTTATGTATGAACTTGCTACCTACCGGGTGCTGAGGCAACCATCCTGCAGCATGTCAACAAGGAAAAAGAGAAAAGCAAAAGAAAATCTAGGCTGCCAAACTTTTGTAGGGAGCCCTTTATAGGAAGAAAAATCATGAAAACTTAGACTTACTCAGGTTTATATTCTCCTACCTCTTGCTTTCCTTTTCTTGTCAGAAGAATATTACTCATACACCTCTTCTCTCTCCTTCACGCCAGATCAGTTCTGGTTGGAAGAATGAAAACAACAGCTAAGTGGTGTGATCTAACTGACACAGGGAAAGAAGCTAAAATTGACCACTCAGGAAATGAGGCATGTATTAATGATTTTCTTTTGACTAGTTGTTTTTAAAAACATCGACGTGCAATTAACTGTTGTCTATAAAATAAAGGAAAAAGGGGGCATAGACTTGCTATTTCATTCCACATTAGGAAGAGGACTAACATTTATTGGGTGCTTACTATATGCCTGACATTTTACTAGGAACTTTTCATACTGTCTCACCAAATGACCTTGCTTGCCCTTTGAATGAAATTTTAACTCCTTTCCAAGGTGTATGTTCTGACCTCCCTCTCTGAAATCCGCACCCTCCCCCATCTCTGCTCCACAGATCAGCCTTTGAATTCTGGCTTTATTTTTTTCTCCTCCTGTTTATGAAACACACCCAGCACATTCCTGTCTCAGGGCTCCTGTTCTTGTCATTCTCTTTGCCTGGAATCCTCTTTCCTTGGATCTTCCCATGTCTGATTTCTTTTTTTCTTTCTTTCTTTTTTTCTTTTTTTTTTTTTTTGGTGAGACAGAGTCTCACTCTTCACCCAGGCTGGAGTGCAGTGGCACAATCTCGGCTCACTGCAAGCGCCGCCTTCAGGGTTCATGCCATTCTCCTGCCTCAGCCTCTGGAGTAGCTGGGACTACAGGCACCTGCCACCATGCCTGGCAAATTTTTTGTATTTTTAGTAGAGACGGGGTTTCACCATGTTAGCCAGGATGGTCTCAATCTCCTGACCTTGTGGTCCGCCATTCTTGGCCTCCCAAAGTGCTGGGATTACAGGTGTGAGCCACTGCGCCCGGCCAACGTCTGATTTCTTTACATCAACCAGACCTCCACGAAAATATCCTTTCTTCAGAGGGCCTTCTGTGACCATCCTATTAGGTTAGTGCAAAAGTAATTGCAGTTTTTGCCATTAAAAGTAATTGCAAAAATTGTGATTACTTTTGCACCAACCTTCTATCTAGAATAGCACCTCTCCCTCCACCCCTAGTCTCCTATTCCAGTGACTTATTTTTTTCCCGTTGCACTTGTATCTAAAATTATCTCATTGTATTTGTTTTGATGTATCGCCTCCCACTTGATTTTTCCTCTCTGTCTTGTTCACTGCTGTCTCTCAAACATTTAGAAGAGCGGCTGGCACTTATAAATAGATTGGGGGTACAAGTGCATTTTTGTTACACGGATATATTGGGTTGTGGTGAAGTCTGGGCTTTTAGTGTAACCGTCACCCAAACAGTGTACATTATACCCAACAGGTAATTTCTCATGGCTGGAGCTCTTAAGGTGATACTCAACGGTGCTTGTTGAAATAATCGATAGATCACATAATCTATAACATTGTAACACAGAATGCACATCACGAGGAACCACGAGGTATCTCAGTAAGTGAGTGTTAGAAAAGAATTTATGGGATTTAGGTTCATAATAGGTGATTTTGGTTGGGATTTAAGGAAGCAGGACTTTTTTTTTTTTCTACATTGGATATTGTCAGAAAGCAGGGACGATTCTAATCTCTAATCAGAGATTCTTAATGAACCTCATCTCTAGGCAGGAAGACCAGAACAGGGCTAAAACCATAACTGGTAAAGCAGCAGCAGACAATCATATCAGGCAGGATGGGGAGATGTTTGGTGTTTTGGGGGTTTGCACAATGACCTTGTTTTTGTCAGCACTTAGACATGATTACTGAATGGCCTTGTCTTTTTGTCTCATTTCAGAATTCATAGAGTGGCCTTGTGCGATATTGGTGTTCTATACAACTGTGTTTAACAGGAGAATGCAAAGGGCCAGCTGTTGAGTATCACAGCTTCTAGGCCAGTTTCTAGGTGTCAAGGTCCGTTTTCTGTCTCTTACAAGTGTCCTAAGGCTGCAGTCTAGTGTCAGCACAGAAATAAGCAGGAGTATATCTTTTGGCTACTTGATAGTCCCCTTTTCCCCAATTCTGGATTTGTATTGGATGGACACTGAACCAAGACAGCACAGGCCAAGGTAGAGAAGCAGTACTTCTAGAAGGCAACTAAAAATGCCTTTATTTATCCAAGAATTAATTATCCTCTCAGCACATGGCTAGCATAGTTAATTTTCAAATGGAGAATGCTGTATATTTTGCATCCTGAATGATAGAACCCACCATTGCCTCAAAGGTCATGTTCAAAAATCTGCCAAGTCCTTGATTCTGGTTCAAATTTTTATGTAAACACAACAGTATGGTTTTAGGAAAGTCTGTTTGTTTGTTTGTTTGCTTGTTTCTTTGAGACAGAGTCTCGCTCTGTCACCCAGGCTGGAGTGTAGTGGCGCCATCTCGGCCCACTGCAACCTCCACCTCCCAGGTTCAAGCGATTCTCCTGCCTCAGTCTCTTGATTAGCTGGGATTACAGGCATGTGCCACCGCACCTGGCTAATCTTTGTATTTTTAGTAGAGACAGGGTTTCACCATGTTAGGCTGGTCTCGAACTCCTGACCTCATGATCTGCCTGCCTCGGCCTCCCAAAGTGCCGGGTTTACAGGTGTAAGCCAACGTGCCTGGCCTTAGGCAAGTCTTTTAACCAGCATCTCAGCATCCTCTGGGACTCTATGGCAGCTGTATTCCTCTGTTAACATTCCTGCTATATCGTAATTAATTTGTTATAATCTATCTGCGTGGTTAGACTGTCTCCCACATGTTTGTAACCCTGGAACTTAACAAAGGACTTGGCACAGGTTAGGCTCCTTACAAATATTGAGTGAATTTAAAATGGAGCTTTAATTCCTGGTTTGAAGTCACCTCACAAAACATTTAGTGAGTCTGTATTACCAGCCAGGAGGATGCTATGAAAAATCAGATAATCTTTCCCTTTAAGGAATTTGTATTCATTTCTATTAGAGTTAATAATAATAATGATAATATTTGATATTTACTGAAGATAGGGAACTTTGTTAGGTACTTTATATGTACCTGAGTTATTGTCATTTTATAGGTGACATACTCAATGGGTTACAATGAGTATATAGGATATACTCAATGGGTTAAGTTACTTTCCTGAGGTCACACAGCTATCACGGGGCAGAACGAAGACTGTAATTCAGACAGTCTGACTCCAATAACGCTGGCTCAACTACTAGGTTGAAACGTACAGCACCGTGCCCATCCACAGTTCTCTCATTTATCAGAGAGGAGGTCCTGAATCCAAGTTATCGAGATCGTTGCAGACATTTGTTTTAAAGAGGAATAGGTCAATATGACCAATCTGGGAAAGAACTTACGTCTTTTGCCAGGCAATGCGTATGGGGAACAGAGCTGCGTTGGCCTCCTGTTAAAGCAGCTGGGGATTTCGGTTTTGGCTTCAGACCTGAACATCATTCAGTCAATAGCATTTATTGGGCGTCCACTGTGCGGAAAACAGATGCCCCCTGCTACTTCCTCTCCTCCCCACATCCTGGGGCAGGGAGGGGAAGTGAGGAAAGAAAAGCAAAAACAAGGCAAGGAGGATGCAGAGGGTGGGCAGGTGGGCACACCCGCCCCGCCGCACCGGCCACGCCCCTTGCCGCGCCCTCGCCCCAGAACCCACTTTAAACTCCCGCCCCTCGTAACGACGACCAATGTCCGACCGCGAAACGAGCAGGCGGCTGGGGATTGGCCAGTACGCGGTTGCCGGGGCGACGGGTGGGTCCGGCGGGTCCCCGTGCGGGGCGGGGCGGGGGCGAGGGGTGCCGGGTTGTTTCCGCCCTGCAGCCCGCAGCCCGCCGCGCCACGGGCCGCGTCCCTCGGCTGTGGGAGGGGGCGGCCTCCACTCGGTTCCTTGCCCCGTCAGCCTCCCGCTCGGGGCGCGCCGCCTTTCGTCTGGGTCTCCGCCCCCAAGACCCGCGGCCGCAAGCCCCGGAGTGCGGCTTCCCCGGCCGGCTGCGCGATGGGCTGCGGGAACTCCACCGCCACAAGCGCGGGCGCTGGCAGAGGTGAGCACGGCGGGAGCGGGGGCCGGCGGGGGCGGGCTGGAGAGGCGGCGGGAAGGAAGGGTGCAGGGATCTTGGGTGGGGGCGCGCAGCCCCCCTGTTCCCGTCCCCATTTTCGGGACAGGAGCAGACCGCCCGTTTCTGGAAAGACCGAAAGCGTGGCAAGTCCCCCACGCGGGGGCGGTCGCGCCTGGAGCAGACGAGCCTGCGGGGCATCTCTGGAGCAGAGGGAGCGCGGGGAGGACTGTCGGGGGCTCCCTTGCAGCCGCCGGGGCTCCCCTGCAGCCGGTGGGGCTTGGCGCCCTCCTGGGGAGAGGATTCCCGGACGTGGCCCCGGCCGCTCCCCCACTTCCCACACTTGCTCCTCCAGGCCTCTCCCCCAGCTCCTCGGAACCCAGGCGCTGCACCTGGAAAAGTGCAGCAGAGCAAGACAGGACTTTCCGGGCAGTGGTGGTGGGGCAGAAAGCGGGGAGTGGGAGTGGGGTTAGGGAGAACTAGAAACAGACCTGCAAAAACGCATCCGTGTCTGCCGTGATGTCTAAGACCGGCTGGGCTGCTCTTAGGATTTCTCTGAGAAGCTGCAGCAGTAAGGATGTTTTACATATGTGAGACAGAGCTTTATTATTAACAGATTAAAGGTACTTTTCATTAAAAACTCACAGACACACACACAAACACAAATCGAAACTTCTTTTTATACCGCTTCATTTTGTTGATTGGCAGGCAAGGTCTTCTAGCTTCCCCGGGCCAGCTAGGCTTTGTGTCAAGTGACTTTTTTCAAAACTCACCCTTCTATTTCACCCTGCCTTTGTCTCCGGATTTAAGATAGCCTGGATCTGTTTTGAGTAATAGCTGCCGACCTATTTCAGTGTCCTTTTGGATAAAGAGCTCCTATCTCCTCCAATTGAAATAAATCTGATGCCACATCCTAGCCTAACCAGCAAATGCAAACAGCATTTGGAGGCTGCAGTATTTCCTAGGCGGCTGTGGAGGCCCTGGCAATGACTTTGTAACCTTGGGCCTGTCGCATCCCTTAACTCAGACGCCGGTAAAAAATGTAGTTTTAGACTCAAGACTTATTTATTTATTTTACAGTTTATTTTGACTTTCACATAATGGAATCGGATGTGGCAATCTGCTCAGTACTTGCCAAGTTTGTGTTTCCTCCTTGGCTGCCGTTGTTGCCACACACCGGGAATATTCCGCTTCAAGAGAAAGGGCTAACATATGTGCACTTCTAGTCCTAGAGATATGAATGAACCCAGGTAGCGATTTGTTGAAAAGTTTATGACTTAGAGTTAACCGTTACCATCTTGAATTAAATCCTGTCCTGGTGATAATGCAGAGAGTCACAGAAGAGCGAATTTTTTAGATTCATGTAACAGTGGAGAAGGCTAGCTTAGCGCCTTATGCTGATGAGGGCAGACTGGCTTCAAACCTGCCGGTGGCGAGAAAGCTCCGCGTGTATGAAATAGTGTCAAGGCCACACCCTGCACTCAAATTGTGTCTCAGTCTACTAGGTACTGTGGCCCTATGCAATCCACTGCATGTGTAGCCTACTTTAAAAAAGGTTAAGAAAAATTATCCACATTAAAAAAAATTGTAGGAAGGATTTGTAACAGATTTCCCTTAAAACGAGGCTAGTTTCATGCATGTACATTTTGATTTATTAATGAACTGCTTGTCAGTTTTAGGGATGGAGAGGGGCTACCATTGCCAAATGAAAATCAGAATGATGGACCAGGCGCAGTGACTCATGCCTGTAATCCCAGCACTTTGGGAGGCTGGGGTGGGTGGATCACCTGAGGTCAGGAATTCGAGACCAGCCTGACCAACATGGTGAAACCCAGTCTCTACTAAAAATACAAAATTAGCCGGGTGTGGTGGCGCCTGCCTGTAATCCCAGCTACTTGGGAGGCTGAGGCACGAGAATTGCTTGAACCTGGGAGGTGGAGGTTGCAGTGAGCCCAGATCACACCATTGCACTCCAGCCTGGGCAACGAGTGAAACTCCACTCCATCTAAAATAATAATAATAATAATAATAATAATAATAATAATAATAATAATAGAAAGATGGTAAGGTATGATGAACTAGCTCTAAAATGTTAATGTGAAAATCAAATTTGGGGGGAAAATATGATTTCTTGGGGAAATACGATTCTCTTTATGAATATTTGATTGACTTTTTTTTCCCCCTGGGAGCACATCCCTTATCACCTAAAGGGAAGTCATATTGAAAAAAAAAAAAAAAANTGAAACTCCACTCCATCTAAAATAATAATAATAATAATAATAATAATAATAATAGAAAGATGGTAACGTATGATGAACTAGCTCTAAAATGTTAATGTGAAAATCAAATTTGGGGGGAAAATATGATTTCTTGGGGAAATACGATTCTCTTTATGAATATTTGATTGACTTTTTTTTCCCCTGGGAGCACATCCCTTATCACCTAAAGGGAAGTCATATTGAAAAAAAAAAAAAAAAACTACCAAAAGAGTAGTTTGAGGAGCAGTCTCACTTTTGTTTGTGAGGGAAAGTGCATGTGAGAGCATGCTGTTCTCTCCTCCAGCGTGCTCTTGGCCAAAAATTACTTTTTCTTCAGAGGAGAGAAGGATAGTGAATGCAGACTCAAAGCATGCAGGAGGCAACATGATGAGCAGGGAGTTATTGCATCACCTCTTTGATGGATCTGCGCTTGTCTTGGAGAAGCCATTCCCAAACATTTCCCTGCCTGTGAGTCCACCTAGCCGACTTGGGGATTTGGCCATTGTTATTTTGAAATGTTGTCAGTTGGTGGTAGGAGTTTAGGTTCAGAGAGGAAATACATCAGGATGAGAGGTGTAAAGAAAAATAAACCACCTTGCAAAGGTACTGAAAATCTCTTCCAGCTGTGAGCCTGGGCATCCGTATCAATTACACTGTTGACCAAGCTGCACACTTGGAGGACTGAACCTGAGCAATACGAAACATGTTAAAGAGATGTTGTCCTTCTCTTCTAGCCATTTACAGTGCACAACTGCCGATAGGTCCTAGGAGTCTTAGAATTCAGTAGCCATACTTCAACTTTTCAGAAAAAAAAATGTCCAAAGAGATTGTGGAAAGGGTGCTGAACTTAAGAGTCTGGACAGTGAGCTTAAGCTTAGGTTTGGTGCTGGGCTGATTGCATTATTGTGGGTGTTTCATGTTACTTTTTTTAAACTTGGTTTCTTTGTTCATATAATGGGAATAATTGGGTGTATCTTGTTTCATAAGTGTTATGTGAAACTCAAAAATAATGTGAAAGCACTCTGTAAACTAATTGTTACTATAGAATAATATTATTATTATCCCCATTTTGAAGGCAAAGTGGTTTTGAATATTTTTCTATGAGAACATGCCACATCTTTTTTCATGCATTAATATATTATTATAAATACCCCTAAATCTGAAATCTCCATTCTAAGCCCTGTTTTACTTCTTGAGTTATTCAGGTAAACCAGATAATTGTTTCCCCTTTCCCTGAGATATCAGGACAGCTGCCTCTCTTGGCTTTTGTCTGGGGGACTTGGTTAACATGACAGATTAATATGCAGTAATGTACTTGAGTAAAGTGGGTTCCGTATGCCTCATGCGTGGAGAAACTGGTATGGAGTAAAAGGGTCAAGTGGCCATAAGGAGAAGTGAGATGGATCGGCCCCTTGATAATTCTGGGTAGACTTGCCCCCAGAGTATGTTTCT
The DNA here is from genome assembly GCF_001698545.2 of Rhinopithecus bieti. NCBI lineage: Eukaryota > Metazoa > Chordata > Mammalia > Primates > Cercopithecidae > Rhinopithecus > Rhinopithecus bieti. Next base: position 2,416,853 of record NW_016811898.1, read on the forward strand.
ATTAATAACTGTAAGCTTACACATTGTCCACCCCTACGTGGGACCTCCTTTGCTGGGAACTTCTAGGGCAACGCTGGGGCAGTCAGCAGTGGATGTTTGTAGAATGAAGTCAAACTTGGTTGCTCTTGAGAAATTGATAGTCTAGGTAGGAAGATTAAGCAATTGAGAATCACTGCAAAGCAGTGGATAATAGAATATAATCTGGACCTCCAAGTTTTCAGGAGATGTTGAATGACACAGTTTAATCAGAGAAGTCCTCCTAGAGGAGTTGAGCTGTCGACCTAGATGGAATTGTGAGAGGCATTTTGAGTACACAAAAGCTCTCTCACATTTTGATATGATCACTCTCTCAAGGTAGGAATTTGATTTTTCCCAACGTACAACTACATAAAGAATGCAGCAATTTTTTTCTGCATAGTCTGGAGTCTAGACCCCAATTATAGAGAAACATCTGGATTTAATAGTTCATTTTAAAGTCACATTTATTATAAGGCAGGGAGCTTTTGCACTCTCGCTCACTCTCGCTCTTTCTCTGCAGTCAGATTCTCTACTTGCTTGTTTTTCCCCTGAGCATATCTCCTGACTAGGCAGAGAAATGACCAACCTTGCATTCTGAGTTAATGATGCACAGCAGGTCATTCATTCCCTTTTATGTAGTCACATACATACAGACTATGAAGCAAGTCTTTGTAATATAAATCAGAAATTCCTTTTTATGTAAACCAGAAAATCCCTTAAAAGTTTGATAGTTCCCCATATCTACAGTAGCCTATTTTAATGCAGGCTAAAGGCTGTAGATATTATTTGCAGTGGGAGTTATCTCAGACATATTCAGCTCATGGTATTTGGTTAAATTGGTTAGTTGAAATTTTTCTGCCAGAGATATGTAATTGGCAACTGATCTTAACTTTGCAGGCAATTTATTGTCAGAATGTTTCCGTAATAGTTTTCCTACTGTTTATGTAACAATAGTCCAAGGGGAAGGAGCTTGATAATTATTTACCCTATTTTGTCAGTGTACCCCAGGGAGTTAATACCATCCTTTTGGGTCCAATTATTTAGATTAGTTATGTCCTTGTCCTCAATTAGCTAGATAATTGCATTCTTTTGAGGTAGCTGTATTGGTCCAGCCTTAATTTACATCTGTAAATGGTTTGGTAGTATTGAAATGATACAACTGTGTTTACCTTTAGTCCAAGATTTGTGGGGAAATAATATAAAATAATATAAAATTTTGTTGATATCATCAAACATTTTTGTCTTGCACTACTCCCCTTTCCCCACAACTGTGTACCATCCTTCTTTCTATTTAAACATGCTGAACTCACTCTTGTTTTCTCTGTGTGAAACATTTTTTTTGCTGGAGAGCTGATACTATGTTTATTTCTTGTCTCCTTTCCCCTCCCCCAAAATGGAGGCCTCATGAAAGCCTATACATTTTGTTTACAGCTGTATCCTCAGCCTCTAGACCAATTTCTACAATTTTAATGGATTTTTTCCTTCTTGAAATATATTTGTTGAATGAATGAGCATATTTGAGAAACAAAAAAGATACAAAATGAAGTCCTGAGTTGGTGTGGGCCCACTGTACTGATGTAGCAATTGAGGGAAGAAAATAAAACCTCAAGAAGTCAGGGAAACCTGCCTGGAAGAAGTGGAACTTTGTTTGGGTTTGAAGAATGGCATGGAGGAAGTGGAACTTTATTTGGCTTTGAAGAATAGGTAAGATTTGGATAGCAGAAAATGGAAGGCAGGTCATTTTTAGTGCTCTAGGAAGTCCTAAAGACAGAAATGGGCTTGGCGCATTTCAGGGTAATAAGTCTAGCCTGATTGGATGTAGTCGTTCACATTGGTTGCAGGGTATTGGGAAGAAGGAATGGTTAGGATACGGGACGAGGAGGACAGAGAGGCACTGAGGCCACAGAGTTGAGAGTGGGCTCTGCAGGCAAAAAGGCCAAGTACAGATACTATATTTGCCATTCATCGTTTGTATGACCTTGGGCAACTTGCTGAGGCTGTCTGTTCCTTAGGTTCCTTGACCATAAAATGGGGGTGTAATAAGAGAGCCTACTGTAGATTCAGTGAGTTAATGCGTGTAAAGTGTTTAGAACAGTGACTCGTATATTATAAGTACCCAATATCACTGGTTTAGAACAGTGACTCGTATATTGTAAGTACCCACACTGGTACTGTGTAAGTACCAGTACACAACTGGTGTAGAAGGAAGGTGTGCGCCACTGATGGCGTGTACATACAGAAGTGGCATCACTCACAGCTGCTCTCTGTGCTCAGAGAAGTGCTGAGGGCCTGGATCATGACTGTGGGCCCTGGAGGGGTAGAAGCGTTGAGGTCACAGAGATGGGGAAGACAGTTGAGCTAAAGAGAGGCTGCAGATGTGGGATGAAGGAAGAGGGAGAAGTAAAAATTAAACTGTTAGAGCCTGGGTAACTGGAAGGAGGTTGCTACTCACTCTACAAGTAAGATAGTAAGGGACAGGTGGTCAGCATACTTGACTATACCATGTTTGAAGTGATGATGAATAAAGAGGGGTGTGGAGACCCCTTTGCTCAGGTAGTCATCACTGGTGAGACAGAACCAAGAAGCTCTGTGCATCATTTGCTTGTTCTGTCTCCCCAGAATTGATGGTACAACCATGTGAATGATTCATAAAGGCATCCAAAGTGAGTGATTCGTTTCTGCCATTGTCACAGCCTGGTAGGTTGTGTTTGCCCACTGCCCCAAACAAAATCAATGAGGGCTGGGTGTGGTGGCTCACACCTGTAATCCCAGCACTTTGGGAGGCTGAGGCAGGCAGATCACCTGAGGTCAGGAGTTTGAGAACAGCCTGGCCAACATGGTGAAACCCCATCTCTACTATAAATACAAAAATTAGCCAGGTGTGGTGGCACGCGCCTGTAATCCCAGCTACTCGGGAGGCTGAAGTGGGACAAATGCTTGAACCCAGGAGGGTTGCAAGCAAGGCTGCAGTGAGCAGCTTGGGTGACAGAGCAAGATCCCTTCTCAAGAGAAAAAAAAGAAACAAGCAAACAAAAAACAATGAGAGCAGCAGTTTTTGTGGCAAAGAAAGAGTTTAATAATTGCAGGGCTGACCAAGTGTGGAGAACAGTGAGAAATTTCTCAAACCTGTCTCCCTGAGAATTTGGAGGCTAGGGTTTCTTTTCTTTCTTTTTTTTTTTTTTTTTTGAGACGGCGTCTCGCTCCGTTGCCCGGGCTGGAGTACAGTGGCCGGATCTCAGCTCACTGCAAGTTCCGCCTCCTGGGTTTACGCCATTCTCCTGCCTCAGCCTCCGGAGTAGCTGGGACTACAGGCGCCCGCCACCTCGCCCGGCTAATTTTTTTGTATTTTAGTAGAGATGGGGTTTCACTGTGTTAGCCAGGATGGTCTCGATCTCCTGACCTCGTGATCCGCCCGTCTCGGCCTCCCAAAGTGCTGGGATTACAGGCTTGAGCCACCGAACCCGGCCAAGGCTAGGGTTTCTTAAGGGGACTTTGATAGGCAGGGGGTTACTGGGGAATTGGAATAATTGGTTGGCTAGGGATGAGGTTATAGGGGCATGTAAAACATCTTTGGGCAGTAAAGTCAGTTCCCAGGAAAAGTTGGTTCTCAGAACCAGGTGGCATCTCTTGATCTACCAAAATGTGAAATCCGGAAAATATCTCAAAGACCAGGTCTTTAGGTTTCACAATACTGATGTTATCTATAGGAGTATTTGGGGAAATTGGAAATCTTGTAACCCCTGGTTATGTGACTCTAGGGCAGTAGGCAGCTTATAGGAAAGCGTGCTAAACAATAGCGGGGTCATTGTTTATGCCTATTTTTTAGTAAAGTTTAAGCCCCTACCATAATTTTAACCTTGCCATATGAATGCAGCTCTGATCTTTGAACAAGGATGGGGCGTGGGGTTGGGGTCAGTTTTCCTTGCTTCAAAGTGTAACTGTAAACTAAATTCCTCTCATAGTTATCTTGGCTTCCATGTCAGAACAAGAAAAAAAAAACCTATTTAAAAGCAAAGCAAAATAGAATCAGTTCTATTAAATTTCTCTCATTATTTATAATTCAGCAAAGGCAGTTTACCATGAGCCTTTACAGCTCCATGTAGACATGACTTAAATTTTAGTATATCAGCTAAATGTCAGTGCACTAACTTATGCCTGTACTTTTTATATGGCTGCATTTATTTTTGGTTTATTTATTTATTTATTTTTGAGACAGAGTCTTGCTCTGTCGCCCAGGATGGAGTGCAGTGGCGTGATCTCGGCTCAGTGCAACCTCCACCTCCCAGGTTCAAGAGATTTTCCTTCCTCAGCCTCCTGAGTAGCTGGGATTACAGGCACGCACCGCCGCACCCGGCTAGTTTTGTATTTTTAGTGGAGATGGGGTTTCATTATGTTGGCCAAACTGGTCACAAATTCCTGACCTCAGGTGATCCACCCGCCTTGGCCTCCCAGAGTGCTGGGATTACAGGTGTGAGCCACTGCACCTGGCCATTTTTGCTACTTGTCTTAGTTCATTTTTGTGTTGCTATAAACGAATACCCAAGACAGGGTAATTGATAAAGAAAAGAGGTGTATTTGGCTCATGGTTCTGTAACCTGTACAAGAAGCATGGCACCAACATCTGCTTCTGCTGAGGGCTTCAGGCTGCTATCATTCATGGCAGAACGTAAAAGGGAGCCATAGTGTTTAGAGATCACATGGCAAGAGTGGAAGCAGTAGAGAGAAGAGAGGGAGGTGCCAGGCTCTTGCTAGTGACCAACCAGCTCTCATGGAAATGAATACAGTTAGAGCTCACTCTTTACCACCAGCCATTCATGAAGGATCTGCCCCTATGGCCCAGACACCTCCCATTAGACCCCACCCCCATGAGATTTGGAGGGGACAAATAAACCAAACTCTAGCACTACTCAACAAGGGCGACCTATAAAAACGAGATTTTCTATAAGAGCTTCCATTTTCATTGACATAATTTTATATTTCTAGGACACATTGACCTGAATTTCTTTCCTCCGTTATTTGAAGAAATCACTTACGAATCTGTATTTTTTTTATTGCACTCTGAAAAACAAGCATTGCTTTGGATGAAGTAGTGAGCTGTTGTTCCATTTCTTTTGGCCAAACCAAGACTATGACATAGTTTTATAAGTATTATGGGTCAGAAGAGCCATAGCAAGCTGTCAAAATTAAAGAGAATTTTGTTTTTTTTTCTGCAGTTATATTTATATAGTTCTCAGGGGGACTGTTTCTTTTCTAAAACAAATAAGGAGTAAAACATTCCTGCATGTTTTATTATTTCCCATAAGAGCCATAGACATTTATGTTTCTGATCATTTATGCTGAAAGAAGAGTGCTTCTTAAATCTTTAGTATTTTTTTTTTTTTTTACAAATTCTTCACATACATAATTTTGAGTGTGTGTGTGTGAATTATCATCACTTGGTTTGAAGAATATAACTTAATATGTAACTTAGCAATTCATTTACTTGTGAATATTTCTAGTATATTTTATAAAGTCTATAGAGTATATAGTGTAGTGATCATAAAAGGTATTAATAGACTAAAATGTATATGACCTTTTCTTTTTTTTTTTCCCTGAGATGGAGTCTCGCTCTGTTGCCCAGGCTAGGTGGGCACAGTGGTGAGATCTCCGCTCACTGCAAGCTCCGCCTCCTGGATTCACGCCATTCTCCTGCCTCAGCCTCCCGAGTAGCTGGGACTACAGGCACCCGCCACCTCGCCTGGCTAATTTTTTGTATTTTTAGTAGAGACGGAGTTCCACTGTGTTAGCCAGGATAGTCTCGATCTTCTGACCTCGTGATCTGCCCGTCTTGGCCTCCCAAAGTGCTAGGATTACAAGTGTAAGCCACCATCCCCGGCCCTTCTTTCTTTTAAAAGATAGAGGTATGTTCTTCATAATAGAGTTTGGCATGTGGGAGGAGAGTCTCACATCAATAGATGTTTGAATCTGTATAATACTGAAGGCATGCTGGACAGTATGACTCACAGTTTTTAATGTACATGACAGGCTGATTAGCTCTCAAAGGACCATCTGTCTGTAGGAACCAAGATATTGTATCCATCTACTTAAAATTACTCAATGCAGGCTGGGCATGGTGGCTCACACCTGTAATCCCAGCACTTTGGGAGGCAGAGGCGGGTGGATCATGAGGTCAGGAGATCGAGACCATCTTGGCTAATGTGGTGAAACCCCGTCTCTACTAAAAATACAAAAAATTAGCCGGGCGTGGTGGCACGCACCTGTAGTCACAGCTACTTGGGAGGCTGAGGCAGGAGAATCGCTTGAACCTGGGAGGCGGAGGTTGCAGTGAGCCGAGATCGAGCCACTGCAATCCAGCTTGGGCAGCAGAGTGAGACTCCGTCTCAAAAACAAAAAAAAAGTACTCAATGCAGTATCTTGTAGCTGGCTTGTGGATGAGAAATAAAATTCTGTTTGTGTTGTGCATGATATATATAAGATTTAGTTTCCCTCCAGATATTAATTTTGCTGAGTATTTTAAAAGATAATAATTTTTGGAGGCAGGGAAGGACAAAGATAAGGTGTAGTGGGTTGAATGGTAGCCCCCAAAAAGATATGTCTGTGGGGAAAAGAGAGAGAGATCAGACTGTTACTGTGTCTTTATAAAAAGAAGTAGACATAAGAGACTCCATTTTGTTCTGTATTTGAGATGCTGTTAATCTGTGACCCTACCCCAACCTTTTCCTTGCAAGAGATATGTGCTGTGGTGACTCAAGGTTTAAAGGATTTTGGGCTGTGCAGGGTGTGCTTTGTTAAATAAGTGCCTGAAGGCAGCTTGCTCGTTAAAAGTCATAACCATTCTCTTAATCTCAAGTAGGGTCTCTGCCTGGGAAAGCCAGGTATTGTCCGAGGTTTCTCCCCATGTGATAGTCTGAAATATGGCCTCGTGGGAAGGGAAAGACCTGCTCGTCCCCCAGTCTGACACCTGTGAAGGGTCTGTGCTGAGGAGGACTAGTATAAGAGGAAAGAAGGCCTCTTGGCAGTTGAGATAGAGAAAAGCATCTGTCTCCTGCCCGTCCCTGGGCAATGGAACATCTTGGTGTAAAACCTGATTGTACTGTTTACTGAGAAAGGAGAAAACCACCTTAGGGCGAAAGGTGGGACTTGCTAGCAATGCTGCTCTTTATGCACCAGAAAGGTTTATGGAGATGTTTGCATATGCATATGTAGGCACAGCACTTTTCCTTAAACTTATGTCACAGAGATCTTTATTCATATGTCTTACTGCTGACCTTCTCCCTACGATGATCCTATTATTCTGCTACTTCCTTTTTTCTTAGATGGTAAAGATAATTATCAATAATACTAAGGGAACTCAGAGACCGGTTGCCAGCGTGGGTCCTCTGTATGCTGAGCGCCGGTCCCCTGGGCCCACTTTTTCTTTCTCTATACTTTGCCTCTGTGTCTTATTTCTTTTCTCAAGTCCCTCGTTCCACCTAACAAGAAACGCCCACAGGTGTGGAGGGGCAGGCCACCCCTTCAGTGTCCGTGTTCTCATCTCTGCAGTGAGTGAATGCAACCTTATTTGGATAAAGGATCTTTGCAAAGGTAATAAATAATGGATTTTGAGATGAGGAAATTATACTAGATTATCTGAGTAGGCTCTAAATCCAATGAGAAGGGTGTTTATGAGAGACACAAGAGGAGAAGACAGACATAGAAGGGAAGGTGATGTGAAAATAGAGGTGGAGCAGACAGTGATGGGGCCACAAGCCAAAGAATGCCAAGGAATGCTCGCTGCACTAGAAGCCAGGAGAGGCATGGAATGGATGCTTCCCTAAGGCCTCTGGAAGGAGTGTGGATCTGCTGACACCTTGATTTTGTACTTCTGGCCTCCAGATCTATGAGTGAATAGATTTCTGTTGTTTAAACCACCCAGTTTGTGGTAATTTGTTACAGCAGTCATGGGATACCAAGACAATGTTTTTCTTCAGTAGTTGAGGAATGAGACAAAATTAGAATATAATAAAATGCATTAAACTCTATACCTGGAGTATAAGTAATTCTTTGCTGAAATAAATACAGCATGATGCAATCTTGGTGTGATTCATAAAGCCCTTCAAGACTGTTCAGAACCTTAGCCACTACTAGGACAAATACAATTTTTATATGAAACATAAAGAATGTCTGAGAAGTTTTTTTTTCCCCTTCCTGACACCTAATTCTTCGACACCAAGTGTCCTGCAATTCAATTCAGTTCTAACACTACCTGGAGTTAGCGTCAGCCTCCACAGGTTTAATGGGTCGGTCCCACAAGACTGCCCTCCCTTCAGACTCTAGTTGCAAATATTGGGCTTCCAGGTTGCCACACTTATGTCAACTTGGCTGTAGATTTGGGGGTCTTCACAAATCATCTCAGGCTCAATGATTTGCTAGAATAGCTTACAGGACTCAGGAGGACACTTTCCCCGTGTTTATTGTTTGATCATAAAGGGTCTGAATGAACAGCCAGTGGAAGAGGTACTTGGGGAATCTGGAAGTATCCCAAGTGCAGAAGCCTCTGACCCCAGTGGAGTTGGGCTGTGCCACAGTCCTGGTGCATAGACATCTTCACTAACCTGGAAGCTCACTGAATCCAGTAATATGGTTTGGCTGTGTCTCCACCCAAATCTCACCTTGAATTGTAATAATCCTCACATGTCAAGGGTTGGGCCAGATGGCGATAACTGAATCATGGGAGTGGTTCCCACATTCTGTTCTCGTGGTAGTGAATAAGTCTCATGAGATCTGATGGTTTTATAAATGGGAGTTGCCCTGCACAAGCTCTCTTGCCTGCTGCCATGTAAGATTTGACTTTGCTCCTCCTTTGTCTTCCACCATGACTGTGAGGCCTCCGCAGCCATGTGGAACTGTGAGTCAATTAAACCTGTTTCCTTTATAAATTACCCAGTCTAGGGTATGTCTTTATTAGCAGTGTGAGAACAGACTAATACATCCAGTTATTTTGAGGTTTTCGTAGGAGCTGTGGTTTGAATGTGTTCCCCAGCATGTGTTGGAAATTTAATCCCCAATGCAGTAGTGTTGGGAGATAGGGCCTAATAAGAAGTGATTAGGGCTTGAGGGCTCTGCTCCCATGAATGGATTAATGTGTTTAATCATCAGTAAACTGGGGGACGAATGGAGTGGGTTGGTTATTGAGAGTGGGTTGGTTACTGAGAGAGTGGGTTGTTATAAAAGCAAGTTTGGCCCCTTCTTGCTGTCTTGCCCTTCTGCCTTCCCATATGGGATGAAGCAGCATAAAGGCCCTCACCAGATGTGGGCTCCTCAATCTTGGACTTCCCAGCCTCTAGACTGTAAGAAATAAATTTTACTTTCTTTGTAAATTATCTGGTCTGTGGTATTCTGTAACAGCAACACAAAAAAGGACCAAGACGCAAGCATGATTGGTTAAATCCTTGGCCACTGGTAATTAACTCAATCTCTAGCCTCTCTTCTCTCTCTGCAGGTGACAGGGTGGAGCTCAATGTTCCAAGCTTCTAATCAAGGCTTGGTCTTTCTAGCAAACAGTCCCCATCCTGAAGCCATGTAGGGCTTGGCCAAGAGTCATCTCATTAGAAGCCTCACAGAGAGGCTCCTGTCACTCATCACTCAGGAAATTCCATGGGTTTTAGGAGCTCTGTGCCAGGAACCAGGGACAAAGACCAAATATCTTATGATGAAACCACAATACCAGATTAAGTTTTCTGAATGTTTGAATAGATTGGGTTTGCTATGCATTTTTCATTAATTGAGACTTCTATCATTGAGACTCATGAATAAAATGTTAAAATCTTCAGAAGTGTAGAAAGTAAAAGCTAAACACAGCCAAGGTGAGAAGTGATACTGTAAACAACCAACAGTGATGGAAATGTCCTTCCTTATTTTCTATTTACAATCACTTTTTGTTACTGAAACTGCATATAATACTTTCCTGAGAACAAACCTTTCCCCTCTCCATTTTTAGGAAGATATTTAAAATTATGATGATCATTTCTACAGTTTTGGGAAATAGTCGTTAAATCTTTTGACCCCCTCCCCCCCAATTATAATAGTCTCTCTCTATTTTTTGGTGTGTTTTTTTTCCCCACAAGAAACATTGTTACCTTTTTTTTTCATTTCTACTTCTCCTGAGGCCTAGGCTCATTGTATTAACCCACCAAGGTTATGTTTAAACAGTAAGGAGCCAGTTTGGCAGGACATGAAGTGGTATTAGGATGAATGCTGTGTCCTTGTGGTCTGGAAAAAAATAGATGTAACATTATACATATTTGTTTAATAAATGATAAAGCACACGAACCACAGATACAGTTTAAAGCAAATGGGATCTTGCCACTATCTAATTTTGATCAAAGCACTTTTTGCGTAATTACTTCGATTAGGGATTGCCATTTGGTTAATTACAATAAATATATAAGTGAAGTATGATTAAAAGGTTGCAGTGAGGGTAATTTTATTTTATTTCTGATCATTCTATGATTTTATACTTTTGCAGGACAAATTTATGCTTTGCATTTTACATACTGAGGTACTCTGATAGTTTTGTTCAGGGTTTCCAACATTTGCAACCTTTTTTTTTTTTTTTCTTTTGGGAAGTTGTGTGTTAGGGAGTCATATTCTCATTACCCTGGTTACAGGCTTCTCAATAACCACCATACTACCTTGCTTCTAAGATGCACATTTTCTCCCCTGTTAAAAAATGGAGCACATTTTACAATCATACACACACACACACACACACACACACACACACACACACACGCACACTCTTCATGGAGTGTTTCTGACTTCTTTGTACCATTGCAGTTATTGTGTTGATGATGCCCTTTCAAATGAGGGCTGTTTTAGAACAGAGGGAATGGTCTGTTGACTTTGTTTCAAATGGTGGCACCACGCATCTCTCTTGGGCCTGCTGGGATGTTAAATGGTGAGCCCAGCAGGGAAGAGGCCCTTGATGGTGCCCATAGCTTGGTGTAATCAAGATGAAGTGGATGGAGAGTTCTTGATGCTGATTAAAATAAGCACTGAATGCACAACATGTGGCCATTTGTAAACTCATTTCTCATTTCACACATATTACTGTGCTTTGCCTTCCTAGCTGCATTTGTTGACCCAGTAAGTCCTCATTTACTAGATGCTGAAACAAAGTGATTTAGTGACTGTCAGACAAACATTGGAGCAGGGACCTGACTCCCGTCATCTGCCTTTTGATTCCATGCTGTTCCTACCCATCCCCCTGCTGCCATCCCTGAGATGTAGCAGGGCAGCCTTGGCCACTCTCTTCTTCCTGTGGATTGTACTAGATCGCCCCTCGTCTTTAAATGTTGAGGACTCAGCCGGGTGCGGTGGCTCATGTCTGTAATCCCAGCACTTGGGGAGGCCAAGGCGGGTGGATCACTTGAGGTCAGGAGTTCAAGACCAGCATAGCCAACATGGAGAAACCCTGTCTCTACTAAAAATACAAAAAAAATTAGCTGGGTGTTGTAACCGGTGCCTGTAATCCCAGCTACTCAGGAGCTGAGGCAGGAGAATAGCTTGAACCCAGGAAGCAGAGGTTGTGGTGAGCCGAGATTGCGCCACTGCCCCCCAGCCTGGGCAACAGAGTGAGACTCTGTTTAAAAAAAAAAAAAAAAAAATATTGAGGACTCATGGTCCACATTATAATCATTGTTTTCTTCCCTCTGTAAGACTTGCAGAATCAAAGGCTCACCTCTGGCTCTCCCTTCCCCTGACTACAGCAAAACCCAAACACATTCTTTATCCTTTTCCACAAAATAAAAAAGAAAAGCTAAAAGATAATATTTTCTTTTAGATGTAAACTGAAAATTCTAAGCCCCCCCAACTGATTAAATGGACCCCTCCTCTTGGCCAAGGTCATTCCTAAGTTAACCTGAAAAACCAGTTCAGGCCATGATGGAAGTGGGGATTGGACATGCTTCATTATACCTTCTTCCCTTTGAAATTCAGGCACAACCCATCAGCATTTAACATTAAAACAGACCTTAATAAGACTGAGAAAGCAGACTCTTTGTAGCAATAAGACACCAACATGACAGTAGGCTCTAAAAGAAGTCAGGCCGGGTGTGGTGGCTCATGCCTGTAATCCTAACACTTTGGGAAGCTGAGGCAATTGAATTGCCTGTGCTCAGGAGTTTGAGACCAGCCCGGGCAACATGGTGAAACCCTGTCTCTATTAAAAAATACAAAGATAAGCCAGGCGTGGTGGTGCATTCCTGTAATCGTGGTGGTGCATTCCTGTAATCCCAGCTACTCGTGAGGCTGAGGCAAGAAAATAGCTTGAACCCAAGAGGCGGAGGTTGCAGTGAGCCGAGATGGCATCACTACACTCCAGCCTGGGTGACAGCATGAGACTCCAAAAACAAATTAAAAAAAAAAATCAAAGTATTTTACCCCAAAATATATTTCTTTGATGTATTTTGAAATGGCTAAGCAAAGTTGTCACTTGAGAGGAAAATCTATATTCTATAGAGAAATTCTCTTTCCTTTCCAGGTCTTTTTCCTGATCTAGGAAAGAATTAGTGTCTGGCAGTTTTTTTTTTGTTTTTTTGTTTTTTTTTGAGACAGAGACTTGCTCTGTTGCCCAGGCTGGAGTGCAGTGGTGCAATCTCAACTCAATGCAACCTTTGTCTCCCGGATTCAAGCAATTCTCCTGCCTCAGCCTCCCAAGTAGCTGGGATTATAGGTGCCCACCACCATGCCTGGGTAATTTTTGTATTTTCTTTTTAGTAGAGACAGGTTTCACCATGTTGGCCAGGCTGGTCTTGAACTCCTGACCTCAGGTGATCCGCCTACCTCAGCCTCCCAAAGTGCTGGAATTACAGGCGTGAGCCACGGCGCTGGCCTGGCACCTTTTTAAGTCTGATAAGAAACATTTAAAGGAGCTTCATTGGCAAAATAAAACTTTGGTCTCCACAGTCTCTAAAATCAGACAGTTCCAGGAATCAATTGATTCCAGATCTTTAAATAAACTCTTGCAACCAGTTGCCAATCAGGAAATCTTGGAATCTACCTGTGACCTGGAAACAACCCTCCCCCCATGCCCCCACCACCTTTGATTTGTCCTGGACCAAACCAGTGTACATGGTCTAGGTATCCATTGGCGTCTTATGTCTCCCCACAACATGTGAAACCAAGCTGTAGCCTGGGCACCTTCGGCACATGTTCTCCAGACCTTCTGAGGCTGTGTCACAGGCTTTCCTTAACCTTGGCAAAATAAACTGAATTGATTGAGACCTATCTCAATATTTTTTGATGTATGTAGATTGTCTTATAGATTCTCATGCTTGACTCTAAAATAAAACGTTCATTTTCACGGGTTTATGGTGGCACTAATCTTTTGTTTATTTTTTTACTATCAAAAACACTCTATGTTGGCAGTTTTTCCTATGTTAAGACTTTTTTTTAAGTTTAGGATTTTTTGGTTTAATAATCTCTGATTCTAAAGCAGTTTATATAATTTTAACAGTAATGGTGGCACAGAAATGTTTTTCCCTGAAGAAAGGAACTAAATTTATTGCAAAGTTTAGGTTTAGTCAAAGCCTTGAAAGAATTTGTTTGAGACATAGCCTCAATTATCTTTAGGATCAGCTTTTTATTTGCAGTATTACAGATGCAAAATGAATATCATTGTTGGATTGTTTTGCAATTTGGCAATAATTCCCCACAGACTTTTACTTACTTTGTAGCACATCTTCCTTTATTCTTATACCTCTGTGACTGTGCAGAAATTATTTTAATTTCTATTTAATATGTATCAAAATTGAAATATTAAGTGTGACGTCTAATAACTTAGTGTGCTATTTTTATGTGCCAACTTTGTGTTAAGTGTTTACATTGTCTTTTTACACATTGTCTTTTTAAATCTTCACAATAACCTTTGAGAAAGATACTCTCTTACCCTCATTTGACATAAGGGAAGTGAGGTTTTAAGAGGTTAAAGGATGTTAAATACCGTATATCTTGTAAGAGTTGGAACCAAGTACTGTGCCTCCTGGATAAAGATATTGGGAGGAGGAAATGTGGGCAGAGAATCTGTGAGAAGTAATGGGGATGGGCACCGGAAGAGATGGGCTGTCTTTTTCACATGGGTGGTGTATTAGGGTTCTCCAGAGGGACAGAACTAATAGGACAGATAGGTATATATATATGCAGGAGAGTTTATTAAGGAGTATTGACTCACACGATCATTAAGTGAAGTTCCACAATAGGCCGTCCGCAAGCTGAGGAGCAAGGAAGCCAGTCCAAGTCCCAGAACCTCAAAAGTAGGGAAGCCACCAGTGCAGTCTTCAGTCTACAGCGGAAGGCCCATGAGCCCCTGGCAAACTACTGGTCTAAGTCCAAGAGTCCAAAAGCTGAAGGACATGGAGTCCGATGTTCGAGGGCAGGAGGCATCCAGCATGGGAAACAGATGAAGGCCATAAGACTCAGCAAGTCTTATGTCTGCTCTTTGCACCTTCTCCTGCCTGCTTTATTCTAGCTGCGCTGGCAGCTGATTAGATGGTGCCCACCCAGATTAACAGTGGGTCTGCCTCTCCTGGTCCACTAACTCAAATGTTAATCTTTTTTGGCAACACCCTCGCAGACACACCCAGGAATAATACTTTGTATTCTTCAGTTCAATCAAGTAGACACTCAGTATTAACCATCACAGGTGGGAAGCCAATGGGAGCAGAGTTAAGAGACACATGTGACTCGTTTTGGAAATAAGCTCGTGTCTTTGAGGCTTCCTAATTCATTTAGCTCATTGCTTGCATTGGTGCAGTTTGACTTAACCATGGCATGCAGACATCAACTTAGAAGGTGTGTGGCTTAGGAAAAAAATGTTTCTCGAAGTGTGCCAGTTTTGAAATTCATAAAATGGGAAGTTGGGTTAACATGATCTGTAAAATCTTTTTGAGAACTGGCACTGTGTAATTTGCAGGAATTCTTAAAGATGGGTGGAATAGATTCCAAAGCTAAGATTTGAAACCTAAACTAAATTTGATATTTAAGATTGGAATTTGGGGCCGGGTGCAGTGGCTCATGCCTGTAATCCTAGCACTTTGGGCAATCAAGGTGGGAGGATGGCTTGAGCCCAGGAGTTGGAGAGCAGCCTGGGCAACATGGTGAAACCCCATCTCAAGGAAAATTGCAAAAATTAACCAGGCATAGTGGTATGCACCTGTATTCTGAGCTACCCAGGAGGCTGAGGTGCGAGGATCACTTGAGCCCAGGAGGCAGAGGTTGCAGTGAGCCGAGATTGCATCACTGTACTCCAGCCTGGGCAACAAAGTGAGACTGTGTCTGGAAAAAAAAAAAAAAAAAAGATTTGAATTTTATGATTTTCTGCCCTCCTTTCTCTGTTTTGAAAAATTTTTTAAACCCATTTTCTTGTCTCTTCAGGAATATTACTGTATTTTGGTTAGGTATTAGACAACATTTTTGTAGCAATACTATCACACCAATACAAACCTATCTTCTTTTTTCTCTAGGCCCTGCAGGAGCAGCCAAAGATGTGTAAGTATTGAATATTAATGATTTTATAAGCTGTCTTTCTGAGGAAGTTGCTGTTTTTCATGATTATGACATTTAGATCTCTGTGGGTATGACCGAAAAGACATGGAAATACTTTGTATATAATGCACATGTCAAGATGATCATTTGGTTGTAACTAAAGTGCTATTTGGAGAACGTTCTTTGTGCTTTTCATAGCTGGGCACTTTAACTCAGGATCTTAAGGGGAAATGTTGAATTGTGTTTCCATCCCAACTTGTGTAGAGTTGTTTTTTTTTTAGTTAAAAGCAAGTGCTTATAGGAGAAACAAGCACGTAGCTCCTATGACAATGCAGTGTTTTAGAGTTAGCTGGGGAGGAAAGACTGGGGCCAAGCAGTTACCAAGTACACATTGAATTTTTTTTTTTGAGACGGAGTCTCGCTCTGTCGCCCAGGCTGGAGTGCAGTGGCCGGATCTCAGCTCACCGCAAGCTCTGCCTCCTGGGTTTATGCCATTCTCCTGCCTCAGCCTCCCGAGTAGCTGGGACTACAGGTGCCCGCCACCTCACCTGGCTAGTTTTGTATTTTTTAGTAGAGACGGGGTTTCACCATGTTAGCCAGGATGGTCTCGATCTCCTGACCTCATGATCCGCCCGTCTCGGCCTCCCAAAGTGCTGGGATTACAGGCTTGAGCCACTACGACCGGCCCACATCGAATTTTTTTAAAGTTGATAACTAGATATTCAAATGAATATATAGGGCCATTCAACATAGTCACCATTGAGCTATCTTTAGAGCACAGTACATTTAATAATGGGCATCTCCCTGTGGAGAGATTGGGAGCTCAGGAGCATTCGGGATTTCCATGCCCCCTCTCTCTGCATCCTCCTGCCTCTAATCTAGCTATAGCAAGGACACTGCAGCAGTTCACTCTTTAAGAGGATTTCTGGTTACCTAGTGAAGGGTGGGATCAACTGTCCCACCCAAAACTGGGTTGGATGTCAAGACTGATTCACCACATCTCAGGAGGGTGCGGAAAGATGTATTACTCACATGAGGCTTTCTGGGGAGAGCAGGGCAGCCATCCAGATGGGTCTGGTTTTTATTTTGGTTGGAGAATGGGCTGGGCAGAGGCTACTTATGAATGGGCAGAGGTTTGATCTTCCTGCTGGCACAGGGAATAATTGCCCCCACTTTCTTACTGGCTTACACAGATGTGGGGCGAAAGGGGAGTGATGGGGCTCAAAAGCCATCCATGGTCAAATATCAAAGATAGGGCCAGGTGCAGTGGTGCACGCCTGTAATCTGAGCACTTTGGGCGGCCGAGGTGGGTGGACCACTTGAGGTCAGGAGTTCAAGACCAGCCTGGCCAACATGGTGAAACCCTGTCTCTACTAAAAATACAAAAAATTAGCCAGGCGTGGTGGCGGGCCCCTGTAATCCCAGCTACTTGGGAGGCTGAGGCAGGAGAATTGCTTGAACTGGGAAGGTGGAGGTTGCAATCAGCTGAGATCACACCACTGTACTCCAGACTGGGTGACAGAGCCAGACTCTGTCTCAAAAAAAAAGAAAAAAAAAGAGTCAGACTTTATTTCTTACTACAAAGAATTTAGAGAAGATGAGAGTGGGATTGTAAAGCTTTCTGGGAATTAAATATTTGAATATGCATTTTTAAAATTAGGACTTTAGATACAAAGGAAGCAGTAGTCGATGGCTTCTAGCTCCTGGTTGCTGTGTTGGAGTTTATTACCCAAACATTTAGCAACAGTGAGTTCTGCACCCTGACCGTATTCCTATTATTGCAATATTTCGGTCTCTCCTTCAGTCTCTCCCTTTAGTTTCTATATGTGTTGCCAGATTAATTTTCCTCAAGCACTGCCCTGCACTTGTGTAGGACCTCTGCTCAAAACCTTTCAATTATTCCCATCATCCTCTGGACTGAACCCAGGAATTATTAGGAATAGGAAGAGCATTTATGTTTTAGCCTCAAACTGACTGGCTCGCATGGCGTGGGAGGAGATCCTGCAGTGGGGAGCGAGCAGAGCCCAGGGCTGGGAGGGCTGTGCAGAGCTGCTCCAGGCCACTGTTCTCAGGGGCTCCTGCGACCTCATGCTTCTTGCTCCTGTCATTGTGTTTTGTTTTACCATGCCCACTGCCTGGAATGGCCCTTTCCCTTTCTGTTTATAGAAATGCCATCTGTTCTGCAGGGCTTGTGTGTTATCCTTCGTGAGAAGTATTTCCTAGCTCTCTCAGCAGCATAGCATGTCTTTCTCCTCAGAACCTTCACAGCATTTTGGACCTTTCTTGTGAGGCATTGTGTTGCGTTTATATCGTAGTTCTTCACATTCTTGTCTTTTCTCCCTTGGGGATTGAGAGTGGGGAAATGCCTTACCCATTTTATTGTGCTCTAGAGTTATTCATGTCATGCTTTGATCATAGTTTGTGTTGAATAAATAGTTGTTGAATCAGTTCCATCATTGCTCTTCAAGGACGGAGTGATTTCATGACATCTTTCTTTTTCTAATAAAATTTAGTGATGATTTTGTCAACAGAATTAACCGTTCCAGGATGTGAGATGCCATGTAACTACTTAACTATTTCACTATTTAAAATTCTGAATTCTTCAGATTTAGGTTTTCTATGACTGTACCTCATTCTATGTCCTATAACTTTAAAATAAAGTACTTTATTAAATAAATGACCTTTTGTTTTTTTTTTTTTTTTGCAAAGGACATGATCTCATTCATTTTTATGGCTGCATAGTATTCCATGTTGTGTATGTACCACTTTTTCTTTACCCAGTCTATCATTGATGGGCATTTGGGTTGATTCCATGTCTTTGCTGTTGTGAATAGTGCTGCAGTGAACATATGCATGCATGTATCTTTGTAACAGAATGATTTATATTCCTTTGGGTATATACCCAGGAATGGGATTGCTGGGTCAAATGGTATTTCTAGATCTTTGGGGGAATTGCTACACCATCTTCCACAATATTTGAACTAATTTACATTCCCAACAACAGTGTAAAAGCATTCTTATTTCTCCACAACCTCACCAGCATCTGTTTCTTGACTTTTTAATAATTGCCATTCTGACTGGTGTGACATGGTATCTCACTGTGGTTTTGATTTGCATTTCTGTAATGATCAGTGATGCTGAACTTTTTTTCATGTTTGCTGGCTGTGTGAATGTCTTCTTTTTTTTCTTTTCTTTTCTTTTTTTTTTTTGAGACGGAGTCTAGCTCTGTTGCCCAGGCTGGAGCGCAGTGGCACAATCTTGGCTCACGCTATTCTCCTGCCTCAGCCTCCCAAGTAGCTGGGACTACAGGTGCCCGCCACCACACCCGGCTAATTTTTTTATGTTTTTAGTAGAGACGGGGTTTCACTTGTGTTAGCCAGGATGATCTCAATCTCCTGACCTCGTGATCCGCCCGCCTCGGCCTCCCAAAGTGCTGGAATTACAGGCTTGAGCCACCGCGCCCGGCCAATAAATGACCTTTTAAAAACAAATGCAGTCAATTTAACTGGAAAAAGTTAAAGAACATTATAATATTACTTTTCCTTACACAAAAGGTATATTCAAACATGTTCAGTTTTTTAACTGGAAGCGATAGATTTATAAATCTTGACTATAATATTAGGTGATGACATGAATGAATGACAAGCTAAGAAATTAAGATGACTTAATTTTTTTGTTGTGCACATTAAATTTTTTAAAAATCTAAACAGACTGATCCCAAACCAGAAGAACTGGCCAAAGTAATAGAATAAGTATTGAGAGTAAAGAACTTTGAAAAGGGGAAACACAGTATTATGTAGAGCACAGAAAAGTCTTTGTGGGAAAATGGTAGTTATTTTTGGAAGCCAGAAATACTATATATTTAAAAAATCAATTCTCTAGGAAAGGTCTGCAATTTTTACTACTACTCCTTTTTCTTATTTATTTGCTGCTTTCTATAGGTGAGAAGTCAGTATATAATAACAAATAAAATGATGTATCTGTCCTGAAGTAGGTCACTGTCTATTAGGGACCAAAATACAGTGTGGTAAGTGCTAATTATTCCAATATTCAGAATTTAATGCTGGTCTTGGAATTGAAGGATGAACAAGAGTTCATGCAGAAAAGGGGAAAAATGGCAACCCAGGGCAGAGGACAAGCATGAAAAAAGGCATGGGAGTGCAAGAAGACAGTAGGTCTGAGAACAGCCAACCAGGTGGTGTCCCCTGGAGCCTGTAGTACAGTCTGGGCAGAAGTGAAAGATGAGGTTGATGGGCAGGCCTGGCTTGTGAAGGGCCTTGGGTGCAAGGCCAATAATTGTGCTTGGGTTTTTTTATGCATTCAAGGGCTGATAGATTTTAGGGTGGAGGAATTAAATGATTATGTTTGAGTTTTAGGGCAGTAACACCCAAAGCAATGTGACACATGGGATGAGGGAGGGTGCAGGCACAGAGGAGTAATGGAAGTGAGGCTACAAGAGGGTCAGATGGCAGAGGGAAAGTAGAGATGATGCAAACAAGGTGCATTAGAAAATGCAATTGATAAGATTTGTTTAATGACTTAATGGGGAAGGAAAGGAAGAAAAAACTACCATATCTGAGGGTAATGCTGTAGTCAAACTTGAGCCAAAGGAAGAGATGACTGATAGTCCAAAGAGGTCACGGGGGCTGAAGGAGGAAGGGAAGTCATTGCGTGTGTCATGATGGCCACATTGGTCACCCTGGGGACTGTAGTTTCAGTTGAGCAATGTGAATGATAACCAAGTCGAAGTGGAAGTGAGCCAGGTGCAAGGAAGTGGAGAGAGTGATGTGGGTCTTTGGTTTTATGCTGCTTGGCAGTAAGGAATGGATGGATGTTGGTGGCTTTAAGAGGAGGCAAATTTTCAAAATATACTGTGTTATAAAAAAAATACCAAGGAAATTTGGAAAGTACAGGGAAGTATTTTTTAAGAGAAAAATTCAGTTAGAATACCAGAGACAATCATTATGAACATTTTACACTTTTCTTCAAGTGTTTTTTGGTTATTTGTTTCTGCCCAATTGTGAGTGTGGTTGATTTTGTGTATTGAAGTTTGTTTTTCCTTTTGTCTTTTTTTTTTAAATTATTTTTTGACATGGAGGAGGCATGGATATTGCTGTAGGCTAAAAGGCAGGAACCAGGACAGAAAGAAAAAACTGATGGTAGTTTGGGGAGTGGGTTTTTCTCTGGTGGTGGAGAGAATAACGATGTACATAGATCCTATAATAGGCTAGAGAACTCAAAACCTAGCTAGGTTCACCTTCAAAACTTGAAAGCATGGTTGACAATGTCTAGAAACTTAATCATCATAAGAAAAAGCCTACATGCGTATCAGAAAACAAGCCTTTCTTTTCCTCTCTTTCTGTCTCTTTGAAATTAAATCACAGTGCAGTAACACACTGAACAAAACAAAAAAAGTAGTGAATTCAAGGTAATGACATTCGGCTGCTTTCACAAACCTGCGAACATCAACCATGTTCTTATTTTAGTGTGGCAGATTCTCAGCTACTTGGCACCCATAGGCTGCGTGGGATATTTTTGGTAGGAAATGGCAGAAGCCCATTTTAAACTGGCCTAAACAAACAAACACAAAGGAATTTATTGGCATGTGGAGTGGAAAAGCTCCAGGGACTTGGCTGTAGTCACAGCTGGATCCAGGTGATCAAACGACAGGAAGAAACTCTCTTTTCTGCTTTCGTCTTCATTCTTAGGCAGCTTTCCTCAAGTGATGACAAACAGGACCAGTTTATATCTTATCAGCTTAGTAATTCCTGTGGAAAAAACAACTTCTTTTTCCTTGTAGTTTGATCGAAAGTCCTAGGGCTGGGCTTTCCTGGCCCGTTGGGGTCGTGTTCCTATCTCTGAATCAGTCAGTGGGCCAGGAGAATGTAGGGTTCTTATTGGCCAGGCTGCGGTCATGTGCTCACCACTGGAGCCAATCAGTATCATTAGCCCCCACCTAACCATATGGCCAAAGAGCGGTGGTAGTTCCCCACAGAAAAATTGGGATGCCGTTACCAAAAAAAGGGGAGAAATTGTAAGTGGGCCAGCAGAAACAATTGGAATTTAATTGAAAACATTTTTTCTTTGTAGATCAATTTTCGTGTTCTTAAAAAAGTCTTGATTTAAAGTTTAAGCAATATTTATAAGAATATTATACCTATGTTTCAAATAAGAAACAGTATTAAATAAGTTGACTCAAATATAATATTTGCTGTTGAAAATAAAAAACTATAGCCACTCAATGTAAACAATGTAATTCAAATACTTCTTTCACTTAAAACATGTACAGTGAATTTTATTGAGATTCTTTCCTTGGCA
>NW_016811898.1:2442394-2446703 GCF_001698545.2 Rhinopithecus bieti
TATGGAAGGTAGCAAATATAAAGAAAAATATTTTGGAATGAAATAACATAAACCCATTGGCAATTTGTTTTTGTTTTTGTGTTTGGAAAAAAGAAATGATGAATCTCTTATGTTGAGTTTCTTGGGATCCTTTATAAATTTCCCATGTCTAATGCACCATGTCAGCTGGGCCCTCTCTGTCCCTCATAAATACAGACCTGAGGGTGTCTGATGGGCTCTTTTCTCATCCATGTAGTAGGAGGCAAGGCTGTCTTCTGAGGGTGAAGAGGATGGGGTTGAAGTAGCATTGGAAAAGCCTGTTGGAAGCAGAGAGACCTGTGTTTAAAATTCCCTTCACCATTTACTAGCTGTGTTACATCGTGTCCTTAGTATAATTATCTGTGAAATTGGGATACTGTAATAATTGTGCAGGGTAATCATCTTCATCATCATCATTCTTACAGTAGTAGCTAATCTTTACTGAGGACTGTGCACCATACACTGATTTCCAGCATTTTCTGTACGTTATCTCCTTCCATACCCATGATAATCTGATGGACAGAATAATGATGTTTCATTTTACAGGTGAGGAGATGGGGAGCACAGAGGGCTGAAGTAACTGCTCGAGGGACAGATTACAAATACAGTATATTTAATATCCTAGGAAAATACTTGGCATCATGCTTGTTGCCCCGGTGAATGACAGCTAGAATTATTAGTTTAAAATGTTGTTGAAAAAATTTGGCAGGGCCTGTGACATAAATACTTGATGGCAGAAGACCTAGCATATTGAGGGCCTTGCTGTGGTTAGAAATCATATATTCCCATTGTTAGCCACGATGAGATTTTCCTTAGGTAGGACCCTGTGAAATAGGAGCAGGAAGAGAGAAAGCAGATGGACGGATTCATCCAGGGATGGAGAGGAATAGGTGGTGAACAGCAAGTGCTGCAGAAATATTTGACTGCAAGATGCATGCTAGGGAGAGAGGGAAAGGGAGGCACAAGGGGCTGATGGATGGGGAGGATGGAGAGGGATGGATGAACTGGAACTGATGATGCAGTAAGAAAGCAGGCTTCTTGGGAATGACGGGACTATCGAAAGGAAGATTTTTTTTTTCTACCTAGGGAGTGGGATTTTCTACTCTAAAATGTGGTAAAATTGTTCGAGGAACTAAGCTCCATGGAGCAGCCATGGGATTATGTTAGCAGAGCAGCACAGAAGTTGTTGGGATAGAGGAAGTCAGCAAAATGTGAGGTGAGAGGTTGGATGGATGATTTTCATGAATTTTTTTTTTTTTTAGGCAGAGTCTTGCTCTGTTGCCCAGGCTGGAGTGCAGTGGCACTATCTCAGCTCACTGCAACCTCTGCCTCCTGGGTTCAAGTGATTCTCCTGCCTCAGCCTCCCAAGTAGCTGGGACTATAGGCGTGTGCCACCACGCCTGGCTAATTTTTGTATTTTTAGTAGAGACAGGATTTCACCATATTGGCCACGCTGGTCCCGAACTCCTGACCTTGTGATCTGCCCACCTCGGCCTCCCAAAGTGCTGGGATTACATGTGCGAGCCACCGTGCCTGGCCGTTTTCATGGATTTTAAAATTGACCAAGATAATGGTGCTCAGAAGGAAAATCTTTGGGTCAGGGTCAAAATCTTTGGTGCACTGGGGACAGTTGTGGCAGGATTTAGGCTCCAGAGAGGAGAGGTTCTGAGTGAAAATGAAATGGTCCCACCTGTAAGAGCTGTGTGGGGAGATGAGGAGCATGCTGGCTCCATCTCTTGTTAGGTGAGGCTGGGATAGGTGAGAACAAGATGTGTATTCTTGAGGTTTTGAGAAAAGTGGTGCCAGCAAGGAAAAGCAAAATTTCTTAAGGTAAGGAGATGAAGAGTGCACCCTTGCCTTATAGCAAATGATGCTTTTACAACCAATTCTGAAATAATTCCTAACACTGTGTGCCCCTTAGTAAGAGAATAACTAGGAGGAGAGGCGGAGAGGACAGGGAATTTGCAGACCGGCTCTTGATCCCTAGCTTCTGGACAAAGAGAAGTTGAAAGCATTCCTTTGAAGTGAATGTTACTCATGTTCTCCAGCCATACACGCTGGAAGAAAGAAAGGGACTAATGTTGGCCAAGGGGCTCATCCAGGGAGGGAGATCAAAGGAAAACTGTCCAAAGAAGTTTTGAAATTGGGAAGAAATGAATAATATTAAACATAGGCCAAAACAGCCAATGGTCAAACAGAATTCATTGTGTAATTAAGGGTTTGCTAGAATGGATTGAAACCACCCCAAGAGGCAGGAACCATCATGAAAACATGTTATAAAGAAAATTAAATAATTTTATTTTATCTGGAGAATTGTAGTGTAGATGGAAGTAAACACAATCAATTAATAAACCTATTCCAGAAGGTTATCATGAATGGTAACTGGAAACAGATCAGGAAAACCATGGTCTCCAGGGTTTCTGTATTCAATTTTTACTGTTTACAAATCAAAATAAGTTTAGCCTCTTTAGTGACACTGCAAATACGGAAAAGAAAAGACTACAGGCCTTTTTTTTTTTGCTTTTGCTTTTAGATCAGCCCTAATAAGAATAGCTATATATTTAGAACATTTTTCTTGATGAGTAAGTAAAAAAATCATTTCTTTGCCACGTGACTTTGTTAATTCTAGAAGCCTAAGGGAAGTGAGAACTTTCTGAATTTTCAGGCAAGTTGTAGCAAGGATGACTCGGGAGATGCTGTTTCGAGTGGCTGGCTGCTATCTAATATTTGTCATCTGTATTTGTCCTTGATCATGACATGGGTCCATTATTTCATCTTTAGGTCACTTAGGATAGCTGTTTTATACAACCCAGAAAATAAGTAAATATAATGATGAAAAGTTTTGACTACCACATATTACTATGAAAAAGATAGAGATTCCTATTTTATATATTAACTTTGGATAAGGTTTCACTTAATTAGTTATTGATAAGATAAATCATAGTAATATAAAATGATGGTAAGGTTTAGGTGTTCCATACACATATTTGGTTTTAAATAGGCATGCAAAAAATACATTAATTAAAAAAAAAAGGCCAGGTACGTGAAAGCCCACCCACCCCAAAGAGCAGCCACAGAGACGTGGTCGTTTTGGAGGCAGCCCACCTTCCAGAACCCCGACCTACAGGAAGGTGGAGCTTATTTATGATTAGAGAGACGTTCAGTGTCCGGTTCGTTCAGAAAAAGTCTGTGACCTTAGTGTAAAACAGAAGGGTGCATAACTACCTAGAGAATCTGGATCAGCACTGCTATTCACCCTGAGAAGGGTAAGAAGAGCACCGGGCTGGTTTTTAGCAAGTTCACAGTAAGTGAGCTAGAAGTGGAATTAATAGAAACTGTCAGACAGAGGAAACCCGAAGCTATCCATCTGTAATCTGAGTTGCAGTGGTTGCCTTTGGTCAGTTGCTTTTATTTCTTTTCTTCTTCCTTTTTCTTGCATGCCAAGTGTCAAGCCAACTTTGCTAAGGTACATATGACTAAACAGTATCTTACTCAACAAGAGTGAGTCGTGTTTAAACTGTTAACTGAGGATTTATCGTTTCAACAATCCCAAAAGACGTTGAAAGTAGGGAGAATATGAGTTACGGGGTCCACCTTGAATCACACTTTTTCTGCAAACAATTTTATTAACACTATGAGTGAAAGTCTGAGTCAGAGCCCTGTAAGTGTGTGACCTTAGGCTAGGAGATGATTATGATACTCAACAGGTGACTTGATCCTCAACTCATTCTTTCTCCTTGACCACCTGTTCTTTGATAAAAGAAGCTACATTTTTTGCTAACAAAAGACCTGATCTTAATTGAATGCCCAATGTATTTTCTATGTGTGTGTGTGTGAGTGTGAGAGAGAGAGAGAGAGGAGAGAGAGAGAGAGAGACAGAAAAGGAGAGAGAGAGAGGGAGAGAGAGAGACTTGCTCTGTTGCCCAGGCTGGAGTGCAGTGGTGCGATCATGACTCACTGTAACTTCGATCTCCCAGGCTCAGGCAGTCTTCCCATTTCAGCCTCCTGAGTAGCTGGGACTACAGGTGCAAGCCAGCATGCCTGGCTATTTTATTTTGTATTTTTTGAAGAGACAGGGTCTCTTTTTGTTGCCGCAGCTGATCTTGAGCTCCTGGGCTCAAGATATCTGTCTGCCTCGGCTGCCTGAAGTGCTGAGATTACAGATGTAAGCCACTGTGCTGGGCTCAGTGAATTTATTAAACCTGGTCCAAATTGGTGAATACATGTTCTGTGGTTCTTAGGGAACGTTCTTGTGGTTTAAAAGGTCTTTTTTTTTTTTTTTTTTTTTTTT
>NW_016811898.1:2446760-2463982 GCF_001698545.2 Rhinopithecus bieti
GGCTGGAGTGCAGTGGCCGGATCTCAGCTCACTGCAAGCTCCGCCTCCCGGGTTTACGCCATTCTCTTGCCTCAGCCTCCCGAGTAGCTGGGACTACAGGCGCCCGCCACTTCGCCCGGCTAGTTTTTGTATTTTTAGTAGAGACGGGGTTTCACCGTGTTAGCCAGGATGGTCTCGATCTCCTGACCTCGTGATCCGCCCGTCTCGGCCTCCCAAAGTGCTGGGATTACAGGCTTGAGCCACCGCGCCCGGCCTAAAAGGTCTTATAGCTAGGCGTGGTGGCGCGTGCTTGTAGTCCCGGCCACTCATAAGGCTGAGGTGGGAGAATCACTTGAGCTGAGGAGTTCGAGACCAGTGTAGGCAACATAGTGAGACTCCATCTCTACAAAAAAAAAAAAAAATATGTTAGCCAGGTGCGAGGTGTGCGCCTGTGGTCCCAGCTACTAGGGAGGCTGAGGTGGGAGCATCCCTTGAGCCTGAGAGGTTGAGGCTGCAGTGAGCTGTGATTGTGCCACTGCTATCCAGCCTAGGCTACAGAACAAGACCCTGTCTCAGAAAAGAACAAAACAATAATAAAAAATAAATAAATACAGGGTTTTCCTGATAAGATGGTATTTGAGGTTATGATTAAAAAATATTTCACTCTTAGGTTTTTTCAAATGTTGCATTGCTTTCCACAAATTTTTCAAATGGTATAGATGATGAGAAACAACATTGTCTTGCATACCAGAGAAGGCAATTTACCGATAGGTTTTCAGTCATGCTTACCCTGGAAAAACGAGCTTATTACACAAGTTTATTCTTCAGAGTAGTGTCTCGTGTGTAACTAGAACATGGAATCACTGCTCAGTAAAATGAATGTAAATCCTTTAGTACTGGCTTCCTCCAGCACTCTTTGGACTCCAGAAGTCAGTCTTCCTTCTAAGATTGGCTCTGGGCACAGATGTAAAGCAGATGTTGTTTCGACCAAACCCCAGCCCTTGGTTCCAGTCCCTTCCCTTGGGTCTTCCTTCCCCTTTCACTTCTCTAATGGACTTAATGTCTAGCACAGGTCCCCTAGCAAGAGCAGGATTTGTCTTGATGTGCCATGTGCTTGTTTCCAGATTACCCTTGATCCCTTGGTAATTTGGGCTAGTTTCTCTTCCCCTGCATTGGCACCAACGTTTGACTCCATGGTTGTGAAATTGGAGAAGTCCTGAGAAGCCTCAATTCTTGGGGCCAGGCCAGAAGAGGTGGGAGGGAAACTGGTAGAATTCACCTTTTACTTTTTGTTTTTAGGTGATTTGGTTTATGGCATCTGATCTCTTATCTCCTCTAACTCTGCAGTTTGGTTCTCTTGGTATAAGCCTTATTTTCAAGGTTTCTTCCCCATTTATAGTAGATTAAGGGGTATTCTTGCTGTCCCCAAGTTGCTTCTCTCCCATTTTCCAGTTTTTAGTGCGTTGGCTTGTGGGTGTCTGGGCATTGCTTCCTGAATTATGCCTTCCACCCCAGGAGGCTATTATTTAGAAGTGGATTACTACTGGCTGGGCGCAGTGGCTCACACCTGTAATCTCAGCACTTTGGGAGGCCAAGGCGGGAGGATCACTTGGGGTCAGGAGTTCAAGACCAGCCTGGCCAACATGGTGAGACCCTGTCTCTACTAAAAATACAAAAATTAGTCGAGCGTGGTGGTGTGTGCCAATAGTCCCAGGTACCTGAGAGGCTGAGGTAGGAGAATCGCTTGAACCTGGGAGGCGGAGGTTGCAGTGAGCTGAGATCGCGCCATTGCACTCCAGTTGGGGCAACAGAGCTAGACTCCTTCTCCAGAAAAAATATATATATATATATTACAATTATACCATGAGAGATTTATCCTGGTTGCTGTTTGTCCACTTGCTCCTTTTCTGAGGGAGAAAGGTTATGTTTAAACTGAGTTTGTAGAGGTATTTGGACCAATTAACTCCCAAAAAGTGTGATCGAGTGCAGCAGCACAGCTTGATCTCTTTTCTAGTTTCAGCCACCGTGAATTGGCCTCGTCTTCACTTTGCTTATCTCCTCCAGCAGAGAATAATTCAATCTCCAGGCCCTGCTCTCTGAGGGAAGATTCTAGAGGGTGAAGTCATCTCATTCCTTGCCCTTACTGATCTGCATTAGGACTGACTGCAGAGACTAGGGCCTTGCTGCCTCCTTCTGAGGACCTTCTGGGCCCTATCCGTGGCTGCTGTTCTCACAAGGCTGGGGAGGGTATGGCTCTGTGTTCTGCTCTCCCTCCCCATTTCTTTCTCTGGTTTGGGGGACAAATTTTGCAGTCCATCAGCAATCACCGCTGCAGACCATGCAGTGGTCACTGCCCTACAACTGGAGCTGTAGTGACCAGAAAAGAAAATAATCACATCCTTGTGAAGAACGGAGTGGCTCATCCAGGAGCTTACGTGGCTGTGGATGTTCTGGCCTGAGCGTGACCATTTCCAGCAAGACATTCTGGATCCTCAGGGCTGAGGAAGGACCAGACACTATTTTTATAACTTCTGAAACCTAACAGATCTGAAATCTACGTGTGCCTACAGTGATGTGTACGTGTAAATGTAAAATGTATTTGCCTTTGATTTGAATGACATAAGCTACCTGTGGGCACCTCAGTTATCCCATGCCCATCAGAAGCTCCTTTTGGCACTTAAGTGTCTAAGAAAATATTGACAAGTGCATTATTATAATTATTATTTTTTGAGATGGGGCCTTGCTCTTTCACCCAGGCTGGAGTGCAGTGGCATGACCTCAGCTCACTGCAACCTCTGTCTCCTGTGCTCAGGTGAACATCTGGGCTGCCTCATCTTAGGTAGATCTTTTTTTTTTTTGAGACCGAGTCTGTCTCTATCGCCCAGCCTGGAGTGCAGTGGCATGATCTCAGCTCACTGCAACCACTGTCTCCCGTGCTCAGGTGAACATCTGGGCTGCCTCATCTTAGGTAGATCTTTTTTTTTTTTTGAGATCGAGTCTGTCTCTATCGCCCAGCCTGGAGTGCAGTGGCGCAATCTGGGCTCACTGCAACCTCCGCCTCCCAGGTTCAAGTGATTCTCCTGCCTCAGCCTCCCAAGCAGCTGAAATTACAGGCACACGTCACCATGCCCAATTAATTTTTGTATTTTTGGTAGAGACGGGGTTTCACCATGTTGGCCAGGCTGGTCTCAAACTCCTGACCTCAGGTGATCCGCCCGCCTCGGCCTCCCAAAGTGCTGGGATTAAAGGTGTGAGCCACTGTACCTGCCCTGTAGATTGTTTTAAGAAATCAACATACCTTTTTTACTCACAAGAGGGAGGCTCTTGTGATCCTTCGACCGCCACCTCCTGTAGCTGGGACCACCACATACCACCACATACCACCACACCTGGCTAATTTTATTTTATTTTCTGTGTTCTTAGTAGAGACGAGGTCTTGCCATGTTGCCCAGGCTGAAATTATTAAGGCAGGTAAAATCTTTCAAAATAAGGAGTTTTGTGGGGGGAAAAAGGTATGTTGATTCCTTAAAATGGTTTCCATATGGGGCACCCCCTATGTTTGGATAGCCAGGGCATTATTCAAATCTTGAGAACTTGAGAACAAGGATTCAAATCCCAAAGACTTTAAGTTTCTTGTAAAAGTGTTGAGTGATAAAATAAATTTAACATCCCAGTTTTGAACGGCCAGAGGATAAAGTCCACTTCTCTTACCAAGAAA
The DNA here is from genome assembly GCF_001698545.2 of Rhinopithecus bieti. Classification (NCBI taxonomy): domain Eukaryota; kingdom Metazoa; phylum Chordata; class Mammalia; order Primates; family Cercopithecidae; genus Rhinopithecus; species Rhinopithecus bieti. Next base: position 2,450,458 of record NW_016811898.1, read on the forward strand.
TGACCTTTATTGAAATGAGTCCCCCGCACCAGAAGGTGTGCTTTTTAGACTATGGAGCCTAAAAGCCTAATAACCTAAGGCAGTTGCATTGGCCTGTCAGGAGTTTGGCTTAACATATCCGGGCTTTCCTTTTACCAGGGGTCTTTATTGCTGTGTATTGACCCATTTTTCTTCCTTACGCTAAAGCTTGTGCAGTTGGGGCAGGACCGTGCCACCCCAGCAGGTAGGATACCCGTGTCCCCTTGAACACTGGCTGGACAGCATTTGGTTCTCTCTCCAGGCAGCTCAACACAATGGCTAGGACCTATCCTTCCACAAGGAGAGTTGGTTTAGACCAACCACCCCTTTCTGATTTAACCTTAGTCTGGACCTGGTTGTCAAGTTGAATAGATTCTAATGTAACTGCTCCTCGGAACAATCTTTGTACCTGCATAAAAATGACTTATGTGGCAATTTGACAAGATCTGCAAAGATTGATGGTCCCTGGCAGCTGTCAGAGGTTGTTTCTCATGCTGATGAAACAGGCTAGGAGTCTTCTACCATCTCATTTCCGGCTTTTCTTGAGTGGGATGATACAAATTGGAGAGCTCCAGCTGCAGGAAGGTGTATGTTTCTCTAATGCAAATTAGCATTGGCCCACAGTGTATGAAGCAGGAATTAGGATCACACAAATCTGGGTTTGAATTCTGGCTCTATGACTTCGTAACTTCGATCATGCTACTCAGTTTTTCATTTTTAAAATGTGAGCAGTACTGGCCTTGCAAGATTGTATGAGGATTAAATGAACTAATAGGATTAGCAAAGTGCCTAGTATAGTTACACAATCAGGTTGAGAGATGGGGTGATGGTCAAAGCTTTTGCAAAAGCAGTATGGAAGTGAATTGCCCACTTTAGGAGAAGCCACTATGTTCGTCTTTCACAGGAACTGTTTTTGACTTTTATATCTTTCTGCCTGAGAAGGAGAGTGGTGAATCAGAATATGGAGCATGGCTTTGGTGTCAGATGGATGGGGTATGGATGTTGGTCATATTTGTTTGTCTTGTATGTTTATGAATTACATGGCTTTCTGTACCTGGTTCCTCAGGCCTAGGCTCTCAGAGCTGTTGTGAGGAATAGCATGGATGCACGTGCAGTGCCCTGTACTGTGCCTGACACACAGGAGGAACTCATGAATGACATCATTGTACCCATGGAGTCCTGGTCTCTAGTCCTAGTGTTGTAGAATAACTGTTTGTGGAAGGAATGGATGAAGTGACAGTCTTATACATGGAAGTGTGTATGCAAAGGCAGACTTTACAACTCAGTGGAAGGTTTAAAAGAGTGGACATCTGACCGGACGCGGTGGCTCATGCTTGTAATCCCAGCGCTTTGGGAGGCCGAGGTGCACAGATCATGAGGTCAGGAGTTCAAGACCAGCCTGGCCAACATGGTGAAACCCTGTCTCTACTAAAAATACAAAAATTAACTTGGTGTGGTGGCACGTGCCTGGAATTCCAGCTACTCGGGAGGCTGAGGGGGGAAAATCGCTTGAACCAGGGAGTCAGAGGTTGCAGTGAGCCAAGATTGCACCACTGCACTCCAGCCTGGCGACAGAGCAACACTCCATCTCAAAAAAATAAAAATAAAAAAACAGTGGATATCTTATAAGGCTTTATAGGTGGTATTTTTTAAGATTTGGCATTATATCTGAAGCTTAATTTATTATCAAATAAATATGGCAACTACATTATCCTTTCCTGCCAGTTATACGTGTAAGGTTTTTGATTAATTTTATAATGGAGAACACAGATTGAGTTTTAAGATATTGAATAATTTCACAGGAGAAAGTAAATGACCATTTTCTTAAATTTGGGAAAGTGAAAATATATTTTAAAACCTTGAATATATCCTTAAGCACAGTTAAGCAAAAGGGGAAAGAATTAAACGGATATGTAAATGGATGTGAAAAGAATAGTTGTGGCAGGAAATGTGTGGCATAAGCAACCAGTTACTCACAGGTTCATGTGATTTCATGAGAAAGTTAATCACTCAGGACCAAAGTAAACAGTTCTTATCAGAACTTATCTTGAACGAGTTTGTCCTCATCATTTCTCCATTATCTACACTAAAGGATTATAAATCCATTTTAATTAAAAGTAGTAAACAACACTTTCTTATACCACATCAATAAGCATAACACCATTAGTACAACTTTGACACTTTCAAATTAAAAAACGATCCAGCATGAACAAGAGGTGAATGAAGCTGATAACCATGTGGTGCATTTAGGCTGTATGCTCAGTTTGGGTAAATTAAGTCTCAAGATGGATTTTGTACTCTCTTGCAGTATTAGCTGTTCATGGCCAGCGTTCACCAGATAATTGTTAAATCTGCACTTTCCTTCTTTATAGACTTGGACTTGCTGTTCCAATAAAGCAAAAATCTCATACACATGTATAGTCACATTTGAAATATCACAACTTTTAAGTGGGTAAAATCAGAGTTAGACTGTCTCTGAATCAGAAGAGTCAATGACGTTTAGATGTTTGCAGTCTGCTTTTTTCTCAACTGAAGCCCCTTAACATTACAAGTTGAATTCAGCCAGATACATTGGAATCTTGTTGATTTTTTTTTTTTTCTTTCAGAAAAGCAACTTATGTGTGCCAAGTAGTGCTTCAAGGAAAGTGTCCTGATTCTCCTAGAAATATGCCAAGGAATTCTGGTAGAATATGGACTCCTTTTTTTTTTTCTTTTTTTCCTTTTTTTTTTTTTTTTTGAGACCAGGTATCCCTCTGTTGCCCAAGCTGGGGTGTAATGGCGTGATCTCTGCTCACTGCAACCTCCACCTCCCGGCTTCAAAGATTCCTGTGCCTCAGCCTCCTGAGTAGCTGGGACTACAGACATCACCATGCGTGGCTAATTTTTGTATTTTTAGTAGTGATGGGGTTTCACCATGTTGGCCAAGCTGGTCTCGAACTCCTGACCTCGAGAGATCCACCTGTGTCGGCCTCCTGAAGTGCTGGGATAACAGGCATGAGCCACCACACCTGGCCTGGATTCCTCTTAATGCAAGGAGAGAATCTGTGCATTTTAAAGTAGTGATCCCCTCTAAATGTGTCCTTTTAAACATTTTCCCTGTCTTTGCAGTATATCATGTATGAAATGGCTCATGTTTTAGATAAAATAAATCAAATAGGCATTAACTCTTTTTGCACTGAAGAAATCTTTCAGTACCTATAGTTGTGCCACTGAAGTGTCAGAAGAGATCTAAAATCATGTATTAGGACTGGAAGAGACCTGAGGGGTCATCTGGTCAACCAGCTTATTTTACAAATGAGACACAGGCTGGCAGCTCGCCCACAGCCTGTCTGTCACACAGGGAGTGGGTGGTACACACAAGACGATAACTCAGGCTTCTTCCCAATTTCAGCTGCCCTCAGTTTTCCATTTCATTTGGCATTTGTGCATTTTGGCATTTGCTGTATTCACACATTTTGGTTTGTAGAAAATTACCAAGTTTTAATGTATGAACGATTGAGGTGAAGGCAGAATATTGTCACAGAAACACTTGATGGATAGTTTTGCTCCTCTGCTTAAGTCTGATGGAAACACTTGAAATAAAATTGACTTTAACTCAGTAGTCCCTTTTTCTCATAACCAAAAATGAAGTCCCCAACTATGTAACCAACTGTCTCATAGCAAATGTTTCTGACCTTTTAGAACAGAAGAATCCATAACAGAAGATGACAAGAGGAGGTATGTTTGGTGTTGCAGCTGGCTTTAGTTTGAATGGTTTTGGCCATACCTCATGGATTTAACACACTGTAGCACATTCCCAATAACACAGATTCCTCCAGGAAAACTATTGGTACAGAGAATACAGGTAGGGGCATATGGTCTGAAAAAGAACTTGCCCAGGATGCATCATCTTTCCTCCTTCCAAGCAAACTTAGTTTCTGTTCTATGCATGTGGTGTGTGCTAATTTTCATCCTATGACGTTTGGGTGTGCTCCTCTCCCTAACTGGACAGCTTCCCTTCATTCTCTCAGCCTTCCCTGTCCTGCTACTTCTCTGATTAACTGCACTCCACCCTCATTTCTCTTTTGCTCTCTCTGCCTCATTTTATATCTCCCTATTAGTAAGATATCTTTGTGTGTCCATAATGCCTATTATCATACCACGTTGACCACTCTGAATTCTTGATAAATGTTAACTGTAACATGTCACTGTATAATAATTAATACTATACTAAATTGTAACATCCCGAATTATTTTCTTCTTTCTCATTACAAGTAAAATATCTAAAAATTCTAACGCAATACATCTTTCTTTTTTGTTTTTTAAATAGCTTCTTTTTAACCTAGGAAACCAATGATATTCCCAAGGGCCATAATATTCTAAATTCTACTTTTGAAAAACCATGAGCTATTTTAATAATTATGTAGTTGTTTGGAGTACTCCATGCTTCTGTTGCTTCCTGTAAATAGATAGTACCATTTAAATTGCTTTGATTTCTTTTTATCAAGAAACTATGGAGGAGTATATGTTGGCCTACCATCTGAAGCTGTCAATATGGTGTCCAGTCAAACAAAGACAGTTCGGAAAAGTAAGTGAAATCATCTGCTACTGATTTTCCCTTCTTATTTATTTTTATGTTTTATGAAAAAGCATGAAATTTGTATTTCGGCTTACTTGACTCAATCTATGTATCGGCTATAGTGAACCATGTATAAGTACTGTCTGTTCATTGCAGTCATTGGTTGAAATGGCTACCTACATGGTAAGAAGAATTCCAGAGCATAATTTAGCTTTTGTTTGTGGTTATGCTCCATATTTTTAATTTCTTGTTAATTTTAGTGATGATCAGTGTGAAAATGAAAGCTAATATTTATGTAAGCTTATGGCGTTTTCATAGAACAGAAAGGTAAATTTCTGTAATATAAGATGACTGACTGATAAGCAATCTGCTGTTTAAAGGAAAAGTAATTGCCTATTGCATAATTAAATGAAATGAGGCTCCGTTTTCTGAGTTTTAATAGTTAGCAGTTATGGGGCCAATGAAGTCCTTTTGACTAATAGGCATCTTTTGATTGATAGATAGCTTCTTGCTCAAGGCAGTTTTTAAGTGAGGCTCATGGTAAACAATGCTGATTTACAAAACCACTGTACAAGGTATTGTCTGATGTATAGTTTTAAATGACTATTAATATGTTCGCTTTATACACAAGGCTATATTACATTATTTTTAACATACTATATTTGTTCCTCATTGTTCTTCCCGTACTTTGTGATTTAGACTAGCAAATACTTATATGTCATTACTGTTTACAGTTCTATAGAAAATTAGAATATGTTATTTATAATCTGAACATTTAACTTTTCTTAATTTTCTCTTTAAGATTAGAAGAAAATAACATCATGACTCAAGAATCAAGAGGTACTGTGTATTTTTCTAAATAATTCTATATGTTTAGACTTGTTGATGAATGGACTGTAGATATTATTTGCTCTATATTTCTAAGAAATCCTGAACTTCACAATTTAAAGAAGGGGTTTCATCCTATGGAATTGAGTGTGTTTTACTGCAAAGAGGTGAATAATCAGATCAATTTTCTTTCATCTACTTTTTTTCCATTTCATTTTGTTAAAAATGAAAATTTATTTAGTAAGAGCAAGCTAAGTGTCTACCTAAAACATTGAAATCTCACCCTTCTTCATTGCAAAAATCTTTGAGGGCCTAGGACTTGAGAAATGGCAGGGAGAGACCAGAGGCTAGAACTGGGAATTAGATTAGAATCGATTTTAAGTGGTATTAGCCAGTGGTTAATACACAGAGAGGAGATGTGTCAGTACCAAAACTCCAGTAGAGATGGGCAATTGATAAATTAAGTCCCAGACACTTAATATTGATTCTAATCTAACTGAACAGAGATGTAATTATGCAGGAAGGAATAGTAAGAATCAGAGTATAAGTTAACACAGATTGCTTTTACAAAACACATTCAGTATGGAGACGATGAAGAGCTAGGAGTTAGAATTATAATAAGACAAACAAGAATAAGGACAAGAGAAAAATAGCTTTCATTTATTAACTGCCCTGCATACCAGTCTCTAAAAGACATGGAGCAGCATTTCTATGCAGACAAAGAATCTTCGTTCACTGGGTCCAACAAGGGTCCAACAACACATTCCATGCTGGGCTCCCCACTGTATTTCACTCTTGCTGAATGACACCCAGCCTCTTTTGAAGCCTCCAGTGATTAGGAATGTCCTATCTCCTGAGATAGCCCATTCTCTTCTGGAAGTCAGGCAGCCTTGGTTTTGAATTCAGGCTCTCATTGACTAGCTGGGCAAGTTCCTTCCCCTTTATGACCTCAGTTTTGTTATCTGAAAAATGGAGCCAATACTTAAACTGAAGAGTTGTTGATCGGATTAAATATGAAATAAATGGTAGCATCTGCTATCATCATTGTCATCACCACCATACTATTAATTTTTTTAATAACCAAAATCTAACCATTGGCAGACCAAAAGCAAGACTGATTTGATACTGAACCAACTTCTCGCCCAGGGCCAGTACTAGATTTGCTATTTGGGATGGGGTGGGATTATAGACTAATTTCACAGGTAGAGACAAACAAGCTTTCCTGCTAGAGAAAGGAGACATAGAAACTGTAACCCGTTTCTTCCTGACAAAAACTTAGAACAATCTTTGGGTAGCTACATCTTTGAAGATTTTCTCATCAAGGCAACATGATGGAGGTTTATCCCCTCGTACCCATGAACACAGGGTGTTCGGTTTCTTTTTGGGAAGTCACTGGAGAGTTTCTATTTCTAGTATTTTTAACGTAGTTCTAGCCCTCCATATAGATTTCTGAGTTCCCTGCTAGTTTTCTCCTGCGCAGAAGTACTTTTATTATTTGTATCAAATAGAAAAGGTAAGTCGAAACCAAGAATATACTGCTGTTTACCTCCTGGAAACAATGTTCAAAAAGCAAAGGAATAGAGTGGAAAGAGGTGCTGCCTAGATAGCCATCAGGAGACTGGGCAGCTCTGCTGCCAACACAGACCTAAGATGAGTCCCTTAACTTCCCTCAGCTTGTCTCAACCACAGTTTTCTCATGGGAGTGTTAGACACGATGATTGCTCACCCTCGTGGGTGGATCTGAAGTTCGCCGCTAACACTTCAGCAATAATCCTGGTGAGCAAGCTCATATAACTTTAGGCAGCTAGCTAAAACATTTCTTCCTGTTCATGGCTGTAAATATATAGTATTTTATTGCCACCCCTCTCTCATCTCAATTTTTCCCCGTTCTTTAACTCTTTCTTTTTTTTTTTTTCTATTACCCTTACATTTTGTTTATTTACTTATTTTTTATTTTTATTTTACTTCAAGTTCTGGGATACATGTGCTGAACGTGCAGGCTTGTTACATAGGTATACATGTACCATGGTGGTTTGCTGCACCCATCAACCTGTCATCTAGGTTTTAAGCCCTGCATGCATTAGGTGTTTGTCCTAATGCTGTCCCTCCCTTTGTCCCCCACCCCCCAACAGGCCCAGGTGTGTGATGTTCCCCTCCCTGTGTGTTCTCATTGTTCAACTTCCACTTATGAGTGAGGACATGTGGTGTTTAACTCTGTCTCTAAACAATTAGTTTGATCCTGGTCTTTCCATAGCCTCCTTTGTATTATCTGAAAAGTTTTCTAAGTTGATAAGCTGCCCATTTTCCTTAGATGCTAAGCATCCATTGTGGTCCTTATCTGTGACATGTCTGAACTCATGGCTTTCTAGGCCTTAGTTGTTGGGCAGAAACCCCGATGAGAAGACTTTAGAAAAGAGATGTTTCGTGGAAAGGATTGGAGACACTTTTGTTGTTGTTGTTGTTTGTTTTTTACCTAACATGTGGACTCTCTCTGAACTAAATGCAGTCAGTGATCAAAGTTGATTTGGTTTGGTTGATTTTGAAACAAATTGAGGAATGATTTCAGAATCTCTTAAAATTACTTATGTCAGGATACACATGTGTAGTTTCTTCTGCAGATGACCCTAGGGTGAAAGCTATACCCGCTTAGAAGTGCAGAGTGCTTCCAGCACAGAGGGCCTTAAGTGATGCTTCTCAGATGACAATGGGTGGCCTGGCTGCATCAGAATCCCGTCGGGGAGCGCCGTGTAATGTGGAGGGCTAGGCTCTCCCAGTAGGTTCGGACCAAGTAGGGAAGGGATGGAATTGTGGCCGAACAGTCTCTATTTTTAATTTGAATGATGTTAATAGAATGCAGCTAGGTTTGGACATTGCTTATCAAGATGCATTTTAATTGTAAGTTTGTAAGTCTCTTTTCCTACCCATCTTTGTCTCTTTATGTAATTATCATCAGTGCTTAGCTCTACACTGGCCACATAAGTCTTAAATTAATATTGGGTGGATATTAAATAGGTGCTTTACTTAAAAGAAAGTCAGTAAATAACTTGTAGGCTTAAGGCTAATGTATTTTTTAACGTAAGTTGTACCCGTTTGCTCATTCTTTTCTCCTCTTCTGTTGTCTCCTTAGCATGCTCATCAATTTGGAAGGAATTTGGCTCCGTGGGACATTGTAATGTGCATAGACATTTCCAAGGAAATTCTAAACAGTCACCCTTCCCTCTTGCATTCCCCCAAATCTTAAGTGTATACATAAAACCCTGGGTACATATTGTTGTGGTAATAGAAGGGAATTGGTTAAACAGTACACTTTATGGAACTTTCTGTGGCCACCTACGAAAGACAAGTTAACAAACTGTCATGGAGGCTGCTGTTGCCTAGCCAGGGCTGCTGCGTTTTGACATTTCCACCGTGGCCACTCAACACCATTTCATGGAGGTCACAATGTCTTCTTCACTGATACTTTTTGATGTAGTTTTGGGCCTACTATAACAAGAATCCTTGAATTCTATTTATAACTTAACGAGATAAGGGCCGGTATAAATGAATGCACCTAAGAATAATATTAGTCTGTTTATCTTTTGCCTATTTCTACTCTCACTTTATATTTTAGCTGGAAATTGCGTATATATGGATTCTTACAACTATACTCTTTCTGTTTTTTACTATTTGTGGTCTTCAAATGTTCATTTAATGTCAGAATTTCCTTTTAGGAACAATGTGTATTTCATTGCAAGGTATTTAAAAATAAACTCAAATTTGCCTGCCACAATGCACATGTTTTTGATTACATTTTTATTTTTCTTTCATGAAAGTTGCATGTGCAACTACAAAGTACTTCATAGCCATTGCCGCTTCGCTCAATTCTATGCTCCACGCCATCTCTTCATATTAGTTCTCTGACTGTTTTCAAGCGACTTGGTTGCACATGGACGGTTAGCTGGGCATATCTGGGGCAAATTAATTTTGCATGTGAATGCATTTGTGTCCTATTCCTACCGTTTAGTACTACAGTGTAAATTTACTCAATTTACCAATGTATTTCAACAATTAAAACATTTTTATCCCTCTTCACTTACATTACTTATTTTTCAAAGAACACTTAGAAGTCATACATGGCATTGTGATGTATAGATACATTATATAAATATGTAAGGATAATAATGTATAAATAGATTACTATGAAAAACCAAATTTTTCACAGGAAGAAAGACATTATCTTATATATTTGGTCTATATGACAACCACAGGGACATCAAATTGATAAAAAATATCAAAGCTAAGAATTACTAAGAAATTATCCTGACACACACAATTCCTGTCTCATGTTCGTTAAGTCCATAATGGTATTTAGGTGGAATATCGGCAGTTTGACCTATTAGGGATAACAGATAGATTGACTTTTTTTTTTTTTTTTTTTGAGATGGAGTCTTGCTCTGTCGCCCAGGCTGGAGTGCCATGGTGTGATCTCGGCTCTCTGCAACCTCTGCCTCCTGGGTTCAAGCGATTCTCCTGCCTTAGCCTCCCAAATAGCTGGGACTACAGGTGTGTGCCACCACGCCCGGCTAAGTTTTTGTATTTTTAGTAGACACAGGGTTTCACCATGTTGGCCAGGCTGGTCTTGAATTCCTGACCTCAGGTGATTCACCTGCTTTGGCCTCCCAGAGTGCCGGGATTATAGGTGTGATCCACTGCACCTGGCCAGATTGACTTTTAAAAAACTTTTAATTTTGAAATAATTTTAGATTCATAGAAGCACGTAAAGATTATACGAAGAGTTCCTGTATGTGCTTAACCCAGCTACTTCTAATGCTAATCTTGCAGGACCACAGTACATTTGTCAGAAGAAATTAAACATAGGTACAACGTGGTAAACTACAGCCTTTAATTGGATTCCATCAGTTTTTCTACTAATGCCCTTTTTGTTTGTTTCAGGATCAAATCCAGGATTCCATTGCACTCTGTTACTTGATCATCCTGTCTCCTTATTCTCCATTTGTCTCCTTAGTCTCCCCTTCCTGGTACTTTCTTCATCTTTCCTTGTTTTTCCTGACCTTGCCACTTTTTTAACCTACTGATTAGATATTTTGTAGTGCATTTAATTTGAATTTGTCTGTTCTCTTATGATTGGACTGGGGTTGTAGATTTTTAGGAAGAGGTATTAGCTGGGTATGGTGGCACACCTACAGTCCCAGCTACTCAGGAGGCTGAGGTGGGAGGATTGCATGAGCCCAGGAGTTTGAAGCTGCAGTGAGCTATGATTGCGCCACTGCACTCCATCCTGGGCCACAGAACAAGACACTGTCTGTGGAACAAAGATTGTTGGGAAGAGGACCACAGAGGTAAAGTGGCCCCCTCATTGGATCATATCATTATATCTCATGATCTCAACATGACTTATTACTGCTGTTATTAGCCTTCGTCACTTGACTAGGTGATATCTGACAGCTTTCTCTTTGATAAAGTTTCAAGTTTTTTTCTTTTTTTTTTATTTTTATTTTGGAGATGGGCTTCCTGGGTTGCCCAGGCTGGATGGAGTGCGTTGGCACGATCACAGCTCACTGCAGCCTCAAACTCCTTGACTCAGGCAATCCTCTCACCTCAGCCTTCTGAGTAGCTGGGACTAGAGGTGCATGCCACCATGCCCAGCTAATTAAATTTTTTTTTTTTTTTTGGTAGAGGTGGGGTTTCTCTCTAGTGCCCAGGCTATTCTTGAACTCCTGGCCTCAAGCAGTCCTCCTGCCTTGGCCTCCCAAAGTGCTGAGATTACAGGCGTGAGCCACCGCACTTGGCCTCTAGTTTTCCATTTTCATCCCCTGTTCCTTATAAGTGATAAGTGAACCACTAAGTTGAGACCACACTCAAGGACAGGGGAATTAAGCTTCACCTCCTGGATAAAAGAGTATCAAGGAATTTTTGAACTGTTTGAAAGGCACCATGGAATAAGTAATTTGGAGAAGATAGTTTGAGACCCTGCAAATACCCTGTTTCTCCTTAGAGTTTTGCCCACTAATTTTCAGGTTCATCCTTGGGTCTTGTCTGCAGCATCTGTTATGTGGCATAAAAATGTGACTTTCTATTTCCCTCGTTCCTCTACCTGTGTTTTTTGGAATTCTTCTCTAAGGAACACTTGTCCCTTTTCCCCCCATTTACTTACTTATTCAGTAATTCATTTGCATCAGTATGGGCTTTTGGATATTTATTTTCTCCTTTAGGTTATAATCCAGTACTCTTGCTATTTTGTTGCTCAAATTGTTCCAGCTTTGGCCTCTGGGAGCTTTTTCAGGTTGGTTCTGACATGCCCCATCCTCCCCTGCGACCTCCACCCGCTCCACCTTTGGTTGATTTTTAGTAACAAGCAGGCCTCTAAAATAAAAATCCAATTCAAAGGTTTGTTTAAAACACATTCCTAAAACTTCATCACATTTCATCATAACTGAATAGTAATTTCCATATTGTGATAAGTCTTGGCGTTTTCCTTCAACTAGACATTCTTTAAATTTAGAACCTTGTGATTCTCACTTGCCACCCACTTAACCTATATCTTAAAGCTAATGACTATAATTTTTATTAAGTACTGCAAGAAACTTGAGTGAATAACTCAGAGAAGAGTAAATAACATTAAAACATTTCAGAAGAAAAGTGAGAGATGGATAAAGCCTTAAAAATGCCTGAAATTTGGCCGGGCACGGTGGCTCAAGCCTGTAATCCCAGCACTTTGGGAGGCCGAGGCGGGCGGTTCACGAGGTCAGATCGAGACCATCCTGGCTAACGCGGTGAAACCCTGTCTCTGCTAAAAAATACAAAAAAAAAAAAAAACTAGCCGGGCGAGGTGGCGGGCGCCTGTAGTCCCAGCTACTCGGAGGCTGAGGCAGGAGAATGGCATGAACCCGGGAGGCGAAGCTTGCAGTGAGCCGAGATCGTGCCACTGCACTCCAGCCTGGGTGACAGAGCGAGACTCCGTCTCAAAAAAAAAAAAAAAAATTTATTTTAGAACATATTATCAATACACATACAGACACACACCCCTATGTATTGGGTTGCAATGCAAAATGCATTCTTACTGGGAATTGGATTTTAAAAAGTTTAAGAAAGCTTGCATTAAGCTTTGTCTGGCAAAAGTATGCTAAGATTGTATCTGTCCAGTTCAGAGCTCCCCAGAGGTCCAGATATTGAGTCACGTCATCACTAGAAAATAACACCTGGGAAGCTCATTCAAAGAACCAGAGTGGAAGTGCAGACACAATTTCAGGATGCTGTTGCAGGGTGAACTCTGGATTTCTGTACTTTGGTTGGCTTATATTACATCCTCAAGGCCATTTAATCATATTCTCAGTCAGGTGTGTTTTCTCTATATATATTTTTTCCTTCAAATAACAGATGACTTAATGGTTTCCAAAGTTGAATACACATTTTTTTTAACTTTTTTTTTTCTGCCACGTACGATTAGGCCATGAATTGCATATTCCTAGAAAACACCAAATTAACTAAAATCTTACAGGGAGGGTGGGAGGCAGTATGATGTGAAAGCAAGAGGGGCTATTGCCCTGATCCCTGTTTCAACATTTGCTGGCTATGTGAATTCAGGTGAAGGGACCTAATATACATTAGCTGAGGACTTACTTAGAGCAAGGCCTTGTGTCAACTGTGGGAGGTATAAAAATAAACACTCTAACTACACTGTGTCCTCAAGGTGTAAATACGTAAATAAATAAATAGCCAAAATATGGCTGGGCACAGTGGCTCACACGTGTAATCATAGCACTTTGGGAGGCCAAGGTGGGCAGATTGCCTGAGCTCAGGAGTTCGAGACCAGCCTGGGCAACACAGTGAGACCCTGTCTCTACTAAAATACAAAAAATTAGCCAGGGGTGGTAGCCAGCAACTGTAGTCCCAGCTACTCAGGAGAATGAGGCAGGAGAATTGCTTGAACCCGGGAGGCGGAGCTTGCAGTGAGCCGAGATTGCGCCACTGCACTCTAGCCTGGGTGACAGAGCAAGACTCCATTTCCAAAAAACAAAACTGCCAAAATATAATCTCTAGTGGCTAATGTAGCTTATCAGTCATAAATTCATTCATATATATATATATATACACTTTTTTTTTTTTTGAGACAGAGTCTTG
>NW_016811898.1:2465503-2526617 GCF_001698545.2 Rhinopithecus bieti
AAAAAAAAAAAAAAAAAAAAAAAAAGCCTGAAATTTAAGAGTTAATGCCTTTTCAAACAACATATGGTTTCTTTGCAAGATTATTATTGAAAAACAATGAAGATTCTGAGATTTTCTGATTAATAAGATTGAATAAAAAAGGTTTTCTTAAGTTTTCTAAACTACAAGGCACTCATTGCTAGACTCAGTTAAAGAAGACAGCTGTAATTTAGTTTTGGAGAAACTCCTTGGAACTCTGGAATGTGGAAAACGCTGGTTTTGACAAGCGCAGCTGACTTCTGGGGTGCTATTGAAGAATGCTGGCCTGTTGGTAAGTGATGTGGACTAGGCTCTGGGGAGAGATGCAACATAATAGAAGGCACTAAGTTAATATAATGGGAAGTTGCCTTTCTGGTTTTTTGAATTGTTAAGAGTTTGAAGAGGGAGAGAAAACAGGCTTAGTCTTGCAAATGGGAGCTAGTGTGTCTGTACTGTATCCATGCCCAAGAGTGGGAAGAATTTCTGTTGTGGAAAAGTTATGTAAGGAACTCATTCCCAGGAAGATAGTTTGCATTTTATTTACTTATTTACATATTCTTAATGCAACTGATCAAGTCAAGCAGTACAGAAGGATGAGGTGCTTTTCATAGGTTTTGTCCCAGTACCCAATTCTGATTTTCAGTTGTTTACCAACCATCACCAGTTGAGTTCTTGCTGTGTGCCTGATGAGCAATGGTTACTGGGGTACAGCTGAAAGACCCAATACCATGCACTCAAGGCTCTTCAGATGAGTGGTGGATACCCTGGGTAGCCTGTAAGGAACATCTAGAGCAGTGGCTGAGGCTGGTGTAGATTACTTTGGGACCACAGAGCAGGGACACCTAAGTCAGAATGGTGGACGAAGGAAGACTTCCCAGAGGGCAGTGCCTGGTGCAGAGCCATAGGGAGGGTGTGAGTTTGCCAGCATAGGTCAAGGAAGAAAGCAGCTTCAGGCTGAGAGCTGCAGGTGCAGACACCCCTGGAACGCCCTTGGCATAACCTGGGAACTGCTAGGAGTTGAGCCTTGCTGGGTGGGAGGTGATGGGAATGCGATGGGAGAGGCAGGCAAGGTGAGCTCGCGTGGAGCCTGGAGGGTCACCTTTGAACTGAAGCCTGTGGGAAGCCACTGGAGAATGAAGCTGTCATGGAGCTCAGGTGCTTAAGAGCCGTCCTGACTGGTCTTAGTTTCCCCTCCAGTGCCTGGTTTGTGGGTCTGTCTCTGTAGTAGCCATGATAAGTACCTGCAGTACTTTCCGTGTTTTATGAAGGTGAAGCTTTCCCATTTGATCTGTAATATTATACAAACTACTTGGAGTTTTCAGGTACATCATGGCGGGGTATATGTAGCCAGGCAATGAGTGTGTCAGGAGCATTCCATTAGGGCAGGTCCATGCCTATCCCAGCACCAGGTATAATCACCAGCAGCTTAGTTTAGGTTTGTGACAATGTTGGGGTTATCCTATTGCTTCACATATTTCTCCCATGCCTTTTTTTTTTTTTTTTTTTTTTGAGACAGAGTCTTATTCTGTTGCCCAGGCTGGAGTGCAGTGGCGTGATCTCGGCTCATTGCAACCTCCACCTCCCTGGTTCAAGCAGTCCTCCCACCTCAGCCTCCCAAGTAGCTAGGATTACAGGTGTTCACCACTATGCCCAGCTAATTTTTTTATTTTTATTTTTAGTAGAGACGGGGTTTCACCATGTTGGCCAGGCTGGTCTCAAACTCCTGACTTCAAGCAGTCCACCCACCTCGGCTTCCCAAGTAGCTGGGATCACAGGTGTACGCCATCATGCTCGGCTTCCTATGTCTTTTTTCACAAAAGTATTCCATTAAGACAAATTTCTGGCTGGGTGCGGTGGCTCACGGCTATAATCCCAGCACTTTGGGAGGCTGAGGCGGGCATATCATGAGGTCACGAGTTCGAGACCAGCCTGGCTAACATGACGAAACCCTGTCTCTACTAAAAATACAAAAATTAGCCAGGTGTGGTGGCATGTGCCTGTAGTCCCAGCTACTCGGGAGGCTGAGGCAGGAGAATCACTTGAACTCGGGAGGCGGGGGTTGCAGTAAGCCGAGACTGTGCCATTGCACTCCAGCCTGGGTGACAGAGTGAGACTCCATCTCAAAAAAAAAAGAAAAGACAAATTTCTTTCTCCATTAGTGGAGTGTCTAACACTTAGATAATGTAGCACTCAATTATATAATTTGTTTTTTCTCCAAATATTTGATATTAAAATACTGCAGACTCCTTAGAAGGCAGGGGCTTTCTATTTTCTTTTTTATTTTTACATTTAAGCCTCAGGGACCCACCATGAAGAAAAGGCCTTGTATTTGTGTAAAAGTGAAATAATTTGTGACTTTCTCCCCAGACACAGAGCTTTTGGGCATCTACAGTGTCATCTCTCTTAAGAGCAGCAGTGTCTTTGGAATTATTTTAGGGCCTTTGGGAAGTTATTTGGCTTTTCATACAGCAGAAATTTTCAGTCAATGGGATAACATGAATTCTAATTCTAAGATGGTTAGCAGAATTCATTTATTCATTGATTCTTTCACCAACAATTTTCCCTGAGTATCTGTTACATGCCTGGCGTTGTTTTAGGGATTTGAGATGCAGCAGTGAACAAATGAGAAAAAAGTTCCTGTCATCCTGGGGTTGTGTTCTACAGAGGGGAGGCACATTAAGTGAATAAATAATATATATGTAATTGTTAACAATTATACCAGAGAAGAGGAAATGGCCAGTTGGGAAAGTGGGCGTTGCAATTTTCATCTTAAACCGAACTATCAGGAAATTACTCACTGGAAAGATGACCTGTGAAGGCAAAGACCTGAAGGAGAAGTAGCCACCCCTGCAGGTATCCAGCAGAAGATATTCCAAGAAGGACATGTTAAAATGCCTTGTACAAGAGTGTGTCTGGCTTATTTGCAGAAGAGCCAAGAATTCGGTGTGGCTGGGCAAAGATTGCAAATGGGAGAGTAATAGGAGAGGTCAAAGGGCTGCTGGGAGGGGGATTTGGAGGAAGATCTGATCTCTTGTAGACCATCATGTGTATTTCTTGGGTGACTTTCACCTTGGGAAATCATCCAGCCCTTGAATGGTTTGGAGCAGAGGAGTCATGTGATCTAAGCTCAAACCAAGTTCCTGGCTGCTGTGCCAGGTGAGAATGGGAGCAGGGGGATCACTTAGGATGCTGTTAGAATAGGAAGGAGGGCAAGACTTTGGAACAGGGTGACAGTATTGGAAGTGGTCAGATTCTGGATAGATTTTGAAGATCGAGTGGATAGAATTTGTTGATGGGTTAGCTATGGGGTGCAAGAGTGGAAGAAGAATTAAGAAGTAATCCAAAGATTTTGGCTGAACCACTAGGAGAACAAGGTTGCTATTTGCTGAGATGGTGAAGACTGTGGGAGGAGTGGGTATGGGGGGTAATCAGGTGATTTGGACACATTAAGTCTGAGAGGCATCTTTGACTTCAAAGGGGAAGCATAGAATAGGAAGGCAAGATAACAGAAGAGAAGTCAGAGCTGAGGTATGCGTTTTTTTGGTGTGCATGCGTGGGTGTGTATTTGGCTATCAATTACGTAAAGAATATTGGGCTGCTGGGACCTCCAGTGGAGTGAGTAGATAGAGTAGAGTTTGAAGGGCCAACACTGAGTCCTGATCACTCAGTGTTTAGAGTGTGGAAGATGAAGAAGTGTCAGTGCTGAAGTAGCCAGAAAAAGAGAGGCAGAAAGAGAAAACCAGGAGAGTCTGGTTTCCTCGAAAGCACACGCAAAGAGTGCTGAATGAGGTATTTAGCAAATGGGTAGAATAATCATACTCTCAGAAACACAGGTTCCCATAGAAATGGAGCCAATGGGGCAGAGAAGACAGTCTGGGGATATTAATTTTGTATTGGGCAGATAGCCTTTTAACAGAAACCCTCTCCCTTTTAGGTCTGTTACAATTGTTGGCTTAGGTGTATTTTTATAACTGATGTGGGTTCTGTTTGGAGCAAAGAATGAAATCTATAACTTGAGCTTCCTAATTCCCTCCCTAAAGGGGGTATTTGTTGTGAGGGAGTGATATAAAGAGGTTGTATCCTTTAGGAACAAATTATTTTGTCTATATAAGAGCTTTAGTGCAGTTACAGTTATAAAATATGTCAGTTGAGAGTGGAGGTGACAAGCAAAACATGCCTTACTGGATATCAGAGCTTTAATGTACCCACAATAGCCACAGGAGGACTGGGACAGGAATAGATAAATGGATGGAACAGAAGAGGAAACACATACATAGACTCTAAGTATAAATTTTGCATATGATGATGTCATACATTGGAATGTAAAGAAAGTTATTTTTTAAATGGTGCTGGAAATAGTTAAATAGTTACATGGAGAAATGTCACATATCACCTACTATCCTATAAATATAATTGAGTGGATTTGAACATAACATAAATGATAAAACCGTAAAACTGAAGAAAATATTGGTGAAGAAAAATTCTATCTCACCTGAGATTGGGAAACAGATTTATGTGAATGGCACGTGAGGCTGAATTTATAAAGTAAAATATTGCTAGACCTGATGATGGAAAAAAATGAGAATATCTGTGTGTGTGTGTATGTGTATATATATACACACACACATAAAGGTATACATATATACATATGTTATATATGTGTACGCATACATATATATATAAAGTTTCCAGACTTTATATATTTATATATGTATAAAGTCTGGAAACATATGAAAGGCAAATAGCTGGAAAACAAGGGAACATTTGTCACAGACAAAGAGGTAATGTGCTTTGTAAAGAGCTCTTAGATGAAGGGCCTAAGAGAATTACTAACAAAGGAACCAAAAAGACAGTTTGTAAAAGGAATATAAATGGCCATGAGTCATAGGAGGGAATTGAGCCTCATTAAAGTCAAATGATTGGGAATAAAAAATGAGAGACAGTTTTCACCCATCAAATGAAACTGCCCACTACCCTCCTGTGGCTGTCAGCTGGACCGTAGGGGCTGCTGGTCCATGAGGACTTCTGTTCTTGGTCACTGTGACCGACATGATTCCTTGATGATTTCCACACCCACGTGCAGGAACCATGCGGTGCCCTGGCCTCCCAGCTCTTTGACCTTTCTCTTCTCCAGTGATCTTGTTCTCCACCCAGCCCCTGACATCTGCTCCCATCCTGACACCCAGCTTTGTTATCCATAACTACAGCTTCTCTTAAGGGCAGTTTCTAAGATCCCACACTCCGGCTGCGATCTCCTCTCTTTCTTTTGGCCTCAGGGGCCACTTATTGCTGTTTTCACTGCTAGAGTTTCCTGTCCCTCCTTCCTCAGCTTAAACACCAAGGTCGCTCAGTGTCATCCCTCCCTTTTCCCACTCTCTTTTTCTTGTAATCACTTGCTTGACTATAATCCTGTTTGAAGCCATGGCCCTGCATGCATGTGCCCTGGTGATATGGCTGCATAGACAACCACATGGACAGGGACTTCCAGCGAGTCCATAAGGCTGCCAGGGCACCACCCTCTATTTCCTGAGCCCATTCGTTCTTTCTTTCCTTAGATGACTATTTCATATCTTCTAGCTTTTCCTCAGAACTCCAACACATCCTCTCATCCTCGCTCTCAGCTGTCACCCTTGCTTCCTATCTCACTAACAGCAAAACAAAGCGATGTAGAAACAATTGAGCTTCCCCCACGATGGGTACCACTTCTCCCTTTCCCGTCATTACTCGGAACATGATGTGAACACCCCTATACATGTGCATTGCATCCCATCCTCTTGCACTCAGCCAAGCACTTTGCCCCAACAATTCTCCAACTATTCTCAAATCAGTTCTTCCCCCTCTACAGGATTATTTCCATCATCATACAAACATTATTTTATTTCTCCCATCCTAAAAAAATGACCCTCTCTCGACCAAATGCCCCTTTCTCTCCTTCCCTTGGCATCGGAGCTCCTAATAAGATTAGTCTATAATCACTGTCTCCACTTTCTCTCTTGAACCCACTCCAGTCAGGTCTTTGCGCCTCTCACTCCACTAAGACTGGTTCTCATGGGAACCAGTGGCCTCCTTGTTGCTAATCTAATGGTCAATTCTTAGTCTTCATGTTAATCCTGATCCCTCCAGCCTCCCTGAGACTTCTCCACTTGGCTTTTGGGTCACTGCATTCTCCTGATTGTTTTCTTGCCTCTCTGTCTGCTCGTCCTCAGTATCCTTCGCTGATTCCTTCTGGCATCCAAACCTCTGAACATAAGCGTGCCCATAGCCTTCATCTTTGGACAGATCCTCTTTTCTGTCCATTCTATGTGCTGTTAATTCCTGTGTGCCCTCAGCCTTGACCTCTCCCTAAGCTTCAGTCCTCTATCCCACTGTCTACTTGGTGTGTAGGGACCAGCCCTACTGGGCCTGTGGGTTTTTGTCTTCGTGTGCGGAGACGAGAGATCGTAGAAATAAAGACACAAGACAGAGAAGAAAAGACAGCTGGGCCTGGGGGCCACTACCACCAGGATGTGGAGACCAGTAATGGCCTCAAATGCCTGTCTGCACTGTTATTTATTGTATACAAGGCAAGGGGACAGGGTAGGGAGTGTGAGTCATTTCCAGTGATAGGTAAGGTCACGCGAGTCACGTGACCACTGGACGTGGGGCCCTTCCCTATTTGGTAGCCAAGGCAGGGAGAGAGAGGGGACAGCTTACGTCGTTATTTCTTCTATGCATTTCTCGGCAAGATCAAAGACTAATACTTTCACTAATCCTGCTACTGCTATCTAGAAGGCAGAGCCAGGTGTACAGGGCAGACCAGGAAAGTGGACCAGGAGCGTGACTGCTGAAGCATAGCATCACAGGGAGATGTTTAGGCCTCCGGATGGCTGCGTGCAGGCTTGACTGATGTCAGGCCTTCCTCAAGAGGTGGTGGAGCAGACTCCCTTTCTGGGTCTGCTAAGTAACGGGTGCCTTCCCAGGCACTGGCGCTACCGCTAGACCAACGAGCCTCTAGTGGCCCTGTCCGGGCATGACAGAGGGCCCACACTCTTGTCCTCTGGTCACTTCTCATCGTGTCCCTTCAGCTCCTATCTCTGTATGGCCTGGTTTTTCCTAGGTTACAATTGTAGAGCAGAGATTATTATAATATTGGAATAAAGAGTAATGCTACAAACTAATGACTGATAATATTCATATATAA
Source organism: Rhinopithecus bieti (assembly GCF_001698545.2). Lineage (NCBI taxonomy): Eukaryota > Metazoa > Chordata > Mammalia > Primates > Cercopithecidae > Rhinopithecus > Rhinopithecus bieti. Next base: position 2,472,702 of record NW_016811898.1, read on the forward strand.
TCATGTCTATATTCTATGTCTAATATAACTATTCTTATTTTAAGTATTTTCTTTATGATACTGGAACAGCTTGTGGCTTCAGTCTTTTGCCTCGGCACCTGGGTGGCCTGCCGCCCACATTGGTGTCTCTACTAGGATGTCTTAAACCATATCTCATATTTAATAAGCCCATATCTGAGGTCTTGATCTCCACTCTCCACCCCTGTTCTGTTTTGTTCCTTTGCAGACGTCTCCAACTTAATAAATAGCAACATCATTCTCCAAGCTGCTCAGGCCAAAAAGCTGGGACTCACCCTGACTCTTAGCTCTCCCCCATCCCTGAATCAGCAAATCCTGTAGTTGCCCGCGCCACCTTCACGTCTCTAGATTTCAATCTCCTCTCACCATCCCCATCACATCTATTCCATTGCCACCATCATCTCCATCCTAGATTACGGCACTAGCCTCCTTCGTTCCTCAGCCCACCACAGACTGTTCTGGACACAGCAGCCAGAGGGATCTTGTTAAATCCGAAGTCAAACCCTCCAGTGCTCCCCTTCTCTTCAGGGAAAGTTGAAGTCCACACAGTCCTCCACAACACATCTATCTCCTCCTCCCCTTCTGATTTTGGTTACTCCTTTGACCTCACCTACACACATTACTCTTCTCTCTCCCTTTCTCCGGCCACACTGATTTTGCTTTACCTTGAACTTGTCAACCAGGCTCTCATCTCACACCTTCTTGCTTGCCAATCCTTCATGTCTGCAATCTTGTCCTCCAGATATTTGCGTGCCATCTCCCTATTTAGGACTTTACTCAGATATCTCCCCAGTAAGCCCTTCTCTGCCCACCCTATCTAAAATTCATGTCCCTTTCACCCAGCACTTCCAGTTGTCATTGATGGATTTATTTTTCTCATTAGCATTTACAATGAACATGCTGCATACTTTACTGATTTCCCTTATTTTAACTGACAGCCTCCTGCACTAGAGTGGAAGCTCCAGGAATTCCTTATCTCTCTTGCTCACTGCTGTATCTCAGCACCCAGCCCAGAGCCTGCCACCTAGTAAATGCCTAATAAGTATTTTTTTGAGTGACAAGATATTAAATGTGATAATTCTCAGCCTTGGCATGAATGTGGCCAAATGGTCACTCTCATCTTTGCTTGGAAGGTTCAATTACTAAAACCTTTGTAGAGAGCAGTTTGGCAATTTGATCAAGAACATTTAAGGCCAGGTGAGTTGGCTTATGCCTGTAATCCCAGCACTTTGAGAGGCCGAGGCGGGTGGATCACTTGAGCCCAGGAATTTGAGACCAGCCTGGGTAACACGGGAATACCTGGTCTCTACAAAAAATACAAAAAGTAGCCTGGTGTGGTGGCTCTCATCTGTAGTTCCAGCTACTCAGGAGGCTGAGGTGGGAGGATTGCTTGAGCCCACGAGGTCAAGGCTGCAGTGATCCATGCTCGCATCACTGCACTACAGCCTGGCTGACCCTGTCTCTAAAAAAGTATATATATGTATATATAAATAAATAATGAGATGTAGAGACTTACAAAAGGAATGTTCATCAAATTTGCTTATAGTAAAGGGGAGTTGGAAGCCATATAGTGTCCAATAATAAAGGACTGCTTAAAATCATGAATCAGCTATACAAGAGAATATTGTAGAGTCATCAAAATTGCACTTTTGAAGGATATGTAATTTAATGGGAAAATGTGCATTGTCTATTTCAGAAAGCAAAGATATGAAATTTTGTATAGAATTATCCCAGATATATATGAATACATGTACATATATACACACAAATATAATAGTGTATAAGAGAGACAGGAAATACTGGCTTTTTGTTTGTGATGAAACGAAAATTCCTTATGTATTTTTCCAAAATGTTTAAAATGAGGCTTTTGTAATCAGAAGTATATAAGCCTCCTTCCCCCAAAGAAAATGATTGTTCTACTGCCTGTCTTGACTGTATTCTTACTTGGGGGCAGGGTGGGTGGCGTGAACAGGGAGGGCTAATCTCTCCTTTCTGACTCATTCCACAGTCAGTCCTTTTTCTTATTATTCTCCAAAGGCATGAGGACCTTCCATGTTCCAAACCCATTGTCCGGAGTATTTCTTCTGGACTATTTTCCACTTCCCTCCATCTGCTCGGCCAGCTGTTCCACATCTGTAAAAGCTGGTTTCTGATGTCATCTGTAGGCAGGACTGCTCCCTCTCTCTCCTGCACTCCTGTACTTTGTGGCATATCCACCCCAAGATAAGAACTTATCACTTTGTTTTCCAAATTCAGTTTCATTCATTTGCTTCACATGTGCACTGAGCCCACTGACTTTCCCTGTCTGTTGCCAGCACTGGGCTGCACCCTCTTTGGTCCAGACCATCTCATTCACCTTTTAACACAAAATCAGGGTGAGTGGAGAGTAGGGGAGTGGTGTGGTGGGTCTTTGCCTCTTGCTGTTCAGTGAACTTCACACCTGTCTTCTTGATCCTCAGCGCTAGCCCAGGGTCAGGCTCGTGGGGGTGAACAACAACCATTTATCTCCGGAGTGTTGGGGGGAAGCCCTTTCATTTACTTGACAGTTTACCTGTCAGTTTTACGTGCGTGGTCATTTTTAATCCTCTACACTTTCAGGTAATAGGAAAATAATTTGAATCAATTTCTTCCTTCACCATTTGGCATAAAATTGGTGATTAAACTTTTAACATCTTAAAAATAAATTCCCATTAGTTCATGGGTGCTGACGAGTTGATGGGTGCAGCACACCAACATGGCACAAGTATACATATGTAACAAACCTGCACGTTATGCACATGTACCCTAGAACTTAAAGTATAATAAAAAACTGTACCATAAATGCATTCAATTTTTATCAATTTAAAAATAAATAATTTTTTAAATAAAAAATTAAAAGCAGTTCGAAAACAAGTTACAAAAATACTCTCATTTTATGAAATCATGTAACTGTGTGTGTATGAATCTAATAAACCTCAGAAAGCTAGTTAAACATCACCACTCTGGGATTTTACTGTCTTATTCTCTTCTGTATTGCTTTAATTGTATATGTATATGTAATAAAGAGAGAAATTGAAAATTAAAAAAAAAAAAAAAAATCCCCAGGCTAGCGTCATGCCTAAATAATGCATGCATCTACTTCCCCCTGGTGGACTCATCTTCTAATAGCAGCTTGGTTTTTCCCCCTTTATTATCGGCAGGAGTAACCCATCTCTCACTTTCCTTAACACAGATATTCATGGATTGCAGGATTCAGCAGTGTCTTCATAATAGCAGGAAGTTTATGTTCTGGCTTTCCCACTTACTAGCTGTGTAACTTAGGCAATTTACTTAACTTCTCTGCGTCTTGGTTTCTTAACCTGTAAAATGGAGACAGTATCAATAATAAAATATTAAAAACGAATACATATGAAGTGCTTACTACATGGCATGTATTAACTCATTAAATTTCTACAAAAATCCTATTACATAAGATTTAAAATGTCCTATAAAATGGGAACAAATAGCCTGAGCAACATGGTGAAACCCTATTTCCAAAAATACAAAAATATTAGCCGGGCATGGTGGCGCACGCCTGTAGTCCCAGCTACTTGGGAAGCTGAGATGGGCGTCCAAGGAGGTCGAGGCTGCAGTGAGCTGTGATCGTGCCACTGCACTCCAGCCTGCTGGACAGAGTGAGACCCTGTCTCAGAAAATAAATAAATAAATGAATAAATAAAATAAAATGGAAACAAACATTCTTTCCATTTTACAAATAAGGGAATCAAGAACTGGAGAAAAATCATTCCTACTTCTTAGAGAAGTGTGAGAATCACATGAATTAATACAGGGAGGATGGTTAGAGAGGGCCTGGCGCATAGCACGTGTCCCCTGACATCATGGTCATTGTTAGTGTTATAGGATTGGTTCTGCGATGATGACATTACCATGGGCCATGTGGATCCTTGTTTACACTTGAGCTACTCTCATTTTCAACACACATCAATCACTCGCATGACAAAATATACACTATATCAAACAATGAGCTATGCTTATATATTCATAGTATTCTAGACACTTCTTAAGTCAGGATATAAGTCTTCATTTCTCCAGAGGCTAATGGAAGGTCAGCCCATTTCACTCTTGAGTGTACTCGGGAGATTCTGGGAGAGGGAAGGAAGAGTGAATGGGGAGATTGAGTATATTAGGATGCAGCTGTCTAGAGGTAAAGGGGGTCCCCATATATTTTCCCCACGTTTTCCCAGGTCTGAGCATGAGCAGTGGGGATGGAGGAACTGGGCTGGCACTCACAGCTATCCATGTAGCTTGTTAAGCTGCTCATTTCCTCATGCATCTATGCCCTGAGCCCCTAAGTGTCTTGCACCGTTTGAAGTGCTGGCCTCTTGCTCAGTGCTTCCTTACAAAGTCCATCATGCTGCTGCTGATGGCAACAGAAGTGAAAGAATCAGGGACACAGATGAAGATGAGAACATGACCAATGTGTGGATTTTCTTGTAGACAAATTCTTTACATTTGCTATGGTCTGAATGCTTGTGTGCTCCCCACCACCCCAATTCATGTGTTGAAATCCTAACTACCAACTCGATGGTATTCAGAGGTAGGCCTTTGGGAAGTAACTAGGTCATAGGGATTCGGTCCCTTAGGAAAGAGGCCTGAGGGAACTTGATCATCCCTTCTACCAAGTGAGGACACAGCAAGAAGTTGTCCTCTGTGAACCCGGACGGGGGCCCTCACCAGACATTGAATCTGCCAGTGCCTTGATCTTGAACTTCCCAGGCTCCAGGACTGTGAGAAATAAGTTGTTTTGTTTTTTATAAACCACCCAGTCTATGATACTGTGTTATAGCAGCCTGAAAGGACGAGGACAACATTGCATTTTAAAAAATAAAATATAGGTATCGTGTTAAGAAATGCAATAGGCTGGGTGTGGTGGCTCACACCTGTAATCTCAACACTCTGGAAAACTGAGGCAGGTGGGTTGCCCAGGGAATTTAAGACCAGCCTGGGCAACATGGCAAAAAATTAACCAGGTGTGGTGGTGTGCACCTGTAGTCCCAGCTACCAGGGAGGCTGAAGTGGAAGGATCACCTGAGTCTGGGAGGACGAGGCTGCAATGAGCCAAGATTGAACCATTGCACTGCAGCCTGGGTGACAGAGGGAGACCCTCTCTCAAACAAACAAACTCCCAAAAGAAAAAAAAAAAAAAAAACAAAACCAAAACACACAAAAAAAACAAAGAAAAAAAAAAAGAAATGGAATAGTGTGAATATTTTTGAACTCTCACAACTTGATTAAAAGGCTAATCATGCAAAATTAAATATTGAACTTCTAACAAATTAAATTTGAATAATCAAGTCCAATATGAATGGAAATTATTGGGGGTGAGAGGGAGTACATTTTGGGAATTGATTTTGTTTGTTTGTTTTAACAAATAGAGCCCTAGAAACCAGTGCATAGAAAGCCGAGGAAATATGAGATAACCTTCCAAGGAATGGCCAGGTCACGGGGTGCTCCATGGGAAGTTGAGCTTGGTGCTGATTCTAATTTGAAGATGAGTAGTGCAGTGACCACACAGGCTGCTTCACGGAAAACAGGCAGCTGCCCCCACGTGTCCTTCACCTAAAAGTACCAGTTCTCTCTAACACTGATGCTGTGGAGGTGCACACAGGGCACAGTGGAGGTTGTCATGTAATTCATTGCCATTTACCTTTCTGCTGAGCATAGAATGGAATCTCATCCATGCTCATTTAACTTACTGATGACATTAGAAGCCCCAGCCTTGATTTATTTCCTTCCTTCCTTCCTTCCTTCCTTCTTTCCTTCCTTCCTTCCTCCCTCCCTTCCTCCCTCCCTCTCTATTTTTCTTTCTTTTTCTCTGTCTTCCTTTCCTTCGTTTTCTTCCCCTTCCTTCCTTCTCACTTTCTCTTCTTTCTCTTTCTTTTTCTTTCCTTCCTTTCTTCCTTTCTTCCTTCCTTCCTCCCTCCCTCTCTCTCTCTTTTTCTTTCTTTCTCTGTCTTCCTTTCCTTCCTTTCCTTCCCCTTCCTTCCTTCCTTCCTTCCTTCCTTCCTTCCTTCCTTCCTTCCTTCCTTCTCTTCTTTCTTTCCTTCCTTCCTTCCTTCCTTCCTTCCTTCCTTCCTTCCTTCCTTCCTTCCTTCCTTCCTTCTCTTTCTTTCCTTTCTTTCTCTCTCTCTTCTTTTTTTCTCTCTCTCTTCTTCTTTCTCCCCTTCCCTCCCTTCCTCCCTCCCTCCCTCCCTCCTTCCTTCCTTCCTTCCTTCTTCTTCTGTTCTCTTTTTTTCTTTTCTTTTCTTTTCTTTCCTTTTTTCTTTTTCTTTCTTTCTGACATGGACTCACTCATTCCAGGCTGGAATGCAGTGGCATGATCATAGCTCACTGCAGTATTCAAGCTGGGTTCAAGTAATCCTCCTGTCTCAGGCTCCCAAGTAGCTGGGACTACAGGCATATGCGACCACACCTGGCTATTTTTATTCTTTTGTAGAGACAAATTCTCACTATGTTGCCCAGGCTGGTCTCAAAGTCCTGGGCTGAAGTGATCCTCCTGTCTCAGCCTTCCTAAGTGCTGGGATTATAGGCGTGAGTCACCACACGCAGCCTAATTGAGTTATTTATTGGTTTTGAGAGCAATGCCCAAAGACCCGAGAAATGGTAACTCATTCAGTGAAGGCTACAACATGAAATGTCAACTTGAAGAAAAGAAAACAAGTTGCTTAATTTCTCCTCCACAACTTGAAAAAGAACAGTGCAAGATGTTGACTTAGAGGAAAATTCATCATGCAAGATTTAGAGGAAAATTCAGCAAACATTTATAGAGCACTTACTATTTAGGCCAGGCCTGTGTTAGATCCTTCCTATATAGCATCTCATTTAATCTTGAAAGCCACAGAGAAATTAAAATTATAGAGATTATTATACAATAACAAGGTTAACCTTCTAGGCAACGGTTTGGGATTTTCCGTGTATGCCTGTTTACTGCTAGAGAATTTAATTTGGAGACAAAGTGATTTTAATGCCCTTGCACCTATAGGAATACTTTCCTTCCTCTTCCTTCTGTTGGAATGTGAAGAGGCCTAAGAAAATACTACTCTTCCTTGCCAAGTTCCGAATGAGTTGAGAAATAGGACAAAAGAATAAGGCAAATGGAAGAGCAAGATGTCACCTTTGTTGCTGATAAACCTGATTTTTGGAGACTGTGCCTTTTTTTTTCTGTGGGTAAGCAGATTTCCTACTACCGAGCCCCAGAGTTAGAAACACCCAGCCACCAGCAGTGTGGGGCCACCCTGGGCCTCTGCACACACAGGACGATCCCCCAGAAGACCCTCAGTGTGTGTGTGTGGCGATAGGGCGTGGAGAGGAGAATGTGTATTTTCTGCAGGCAGTCAGCTCCCAAGGAGAAAGGGAGGAAAAGGGGCTGGGCTACCCTGGTGCAGTGCCTGCTCTCAGCAGAGTTGGTTAGCACCAGCTTGTGCATATCTCTTCTCAGCTCCAGGTTCGGTGAGTCCTTTTTGGTAGCTTGGCATCAGCCCTGCTGATGGTATCTTTACACTACAGAAATGTGTACCTTTACACTACAGAAGTTATCAAATGCTGCAAATTAAAGCTTTGGGCCCAGAGAACCAGTTGTTGAACATTTACCAGCACACCACTAACTGCTGCCAAAATTTCCAACCAGAGATCTTTCTTCTTCCCTGGCAAAAAAGTGAATGAGAGGGATGGAAAAAGGGTGGAGCTCCTTCCATATGGAAGGAATATCAGGAGCTGAGAAGAAGAGTTAGCATCACCACCGTCTTCCTCCAGGTGAAGTTACATCTTTCTTGGTGATTCTCAAGACCGAGGCCACGAGAATGACCCCTCCAGGCAGGGCTCTGTTCTCTGTTTCCCTTTACAGCAAAACTCAAAAGGTTGTCTACACCTTCTGCTTTTTTTTCTTTTTTTCTTTTTTTGAGACAGAGTCTCTCTCTGTTGCCCAGGCTGGGGTGCAGTGGTGCCATCTTGGTTCACTGCAACCTCTGCCTGCAGGGTTCAAGCAAGTCTCCTGCCTCAGCCTCCTGAGCAGCTGGGATTACAGGTGCGCACCACCACGCCCAGCTAATTTTTTTGTATTTTTAGTAGAGACAGGGTTTCACCATGTTGGTCAGGCTGGTCTTGAACTCCTGACCTCGTGATCTGCCTGCCGCAGCTTCCTAAAGTGCTGTGGTTATAGGCATGAGCCACTGTGCCCGGCCCATCTTCTGTTTTTAAATGTTTTCTTTGAGTCAGACCATTAATGGGATAAAGGTGATGAAGCCACTTACCCTACTGGGAAGCACTGGGAAGTTGCTGGCTCAGGATGCATGCGGGATCCCTTTGTGACAAGGATGCATACTCCTTTTGGAGAGGCATGAAGAAGTGGAGACCATTGTCCACTGACCACTACCACCCATGGTCCTTGAATTCTGCATGCTCTTCACACTGTTGAGAACGATGGCTATGGGGTTCCCCAAAGCTTTACCTTCCAGGGACATTTTGTTTCCAGAGAGCACAGTGATAGTGCAGAGGTTGGATTTACGCACATAAGAACATGCATGGTCAGAGCCTGATTCTCTATTTTTAGCTGTAATCTCTTGACTTCAGATCCAACCATGCCAGAAAATTCATCCTTGATTTTCATTTCCTTGAGCGTTTGGCTGCTTCAGACCACTCCTGATACTGATGACTGTAACAGGGCTCTTGTTGAAATAGCAGAATCCACTTTAACTAATTTTCACAGAAAATGCATGTATGAAAGGATATTAGAAAGTACAAGAATCTCAGGGGTGAGGGAGAAGGAAGGCAGAGAGTGTCAGGCTCTGAGGCTATTTCAGCCAGAAGCAAGACCCAACCCATCCCACAGGGGTGCCCCAGTGAAGATCCCACTGTTGCTGTTGCTGCTGCTGTGCTCAGCACAGACCCTGCTTTTCCCACTCATGATTCCGGGATTGAACACACGAGGCTCTGCCATCTGCACCAATGCCCCACTCCTTCCAGCACCCCATCCTCACTTTGTGTGCTTGGAATACACGCATCTAATTGATGGAGTCTATGTCACATGGCTGACTCCAGCTGCAAGGGTGGCTGCCAGGTGGAGTTCTGGCCCCCTCCCCTGGGGAGGAGGGAGGGACTGATACGTGGTACTTTCTCCAGTATAAGAGGGATGGTCGCAACACGACACATGTCCACTGCCCTTTCCAAATCCCACTTCTCACCACTTGGCCTTTCCCTCCACAATGCTTCAGTCATTGTGAGTGGCTTGGAGGCCATGCAATTTCTTGTCACCAAGCCTTTAAACAATCCTCTCTCTTTGCCTGGGATGCTCAGCTCACCCCGCTACGGTGGAGGCATCCTCAGGCTCAGCTGCTACCTTTTCCGGGAGGCCTTCCCTGGCCCCGCAGAAGCCAAGATGGAATCATCACAGAGACGACACACGTGGACTCTCATGGAGCCCCAGAAGCAAAGTGCTACCCCTCTGCAGGAACTCCCCAATGGGTCTCCTGCCCATTCTTTTTTGCTCTTCTTTCAGGCCCTGGTGCTGGTTGCTGTTATTTCCATTTTTTTCTTGTTCATGCCTCAGTGAAGAAGAATCACTTTTATTTATTTATTTAGAGACAGGGTCTCACTCTGTTGCCCAGCTGGAGGGCAGTGGCATGATCACTGGAGCCTCGAACTTCCAGTCTCAAGCAATCCTCCCGCCTCAGCCTCCCGAGTTGCTGGGACCACAGGCATGCACCACCATGCCCAGCTAATTTTTAAATTTTTGTGCAGACAGGGTCTCACCCTGTTGCCCAGGCTGGTCTCAAACTCCTGGGCTCAAGTCATCCTTCTGCCTTGGCCTCTTAAAGTGCTGGGATTAAGGTGCAAGCCCCAGTGCCCAGCCAGACAAATCCCTTTTAAAAATAACATAGAGGCAAAGTGCAGTGGTTCACACCTGTAATCCCAGCACTTTGGGAGACTGAGGCAGAAGGATCAAGTGGACCCAAGAGTTCGAGACCAGCCTGGTGGCAATATAGTGAGACCCTGTCTCTACAAAAATGTAAAACTTTGCTGGGCATTGTGGTGTGCACCTGTGGTCCCAGCTACTCGGGAGGCTGAGGTGGGAGGATTGCTTAAGCCTGGGAGTTCCAGGCTACAGTGAGCTATGATCTAGCTACTGCATTCCAGCCTGGGCAACAGAGTGAGACCTTGTCTCTAAAAACAACAATGATAACAAACAATCTGGAATTTTATGTGACAGCAACACACACCTGTTCCAGCTTCAAAGGCTTTGGTGAAGAGTCAAATTGTTTCTCAGGAGTGTATCAAGTACTCAGCACAATAGCACCATATTAGGCTGTTCTTTGTGTTGCTCTAAAGAAGTAGCTGAGACTAGGTAATTTATAAAGAAAAGAGGTTTAATAGGTCGATGGTTCTGCAGGCTCTACCAGGATGGCTCCTGTACCTGCTTCTGGCATGACCTCAGAAAGCTCACAACCATGGCAGAAGACAAGGTGGGAGCAGGTCACATGATGAGAGCAGAAGCAAGAGAGAGGGTAGGGAGGTGCCACACACTTTTAAAGTACCAGATCTCGCCAGAGCTTGCTCACTCACTATTGCGAGGAGATAGCACCAAGCCGTTCACGAGGTATTTGCACCCATGACCCAAAGACCTCCCACCAGCCCCCACCTCAAACATTGGACATTACACTTCAACATGAAATTTGGAGGAGATAAGCACTGTATCAAGCACTTAGATCTTTATAGCTGGAAATCCATGAGGCTATGGCCTGTGTGTGGGAGTGGGGGTTGTGGAATGGGCAATTAGGCAATGGAAAAGTGGTGGGACAGAGAAGAGAGGCAGAGGGAGAGGGAAGGAAGCCAGGCTCTGCTGAGATGCTACGGGCAGGAGTAGCTCCCGATGTTGGAGCTCAGCTTGGAAGGCCTCTAGGGCTGCTCTGTTTACTATGCTGAGCTGCTGTGAATTCTCCGAACATGCGCAAAATTTCACCATATGACACTCCTGTCTCCCTGATCCCACTCATACAGAACCATTTATTTCACAGTCTTTTTCATTAAGCACAGAGATATCCTTTGATGTTTATTAACACTGCCATGCTTCAAAAGAGGAAACTGAGATACAGGAGAGCAATGTACTTGCCTCAAGGCCTCTCATCCACTGGCAGGTTCAGCCCACACCTTTACTGAACATCTACGAAGAGTCAGGTCATAAGGACTGGTAGGTGGTGGAGTGGGTCTTGAACCCAGGTCTGTACAACTTCGAAGCCTTTCCACTATAGCAAGGCAGCATGCAGCAGAGATCTAACTGGCAAAGGTGTGCTTAATAATACAAAGAAAGAGAGAGAAGAGGAAATGAGAGGGAAGAAGAGATAAAAGGAGAGATGAGAGAAATGAGCTAATTATGGTGCACTTGAGAGGTTGCAGATTGGTGGCATTCATGTCGAATGTGGCTGCTGGGGTTTTTGGAGATAAAAAAACAGAGGTCCTTTCTTACTCTCCAGTTACTTACTCTCCCAGTTAGGACCAGTGTAGAGACAGATATGGCAATCAGACAGGTGGAGATTAAAATGGCACATCTTAAGAAGGGAAAGTGAAAACAATTCTATTAGTTTGAATAGCCCCCAGATCATGTCTGCTGGAACCTCAGAATGTGACCTTATTTGGAAATAGGGTCTTTGCAAATGTAATCAGTTAAGACAAGGTCATTCTGGATTAGGGTGGGCCCTAATGCAATGACTAGTGTTTTTATAAGAAGAGAAGACAGACACAGAGACACACAGAGAGAATACCTTGTTGAGACAGAGGCAGAGACTGGAGTGATGCAGCTGCAAGCTTAGGGATGTCAGGGATTGCCAGTCACCGGAAGCTGGACGAGGTGAAGAAGGATCTTCCCCAGCACCTTCAGAGGGAGCATGAGCCTGCTGGCACCTCAATTTTGGACTTTTAGGCTCCAGAACTGTGGGATAATGAATTTCTGTTGTTTTAAGCCACCCATTTTGTGGTACTTTGTTACAGCAGTCACAAAAAAGTAATGTGCCAGGCAGTTTGGAGAACATGGTTTTCTGTTTGCAAGGAAGTGGGTTTGTGGGTGCCTCATCCCTAAATAGACAGACTTTCCCTTCCAGGGAAGCATAGACCATGCACCCTCCATGGGCAGGCTGCCTCTCCAGGAGGAAGGAGATAAACTGAGCATGCCCAGTTCTTTCTCCAACACTCACCAATCAGAGGCAAAAGATGAGAAGTGGGGGCAGTGTAGCTAAAGTTCCTACCATGGGGAACATGGGGAGTGGGAAGTAAGAGTTCCTATCTAATGGTGGGCTGTAGATGCCTATTTTTTAGCTTGCACTATATCTTTATTATATATATATATATAACATTATATATGTTTATATAATATGTAAAGATAAATTATATAAATATATAATATAAAAATATATATTAAAATAGAATCAGTAGTCAACACCTAAAAGTTGGAGGATTTTATATAAAATCCAGATTTCAAGGTTCTCCTATGAAAAAATCTGGCCATGCTGAGCTCACATTCCCACAGGGCAGCCTGGTTGTTGCTGCAAAGAGGCTGCCTTCTGCAGATGGGGCCCAAGCTCTCCAGCTCGCCGTTCTCCTACCCCTTTCTACCTCCTGCCACTCCCTACCGCTTACCCTGGTCTGCACCACTCATGTCTGTGAGGCCTGGTGTCTGTAGACATTTTGGTTTGGGGCTTACAGAGTAGAGGGTAAGAGCACAGACTCTAGAATCAGCCAAGCCTTCTGTTCAAATCTGATCTACGTCACTTCCTAAATGTGTGGCATTGGGCAACTTAACTAACCTCCTTGAGACTCAGTTTCCTCATTTGGAAAATGAGAATAATAATAGAACTAAGTTATGGGGCTGTTGTAAGAATTAAATAATGTAATCATGGGAGTCTTTTTGTATATGTGCAAGATACGTAATAGATGGGAACTACTGTTACTCTTTGAAAAGCAAAACTGAGCAATGTGAGAGGAAGCCTGGAAGAGAACTAGAGCCTCTGGCCTGATATACACTTTGTCTGGTTTTAGCACTGCCCTTGGTCTCATCGGTTTTCAGAAAAATATTTTCATAAGCTCACTTCCAAGGAGTCCTCTTTCTGTAGCAAGGAGTCCAATAGCAGTTTTGGGAATTAGGGGTTCAATTAGAGCAGTTTCCCTCTTCCCCACATTTTGATTCTCTTCTGGAAGGAGGTTGCAGTGAGGCAGGAAACTCTGGATTTCATCCAAATACTTTGATGTCTGGCTTTTAAAATAGCAGCGATCTTAGCTGGCTTCACAGACTTCCTAGTGGCCCTCAAAAGACAGCTTCTGCTTTGAATGATCACTTCTCCTGGGAGGCCCAGAATGATGGAAGATGCAGAAGTAACCAATTTACTTCAAATAGCCTACTTCCAGGTAGAGGTGAGAAACCAGATGGAATTGGGAAGGAGGCAGGCTGACAGTGAGGAAAGCTTTTTTATGAAGAACATATACACTTCTCACTGGGAGAAAGAATGTCCAGTTAGAAGCCTCAGCCTTTAAAATAGTTGCAAGCTACAAAACCCAACTTAATCCAGTCCTTTCGAAAAAGTAAATGTATCTGGAAGGACACAGGAGTATTCTGTAGCACCTAAGGACAGTGAGGCCGCCCTAGGGGCAAGAATCAGGACCTGGAAAGCATACAAGGTGCAAGGCATCAAGTCTGGGTACAAGAGTCCATTGCCAACACAACAGATGGCTAGCTGATTGTTCAAACACCGTGTATTAAGTAATCAATTGTTTCTTAACTGGTTTGAAATGCCACATTTGTAAGATTCTATTTTTTTGTGTGTATTCGGGTCAATTTCTGGTAAGATTTTATCCCATCTGCCGTTCGTGGTTGTTATGGGTTGAAATATGTCTCCCAAAAGACATATGTTAAAGTCTTGACCCCCAATACTGCAGGAACTGACCTTATTTGAAAATAGGGTCTTTCTAGAGGTAATCAAATTAAAATTAGGTCATTAGGTGGGCTCTAATCCAATATGGCTGGTGCCCTTATAAAAAGGGGAAATTTGGACACAGAGACAGACACGCACAGAGGGAAGACAGTCATATGAAGCCGAGGACTGGGGTGATTCTTGTATAAACCTGGGGACACCAAAGATTGCTGGCCAACCACCAAAAGCTAGGAAGGGGCAAAAAAGGATCCTTTTCCTAAAGGCTTCACAGGGTACATGACCCTACCAACACCTTGCTTTCATACTTCCAGCCTCCAGAGCTGTGAGACAATACATTTCTCCCAGTTTGTGGTACTCTAGTAGGGGAGTGCTAGCAAACTAATACCATGCTCCAGTACCAAACTGTTTAATTATAGATTTGTAATATTTCAAAACACCTGGTCATGCCAGTCCCAGGGAGGATATTTTTAAGATGAAAAAGATTAGATTCAATAGAAGTGCTGAAGATTGTAATCTAAACCATCATTTTTAAAACTGATTTTTTTTTGAGACTCAATCTCGCTCTGTCACCCAGGCTGGAGTGCAGTGGTGCCATCACACCTCACTGCAGCCTCCACCTCCCAGGCTCGAGTGATCCTCCCACCTCAACCTCCAAGTAGCTGGAACTGCAGGTACACACCACTATGTCTAGCTAAGTTTTAAATTGTTTGTAGAGACAAGATCTCACCATTTTGCCTAGGCTGGTCTCAAACTCCTGGGCTCAAGCAAGCGACCTTGGTCTTCCAAAGTGTTGGGATTATAGGCATGAGCCACTGTACCTGGCCTAATTTTTAATTATTTAGAACAGTAATCAAAATATATTCTTGAAATGGGTATATTTTATTGCATTTTAATTAAACCTCAATAAAATTGATTAAAAAGACTATAGAAACAACACAGATTCAAATGTATTATATACCAAAATGTAGCAAATGGAAACCACCACCAGTTGGTACTTTGTTGTATGTTGCATGGTTTATGTCAACTTTGGACTAGAGCTCTGCATATATTTAAAATTCCGGTAGAAGTCTCATTGACTTATGCAGGTGGGGTGTTCCAGTAATATTTCAAACAATTTAGGCTAGCACTCATATACTTGCCTAAAACTGTGCAAGTGAATACATTCTTATATGTGCAGGCCATTCTCAAGCACAACCTGGGTGAGGCTCTGTCATTGCTTAATGGATCAGCTGTATAGTGGCAGCAGAAGATAAAACATGGTGAGTTGTGACAATGTAATGTCATAGACAATTTTTGTATTTAAAGTTGTTGTTACAGTTCTGACTTTAGTAAGCAGAATGGTTTCAATATAGCAATGTGGGGCTCACTATATTACCATTCCTAGAGGAGCAGTTAAAGCTTCATGAAAGTAATTGAAAGTCTAAAGTTTGGACTCAACATTTAAAACAAAATCAATTAGATGGTTTAGAAGTGTTTTATGAATATCCAGTGGAGACAGAAATGGAGGTTTCTAATAATTAAAAATGTTGCTGGATGTGTCAAGATATATTTGAAAAGTGTTTTTTAAAATTTAAATTGGCTGCCAACCTTGTTCATTAAATTCCCCTAAGGCAACACTTTAATTTAGGAATGGAAGCAATTGTTAGTGATTCATTATTAGACCAAAAATTCTTACTGTTTTCTGACTGCTGGATCCTTTCCCTTATACCAGAATGAAAGATGAGCTATTCAAACTTTTATGTGTGCAATAACTTATGTAAATTAAGTGATTTGAAAAAAGACACTTTAAAAAGCTTGGCCTAATGGGTATATACAGATTTCTGCATTTAGCAATGAGAGAATATGCGTTTTTTTCAAGCACACATTGGGTATTTACATTAAAAAAATATATTGTACTAGGCCATAAGCAAGTCTTAACAGATTGCAAGGAAATCACTGTCAACATAATGTTATGAAGTTAGAAATTACTAACAAAATGGGAAATAAAAAACTTCATATATCTGGAAATGTAAAAGTATACTCCTGCGAGTAATGAAGTAGCTCAAATTAGACTATTTATCTCCCAAGAACAACTAGAAAACCTGTAAAGATATATGAAAAAAAAATCTGTTTAAAGGCATGAGAGAACTTCAGAGGCAGCCAAGACTTGAGGGGCCAAAATCCTAGAGAAGGGGGAACCACAGAGGTTATAGAATGGCTGACATTCTATAGCCACTTTCCCCGTCGAGGCATTTGCCCATTATGGGTATGGGGTGAGAACTGAGGCAAAGGGTCTGGACAGAAGGGCTACTAATAAGAGGCAGAATTTTTGGCTGTCCTGCAGGGCTAGAAAGACACAATGTAGAGGTTGAGGCGCCAAGGTCCCAGGTAGAAGGGAGAGGCAGTGAACTGATCCCACACAAGGTGCATTTCCCTCTCAAGATATTTGCAGATTTCTGAAATGGCTTAAGACGGGAGGCAAGCAGAATGTCTCTGAAATACGGAGTGTATATTGTTTGGCAATCTTGTGGCGTTGAAGAAGCAAGGACTGTAGTTAAGAACCTTTGTGAGGTGGCGGGAGAGGAGCTCTGAATAAACCCCCAAGTTCTCTATTGCAATTTCTGGACCTTATTGCAATTAGTGTCCCTGCTGAATTGCATTTTTATCCTTTCCAGTTAGGGATTCTCTGAGCTCTGTGGTAACTCCACACCTGCATTTCTCAGGATCCACCCTTGGATAGGAAATGCCCCAAACTGAGCCAAGGCTGCCTTGGCCTTGGCAAGAAGTCAAAGCTCGCCAATCTCATGTTTTCCTTAACTCAACAGTCTTCATTCCAGTTGTAGTAATCTAATTAGCAGCACATGGAACTGTCCCCCTTATTCCACCTCATGTGTCCTTTCAGGAGGCACAAAGGTAGTGTAAGAAATAAAATCTGCTTCTAACACCTAGCGTATCATTTATGTTACCTTTCCCCTCTTAGAAGTACCATGCGTGCTCTTTGATGTTACTAGCCTAAGAAATCATTACTTTCCCTGGCTGAATTACCATTTGCAGTTATGCCATAATTTAGTAATTAAAATCTATTTGTAAGCTAACCTCTTTTCTATTTGGCTCTCTGTGATAGCTAGCAGATGGTTCCAATGATCCTTGCCTCCTGATAATGCATCTCTTGTGTCAGTGACAACATTGAATGGGGCTGATCTGTGCGAACAGTAGAATATGATTTCTAATCACAGCAAGTTACTCTGGAGGCTAAGTCAGAAAAGACGTCGTGGCTCCACCTTGCTCTCTCTTTGACCTTTTTTTCTGGGGCAAGTAGTCGCTATGTTGTGAAGACACTCAAGTAGCTCATTGAGGAGGAACTGAGGCCTCCTGAAAACAACAAACAACATGTGCATGAGCCTTCCAGAAGCAGACCCACCAGTTCCAGTCAAGCCTTCAGATAAAGGCATCCTTGGCCAACATCTTCACTGCAACTTCATGAGAGAATGAGCTAGAACTACTCAGCTAAGGTGCTCTAGAATTCCGGACCCATAGAAATTGTATGAGATAATAAATATTTGTTGTTTTAAACTGCTAAACTTTGGGTTAATTTGTTATGCTGCAATGAATATTATTAATACACTGTCTTATTTTCTTGTTTGAATTCCTGAGTTCTTTCTCCCTTTTTCCTTCATATGTGTATCAATGCAACTGAGTTCTTTCCATGGTGCACATTTCTGTGCATTTGTTGAGCACTATTCTTCTTCTTTTTTTTTTTTTTGCCACTGGCTGTTTCAGAGAAGGTTTCAGTGATGGAAAGATCCTTCTTTAACACTGGTTCATTCTTTTCCCAAGATGCAGCCTAAGGAGTTTAATTTGCCGTGTTAAACGTGGCCTTGGAGTCAGTCCCTTGCGAGGGCATATCTGATATGGTTTGGCTGTGTCCCCACCAAATCTCATCTTGAATTGTAGTTCCCGTAATCTCCACAGGTCATGGGAGGGACCTGGTGGGAGGTAATTGAATCATGGGGGCTGTTACTCCCATGCAGCTGTTCTTGTTGATAGTGAATGAGTTCTCAGGAGATATGATGGTTTCATAAGGGGCTTTTCCCCGTTTGCTGGGCTGTCATTCTTCTTCCTGCTGCCATGTGTAGAAGGACATGTTTGCTTCCGCTTCCACCATGATTGTAACTTTCCTTAGGCCTCCCCAGCCATGCTGAACTGTGAGTCAATTAAACCTTTTTCCTTTATAAATTACCCAGTCTCAGGCATGTCTTTATCTTTATTAGCAGCATGAGAACAGACTAATACCTGAAGGGGTTTCAGGTGCTGATCTTGTTCAATCATTTGTGAAAGCCACACAATGGAAGCAGTTTATTTTGGTTTAGAGATCAAGGTTGTACTTTTGTTCATTGGTGAGAGGAGTAGTGGGGAGGCTTTGGCTGTCAGGGGTAGATTCTTTTTTGCTGATCCATGGAAAGTGACTTTCCTTTCCTGGCCAGAGCCTTTCAGATGACTTTTTAAATGGTGTGTTTTCAACCAAGGATGTGCGATTGAGAGTCAAGATGTTGGAGAAGGCTTTTGGCAGACTTGCAGGCACTCTGATAAACTGTCTTTCCTCCAGAATTTTCAGCAGCACTCTGTTGAGTTCATTTTGTGAATACCCAGAAATGTTTGCCTAAGTTATTTACTTTTGATGGTTGGGAGTATTATGTTCATTAGGATCAGCACTTTTGTTCCACCCCAGCCTCAGCATCTAAACTTTTTTATTATTATTTATTTTTGACAGAGTCTCGCTCTGTTGCCCAAGCTAGAGTGCAGTGGCACAATCATGGCTCACTACCAGCTCAGGTGATTCTCCCACCTCAGCCTCCTGAGTAGCAGGGACTACAGGTGGGTGCTACTATGTTTGGCTAATTGTTTTGTATTTTTTTGTAGAGAAGGGATTTCACTATGTTGCCTAGGCTGGCCTCGAACTCCTGAGCTCAAGAGATCTGCCCGCCTCAGCCTCCCAAAGAGCTGGGATTACAGGCATGAGCCACCATGCCTGGCCTGGACATTTTTTTATGTGAAGAGAGGGTAGGTTCTAATCTCCAACTGATCTTTAAGTCTATGCTCTTGATGTTTTGGAGCTGTGATAGGCTTGATGCCTTCCTGTGCTGAAATGCTCTTGCATCATCCATTGAAAATGAGAACTGCTTTTCAAAACTCAGGGTGACCTGGGGTCAGGCCCTGTGCTAACTGATGTACCTGCATTATCACATCCAGCCCTCCACACACCTGTGTAGTAAGCACCACTACTGTCATTTTGTAGGTGGTGAAGCTGAGGCTGTGACAGGTGAAGTGATTTGTCTGAGGTCGTGTAGTTGGTCAGCAAATGCACAGAGAACTGACCTCAGGCCAGTGGATTCCAAAGCTAGTACTTTGAACCACAGCATGACGAGGCCACCCCTGCTCTGCCATAACCCTTTTGCTGGGACAGGAGGTGGAATACCAAAAGCAACAGAACCGAGTCCACCTGCTGACTCAAGGTGCTGAACACCAGTGTGAGTCCTCCTGGCAAGATTCTTGCCCTCCACACCCATTCGTAAAGCTGAGTGTGGGTGTGTGACATCAATGTGACATCCTGTGGGACACATGTGTTTCGCTGGCTATAGAATCATCCTCCATTCAGTTCCACTTGTAATTAGCACAAGAAACAAAATTGTGAAAAGGCACAGGGAACATATGTCAGTCCATTTCCTCTTTCCCTTGGCTGGAAAATGGTGATTCTGGCTGAACGACATCTTAAAAATATTTATAGCCGTAGAATGTGAGTGCTACAAAGGCCGTTAGTGCAAACCCCATTTTGTAGAAAAAAAAACCTGAGGCCCAGAGAAAGGAAATAGCTATGTGTTATCAGAAGACACTACAGTGTAGTAGTGACAGCTGCTTGGATCAAAATCCCAGTTCTTTCACTTACTGACTACATGACCTTGAGCAAGTCACAGAATGTCTCTAACTCTCAGTTTTCCCATCTGTAAAATGGGAATGATAATATGAATTGGTGCAAAAGTAACTGCGGTTTTGCCTTTTTTTTTTTTTTTTTTTAAATGCAACAACTTCAATGCAAAAACCACATTATTAGGTTGGTGAAAAAAATAATTAGCTCATGCTGAAATGAGCTAAGACTTTAGGGGACTGTTGGAAAAGCATGACTCTACTGCCTTTCCAGTGTGCAAATGCACCAACCTAATAATACCTGCCTCACTGTGGAATCATGGAGATTGGATGAGCTTGTATGTGTGTGGCTCTCAGCCCCATACTTGGCACTGGAGAAGTGCTTGGCCAGTATTAGCTCAAGTGCTTCCTAGTAATCCTCCTTCATTCCCTCTTCCATTCCACAACCTTGCCTTGGAGTGAAGCAGCCATGACACCTAAGGAAACTGCGGTAGAAAGCTCATGTTATCCTCTTCACAATCCCCACATTCCAGAATCTGGGGACCTGGGAATTGCTCCCATTTTGTTTTTAAGGTTTCCATAGAAGCCAGGGTCACACATGCTGCTTCACCTTTGAGGACCACTTTGGTTCCTCTACTTATCTAACTAAACGTGTCATTGTAATCACATGAATATTTATATAATTAAATTCATTATAAAGAATAATAATGGGCATACATGGAGTGTGTTCAATATGCCACTGTGCATGAATCTTCCTAGCAACCTTCTGAAGCAGGTTCTATTTTTATCACCCCCATTATTCAGATGAAGAAACGGAGGCACTGAGAGGCAAAGCACTTGCTCAAGGTCACTGGCTGCTCAGCGGCAGTGTCTAGATACCAGGTCTGGAGCTATATGATTTTGGAGTTACACGCACTCCATCAACTCAGATAGCACACCTTTACTGTAAGCTCTTGCCCTGTTTAAAGAGGATCATTCTTTTTCTTTTTTCTTCTAAAATCCATGTTGACTTTACAAGTTTTATGGGCAATTATATTGTTTCCCAGTTGTTGATTCTTGGGTGTGGGTGTAGGTGTGGGGCTGGTGGTTTCTCTTTAGATGAAATGGGAGGTGACTGAGGCCTGCTAGTTAGCTTCAGATATTTCACAACTGGAATTCTTTGCTGCATTCTTTCTTTCCTTTGAACAACTTTGGTCTCAGATGGAATAATTTATAGTTTTTTTAATGGGTTTTTTTTTTTTTTTTTTTGAAAATTTGGGGTTGGAGGTGATGGTTGGAAAACAGACAGGGCAAAGGAAAAGGTCTTGAGTTTTGAGTCTGGCCTCATTTAGAAGACTCTTTTTGCACTGTCCTTAACATTTTGGCTTTCAAGTTTTTCTCTTGTTCGTGGTTTTGCCCTGTCTTTGTTTCTTTCGTGACTCCTGGCGAAGGGTGTGTTTTCTCAAAAGGGAGTTATCCACACTGAATCTTGTTCTGGCCACATGTTGACCACCCTCTCTGTCAAGGCCTTCTTTGTGCAGAGGGGCTGAGTGTTTATTCTGGTTAACATGGATGCTGTATAGAAGTGATCATTAGGTGGGGCAGGGGCAGAATGAGCTTCATTAGAAGAACCAGACATTTGAGATGTAATCCCCATGACAAGATGTTTTCCGGGCACCAGAACCACTTCATCAGAGGTTTAGGATATAGGATTCTAATGTGGGTGACTCAAGCACGTCACGGTTCCTGTTGTTTCAGTCAGAGCTAAGGACACAAACTCAAGGTGGCTTAAATGAGGGGTCATTTGAAGGTGAGACAGATTATCATCACACTGGAATGCAAAGCAGCTTGGGCCTCGCAGGAACCCGCGTTGGACTTTAGGGGTACAAATCGTGCTCTCTGGTTCTCGGTCAGTGCAGAGGTTCTCTTTTCCTCCCATTTCTCAGTAGCTGCATGATCTTCTCTGAGCCTCAGCTTTCTCATCTGTATAATGGAGCAGTTGCAGAGTGATTAAGAGTATAGACCCCAGAAACAGAAGGTTAATGTTCATTCTTGTCGTCGTCACTTCCTAAACTTTTGGCAAATCACTCAGTTTGTGCCTCAGTTTCTTCACTGGTGAAATAAACATTGCCAGACTCTGGGGGTGTTGTGAGGTTTCAGTGGGTTAATAGCTCTCAAGTACTTAGCACAGTGCCTGTTGTTGGGCAGTGTTCAAGCCAGATTAGCATTGTCCATCTCTTGTGACTGGCTTCCTTTGCTCTCACAAGGCCGAAAACAGCCATAGCCAAGAGTAATGTTAACACTACTGCTACTACTACTACTAGCTAATAGTTATTAAACTTTTACTATATAAGCATTTTATAAACACTTTCATTTTATCCTCATAAAAATCACTTTGGAATAGTTACCTTTATTATCCCCACATTACAGATAAGGAAACAGGTTCAAGGAGACCATGTAACTCACTTAAAGTTACACAGGCAAATGAGACTGAGACCCATTTTGCATGACTCAGTTGCCCACTGTGGGAAGACATGATTTTATCCATTCACTGGCTGTACTACCTAATGGTGTAGTTCAGCATTCTCAATCTTGGTTTCTTAGTTCAAATTCTTGAGAAAAATGTGATGGACCAACTTATCGTACAGATCTTTTTTCCTCAAGGGTTAGGTGTGAACCCTTGGATCAGTCAGGTGGGGCCATGTAGTTCCAACATGGAAGTCTCAACCACACAGGGACTGTAGGCTTTTCCCAGAAGAGGAAGGCAAGCAATAAAAAAACCTTTCTATAATGGACCCCCATTCAATCCTAAAATTGCTTCAGTATTCTCTCCAGAGGGTTAAGGTGCTACAGGTATTACTGTCTGCCTTTCTCTCACTGAGGTTGGCTTGGGCACCATGGACCTTTGCTGGCAAGCTCAGTCCCGCCCGTTTCTGGAATCAATCTACCCAGCTCTGGCAGTACATTGAGTGCCCTGTGTCTGCCAAGGGGTGGGGTCTGGAAATTAGTCTGGCAGCCCTAAGCAGCAAGTATCTATGTGTCCACCATGTTGGTTTCCTTCCACCTCTTGGTAGGTCTTTCTTTTGGTGTTCTTGCCTGCTTGTGGGAGGTATACTCCACTTCTGCTCTTGATAGACCTTTCAATGAACCTGACTATTTGCCTAGCATTTTCCCTTTCTCCCCACTGCCTGGGACCCCAGGCACAAGCTGACATCTCCCCTCAATCCATATATACAGCTGTGAAGCACAGATGTGTTGAGGAAGAACTCTGTGTTGAGGAAGAACTCTTTCTACCATGACACATCCACCCATCAAATCAGGCCCCTTTGCATATATACTTTTAAACTTTTATTATGGAAAATGTCAAACACACACAAAAAAATATCCAGAATCGCATCATAAATCCCCATGCACTCATCAGCTGGTTTCAACAATGACTGAGTCATGGCCAAACTTGCTTGATGTGTACTTCCATCTAATCTCTCCCACTATTATTTTGAAGCAAATTCCAGACATCGTATCATTGTATCTGTGAATATTCCAGTGTGCATCTCTAAACTATTAGAACTATTCATTTTTAACACTATCACACCTAAATATAGTAACAATGATTACTTAATATCATCAAATTATCTAGCCAATGTTTTTTTTTATTATTATTATACTTTAAGTTCTGGGGTACATGTGCAGAACGTGCAGATTTGTTACGTAGGTATACACGTGCTATTGTGGTTTGTTGCACCCATCAACTCGTCGTTTACACTAGGTATTCTCTTAATGCTATCCCTCCCCTAGCCTTCCAGCCCCTGACAGGCTCCGGTGTGTGATGTTCCCCTCCCTGTGTCCATGTGTTCTCATTGTTCGACTCCTACTTATGAGTGAGAACATGCGGTGTTTGGTTTTCTGATCTTGTGATAGTTTGCTAAGAATGATGGTTTCCAGCTTCATCCATGTCCTTGCAAAGGACATGAACTCATCCTTTTTTGTTGCTGCATAGTATTCCATGGTGTATGTGTGCCACATTTTCTTTATCCAGTCTATCATTGATGGGCTTTTGGGTTGGTTCCAAGTCTTTACTAATGTGAATANCTCTTAATGCTATCCCTCCCCTAGCCTTCCAGCCCCTGACAGGCTCCGGTGTGTGATGTTCCCCTCCCTGTGTCCATGTGTTCTCATTGTTCGACTCCTACTTATGAGTGAGAACATGCGGTGTTTGGTTTTCTGATCTTGTGATAGTTTGCTAAGAATGATGGTTTCCAGCTTCATCCATGTCCTTGCAAAGGACATGAACTCATCCTTTTTTGTTGCTGCATAGTATTCCATGGTGTATGTGTGCCACATTTTCTTTATCCAGTCTATCATTGATGGGCTTTTGGGTTGGTTCCAAGTCTTTACTAATGTGAATAGCACGATATCTGGCACATCAGAGAATTCAACAAATGGTAACTATGAATGCTATGATCATTTATAAAGATCACAATGTCTTCCCCAGGCAGGGCCAGTGCTGCAACTGGGCTTCTTAATACCTACACTACCCAGGAGGAAGGAGCTCCATTTCTGTCTCTTCTGTCTTTCTCTTTCCCCTGTCCTTATCTCCACCCCTTTTACTAATGTGTCTCCCGAGGGAGGAAGGACATATCTCGTGGGTGAGATTGAGACCAGGGGAAGTGACCATAGCCAGCATAGCCCCTTCTGAACTCAGGGGCAGGGTTTGTCCATAAGCTACATTCCCTTCGCAGCTGCCTCCTCCATGGGGAAAGAGCCTAGAGCATCTGGAGGATTTGCTGGGAGGGAACATGGCAATCTGCAGTTATACCTGACACTGGGTATAGATGTATTTATTTTTATTGTTTTTTTTGAGTGATATGGTTTGGCTCTGTGTCCCCATCCAAGTATCATTTTAAATTGTAGCTCCCATAATTACCACATGTTGTGGGAAGGACCTGGTGGTAGATAATTGAATCACAGGGGTGATTACCCCATACTGTTCTCATGGTTGTGAATGACTCTGAAGAGATCTGATGGTTTTATAAGGGGAGACCCCTTTCACTTGGCTATCATTCTGTCTCTTTCCTGCTGCCATGTAAGATGTGCCTTTTGCCTTCTGCCATGATTGTGAGGGCTCCCAAGCCATGTGGAACTGTAAGTCCATTAAACAACGTTTTTTGTTTGTTTGTTTTAAATAAATTACCCCGTCTCAGGTATGTCTTTATAGCAGTGTGAGAATGGCCTAATACATTGAGACAGGGTCTCATTCTGTCACCCAGGCTGGAGTGTAGTGGTATGATCACAGCTCACTGCAGCCTTGACCTCCTGGGCTCACGTGATTCCCCTGCCTCAGCCTCTTGAGTAGCTGGAACACTGCAGGCACGTGCCACTACATCTGGCTAATTTTTTATTTATTATATATTTATTTTATTTTACTTTTTTATAGAGACAAGGTCTTGCTATGTTGCCCAGGTTTGGGTGTGCATTTAACTCAGGGAGGAAGGAGTAGAGTCCTGCGTTTGGCTTCACATCCAAGCTGCTTTCTCTCATCCTGCTGCTAGATGGATCCTTATCCTCCCTTCTTGGCCTCTCAAAGCACTAGGATTACAGATGTGAGCCACCATACCCGGCCAAGATGGAGTACTTAAAAAAAATCAACAACTTGTTTTCTCCATATTTCCAGGAGCCATCCTAACAGCATGTTTGCAGCGTCTCTCAGGGTCCCTGCCAGAGTATTAAATCCTATATTCAGAGGAAGTGCCCCCATAATGATAAAACTCTCTTTTATCTAGTGCTGTTTTCTAATTCTCACACCTTCCTTAATCCAGCACCCTTCTAATGCAGTCTCATTCATACTTTCCTGATAAGACTTGGCAGGATTCTGTAGCTCCTACAGGGAGAGTCCCTTTCCTCCTTATGAGGTTCAGCATCTCCACAGCCGGGTTATGTTGCTGGGATGTGCATTTGGCTTAGAGGCCAGCGAGAAGTATGGGCAGATCACAGGGGCACAAGCATTCTCTTACATGGGAGAGGCCTCTGCATCCCCTTCCAGGAGGAAACGGATGGAAGTTAACAAGAGGGGGCCATTTTGCAGGCCCAGGCATTCAGAGAAATCGGAGGATTCATGCTTTTTCAGGGGCATTAACCCAGCTATCATCCCATATCTCAAGGTCACATTGCTTTCCCAACCAGGGTTGGGACCCTATCATAGCAAATCTACCTCAGGTTGAGAATTTAACCTCCTTTGCTACAGGATATAAGAGTCTTTTTTTTCAGTGGTGCTAAGGAGACACTTGAGCTTTTGTGTTCAGTTTTTAGTTGACTGTTAGTCACCCTCAGTCTTCTGTCATCTTTTTCCAAAGCAAACATTGTTCTCCAGTGACAGCCATTTAATTCCACTGCCCTCATAATGACTATTTCCCACATATTTTTAACACCAACACGTTGCCCCTCTAGTCCCTTTCCTTCCACCTCTATCCCATTCCATTTTAACACCGTTGGAAGTTTTGCCAGTTTCATCACCATCTTGTGTGAGAGGCTCTATCAACTCAGTGTACCAATGGTAACAGGGTTCTCATTGCCTGTCAGTGGTCAGCTGGCAGCCTCAGTTCCCATCTTAGCATCTTCTGTCTCAGACTACTCCTGGCATCATCTGTTTGGTTGATTTCCCCAGGAAGCAGGTGCTGGACAGAGATTCGAGTGCATAGGTTTACCAGGAGGTGTGCTCAGCATGGACACCTGTGGTGGCAGGGCAGGAAGTGAGATTAAAAAGAGAGAGGTGTTGGATTGCAATTCAGTTTCATCTAGAGCCTCAGCTGACCCCTTTGGGAAGCTTTGAACCTTCAGACTTGTCCCAGATTTGGGCAATGGCCTAGGCCTTTATATTCCTGTATTGACTGGTGCAGTGGGCTGAATGTTTGTGTCTCTCCAAAAGTTCATGTTGAAATCCTAACCCCCAAATGTGATGGAGATGGGGCCTTTGGGAAGTGATTTGGTCCTAAGGATGAAACCCTCATGAGTGGAATTTATAAAAGGGACCCCAGAAATCTCTCTTGCTCTCTTTCTGGAATGTGAGGATAAAATGAGAAGACGACCATCTGCAACCCAGAGAGAACCTCCACCAGAACCCAACAGTGCTGGCACCCTGACCCTCGACTTCCAGCCTCCAGAACTGTGATAAGTGAGTTTCTGTTGTTCTTAAGCCACCCGGTCCATGGCGGTTTGTTGTAGCAGCCCAAATGAACTAAGACAGCCAGTTACCACTGTAGACTGCCCCTGGGAAGGTGGGGTGTCCTTCAGTGAGGCAGCTTTCTTCAGGGAAAAAAGAGCAATTTCTGGAGAGAGATAGCAGTTGAGGGCTGTCAGCTGGCAAAAGTCTCAGCAGCAGAAGGAATGAGGAGAAAAAAATGGGCACAATATTTTGTAGACCTACTTCTTAAGAAGCAGAGTCTATTCTTCCAGCTCTTGAATCTGGCTTGGCCTTGTAACTTGGTTTAGCCAGTGGGAGAGTAGCCAATGTGATACAGCAAAGTCCTGAAAAGCACTTGCCTAGGCTTGCTACTGAGAACCCTTCCATGGTGTGTGAAGAAGCCCAGGCTAGGCTCCTGAAGGAAGAGAGGGCCCCATGCACCCCAGGCAATGCTTCAGACATAGGATCCTGAAGGAAGAGAGGCCCCATGCATCCCAGGCAAGGCCTCAGACATATGTCTGTGGTATCCTATACCAGGGGTCCCCAAGCCCCAGGCCACAGACTGGTACTGATCTGTGGCCTCTTAGGAACTGGGTCACACAGTAGGAGGTTAGTGGCAGGTGAGTGAGCATTACCGCCTGAGCTCCGCCTCCTGTCACATCAGTGACGACATTAAATTCTCACAGGAGGCCAGGCGCAGTGGTAATCACAGCACTTTGGGAGGCCGAGGCGGGTGGATCACGAGGTCCGGAGTTTGAGACCAGAATAGCCAATATGGTGAAACCCCAAATCTACTAAAAATCTAAGGAAAAATTAGCTGGGCGTGGTGGTGCTCGCCTGTAGTCCCAGCTACTCGGGAGGCTGAGGCAGAAGAATCACTTGAACCCGGGAGGCGGAGGTAGCAGTGAGCCAAGATCATGCCACTGCACTCCAGCCAGGACAACAGACCGAGACTCTGTCTCAAAAAAAAAAAAAAATTCTCACAGGAGCATGAACCCTATTGTGAACTGTGCGTGTGAGGGATCTAGCTAGCATGCTTGTTATGAGAACCTAACTAATGCCTGATGATCTGAGGTGGAACAGTTTCATCCCAAAGCCATCCTCTCTACCCACTCCACCCCATCTGTGGAAAAGTCTTCCATGAAACTGGTCTCTGGTGCCAAACAGTTGAGGATGCTGTCCTAGACCACCCAGTCCTGGCCAGAGGGGCCCAGACAAACCACATAGCAGACCCACCGGTTCATGGGAAATAATAAGTGTTTGTTGTCTTCACTCACTAAGTTTTGGGAGTCATTTGTTATATAGCAAAGGCTTATTGATGACTAGGCCAGCATGTTTGTTCAGAATGTTTTGGTATTTAGAAAACCTATTTTCTTCCCCCCTCTAGGTTTCCAGATTTCCAATAAAATTCTGGCCAAATCCATGTTCGTTTTTTCAGATCCTTTTACAAAGCACCCTTTCAATTACCTTCTTCAGCTCTGAAAAGGGAATATAAGAGGCCTTTACTGTTCATATTTGCTAAAGAAAATACACGCTTTCAGAGCTGCCATTGTTACTGAACAGAAAACACAATCACCACTGGAAAAAACAAAGGTCTGTTATTTGATCACAAATATTCTAAAGAGAGCAGTATGCTAGTTATTAGCTGAACTGAGTTTTTGGAGGAGCATTTGCGGACCTGATGCAGTGAAATGTGCTAAAAAGAAAAAAGAAAAAGAAACCCAAAAGGAAACACAAACCAAGCACCTTTTAGCTGCCTACTGGAAAAATATTTTCATAGCACATAGTTGTTGGCACCAAGTAGGGACTTGATAAATGTTTGTTGACTGAACAAATGAATACATGAATGGTAGGAATCTGTGCTACTTGTGCTTGAAAAATGTGCTACCCTGCTGCCCTGGCTCTGGGATCTTGGAGGGATCGTGTTGACATTAAAGTAGAGGAATTGGGCTCAGTAATCTTAAGATTTCCCAAATTTCCTAGAACTTTGGTGAAATTCTAGGGTCTCCACTTCTGTAGGAGATATCTCTCCCCTTTTTATACTTCTGTTTTCTCTTCTGAAAATGACAGTATCTGACCGTTTTGAAAGCTTAGATTTTGGGATTTGCCATGGGGTAATGGAATGTCCCCGGGGACAGTGATCTGCATTTAATTCCTTACCAGGCCTCTCACCAGATGTTTGTGTGATGTCAAACTCTCTGTGCTTCAGCTTCAAAATCTGTAGAATGGGGACAATAATACTAATTCAAAATAATATATACAAAGTGCCCGGTATGTGGGTGCTAAATAGCTGGAAGTTATGATTAATTTGTAATGGGTACATTGTAGATGTATATAGAGTGAGGAGAATACAATTGGCACTATTCTAATGGATCTTGTGATTCATCTAGTATTTCTGATTTTATTCACAATTGTCAAATATTGGGGAAAACTCCTCTGTGCCCATTCAGCCTCATGTCTTTATTTAGAATTCTGAACTTTTTCTTTCCAAGTATTTCCTCCTCCCAGTGCCCATGGGGACAAGTCACATTTCTTGAGCTGCTAAATTGAATGGCAGCTGCCGCTTACTCCATATGTTTCTCATTCTAACATGTTGTCTCAAATATTTTTAGCTACTAAGCACACACTCCGGTCTGCTATGTTTTGCCTTATAATTTTTTTTTTGTTTGCACATTTTAGATGCCTGCTTTTGGGTTTTGCATTATTCTGTGGTTTCCTGCCCACTTGCTCCGCCCTTTAATTGCTCCACCAGCACTCAGTCTCCGCTGCCTGCCAAGGCTGGCTCCCCCTTTTCCTAATATCCCCGACTCTCCCCAAGGGCCGTCCTTAATCCAACGAGCTCTCCAGTGCTTTGCAAAATTGAACCCCCTCTGTTTATCCTGCCCCCTCCCCTCAATGTCCATGGCAGTTATCTCACTTGGGCTCCCATTTCCTGCTCTTATTCTTGGCTCCCTGCCAGTCATCACACATTCACATGAAATCCTGCCTCTCCTCACCGAAGGGAAAGGCTGTTTCCATTCATGGAAAGCTCATTTGTCACAAAGATGCTACACCCTTGCCATAGGCAGGGTGTGCTCTGGTTTCCTGACATGCCCAGGGCAAGGTTGGAGGGCTCTGGTCCCAATAGTTATTTACAGTGAAGGCAAGTTAGGTTAGAGAACAGTGTGGTCTTTGTGGTGTTGGGGAGAGAGCACGGGCTGTCAATTCTGACGGACCTGGATTTTGGTCCATGTACCATGTCTTAGCCTCAAGTCATTTATGTGTGAAATGAGAATCATCTTATTCCCTACCTCACAGCAGTATTGTGAGGCTCACGAACAGAGGACTCAACACAGAGCCTGGAGAATGATATTTGCTCCATACGTATTCTATTTTCTCCTCCTTTCATTGATTGCTAAGGCTTCCAGATCAGCCAAAGTCTCAACAAGAATGAAAATGACACTTCAAAGGATTTAAGTGAAGAGAGTGTCATGAAGATTTTTTGTAGAGATGTAGGCTTGGGTGAGAAATACCCTGGGACCAGAAACAGCAGAAGCCCTAGTGCCTGCCGAAGGGCAAGACCAGGGTGAGCTCCTACCCAGAGTATCAGTGAAAGCTGGAGCCCTGAGATGGGGATGGGGCCAATTGGCACTTGGAAAGTGTACTGGGGTCTTAGTGAACTGACGTCATTTCCTCTTCTCTTCCTCAGGATTTGAGATTTCTAAAAAAAAAAAAAAAAAAAAAAAAAAACAAAAAAAAAAACCTAAAGTGGTTGGAAGGGAGCTATGGCTTAGGTAGAGAAACACAGCCCATCAAAGAGGGACTAGGGATTTAAATAACCCTCTCTTCTCTCTTCCTGTCCATGCCTTCTGTTGGGTGAAACTAGAAGCCAGAGGGCAAGGGGTCCTGGGTCGAGATGTCCAGTGGCATTAGCCCCCAGATACAGAGAAATGCAGAGAAAGATGCAAAATGGACCTGGAGGAGCTGAGAATCATCTTGTCATTTGTCACCTATTAGCCGGTCGCTTTGTACAAGGCCTTGAGTCTCAGTTTTCTATAGAGTGGACATCAAACTTGTCTACCTCTTGTCTACCTCACAGGGCCATGGGGAACAGCCAGTGAAAGCATTAAAATTATTCACTTGCTATTTGACCCTCTTCTTCATTTGCATTATCTNAAAACCCATATAAATCTAAATTAGTTAGAAAAAAATAAACAAAAAAAAAAACCTAAAGTGGTTGGAAGGGAGCTATGGCTTAGGTAGAGAAACACAGCCCATCAAAGAGGGACTAGGGATTTAAATAACCCTCTCTTCTCTCTTCCTGTCCATGCCTTCTGTTGGGTGAAACTAGAAGCCAGAGGGCAAGGGGTCCTGGGTCGAGATGTCCAGTGGCATTAGCCCCAGATACAGAGAAATGCAGAGAAAGATGCAAAATGGACCTGGAGGAGCTGAGAATCATCTTGTCATTTGTCACCTATTAGCCGGTCGCTTTGTACAAGGCCTTGAGTCTCAGTTTTCTATAGAGTGGACATCAAACTTGTCTACCTCTTGTCTACCTCACAGGGCCATGGGGAACAGCCAGTGAAAGCATTAAAATTATTCACTTGCTATTTGACCCTCTTCTTCATTTGCATTATCTCACTTAATTCCCAAACAGCCGGGTAGGGTATAAGGCAGAGAGGCCAGCGGACAAGGACAGGCACTTTGAAATCAGAGGAAGATGGTCAACTGTGGCTCAGCCAAGCTTTTTAACTGTGAGATCATGGGCAACTGAAACTCTCTGAACCTCAGCTATTGTCTTACTTTGGGTTCCCCCAGAAGCACATCCTGAGACGAGTATTTGAGTGCAAGTAGTTCATTTGGGAGCTGATCCCAGGATGCACTGGGAGGGACTGGGCAGGGACTCAGAAAAGGGAGGAAACCCAATTATTGATGTATTCACAAGTGGGCAACTCAGTCTCAGTGCCACAAGGGCCCTGAAGACTGTGCAGACACATCCTGGGGTTGGTCTACTGCAGGGTGAGGGTGCTGGGATGTTTATCCACCAACTTCCATCCCTCACTGGCTGAGGGTTGTTCTTGGAAGTTTTAACTCCCTGGCCACTTCACACTGCCTGCTGTGGCCAGAGGAGACTCAAGCAGCAAGAGAGTGCCATGGGGTAGAGACACACAGGAAGCCACATAGATGCCCTCCAGCGTGGGCCAGGAGGGAATGTCTGGGGGAATGACGGCATCTGTTTTGTTTTTCTAATTTGCATGTTAGAGATGATGTCTATGTCACAGGACAGTGACGCAGATGAAATGATTAATGATTAAATGGCTAAATGTCTTCCAAGTGCCTGGCTCATAGTAGGTATCCAAAGAAAAGGAGGCATTCATAGTAAAGACGGGTAAATATTCATGTGTTACAGATGGAAGCAAATGGGACTCAAAGAAATTAAGACATTTGCCCTAAATCACACAGACATTTCTTAAGTGGCCAAGTCAGATCTTGCCCCAGTTTTTTCCCCGTCCACTCTGCCGTTGCTACCTCCTGTTAATGGACTATACATTTAGAGTGCTTTTGCCTCATAAAGTGTGAGAAGCTCCATAAATATAAAATGTTTGTAGTCCCAGGCTTGCTAGCTCAAATCCAAGTTAAATTGACTCTTGGGTAGTTCTTCCCTCAGCCCTGATTCTCATAAGCTCAAATATATATTTTCTTAGTCCCCTGGGATCCTCCATTCTGTGCCCCAACAATCCCTAACCCTTCATTAGTAATGCCTAGGTGTCTCCACATATTTCAAGGGGTGCCAGAAAGTCTCCAGACAAAATAAAATATGCCATAAAACACTAAGTGCGTAAAACTCTAGACACCTTGTTCTCCATGTCATGTTTCCTTTTAAAAACAAATATTTTGAAATGCCCTCTTTACTATCCTGCTGATACACACATAAAACTAATAAAATACAAACTCTTTTCTTAAAAATTGTGGGAAGATATACATAATAAAAAACTTACCATTTTAACCACTTTCAAAGTGTACGGTTTTGTGTTTTTTAGTACATTCGTATTGTTCTGCCACCATCGCTACCATCTATCTCCAGGACTTTTTCATCCTCCCAAACTGAAAATCTGCATTCCTTAAACACTAATTCCCCATTCCCCTCTCCTCCCAGCCCTGCAACTACCATTCTGCTTTGTGTCTCTATGAATTTAACCATTCTAGGTACCTCATATGAGTGGAATCACATAGCCATTTGCCCTTTTGTAACTGGCTTCTTTTCCCTCTCTCTTTCTCTCTCTTTCTTTCTTTCTTTCTTTCTTTCTTTCTTTCTTTTCTTCTTTCTTTCTTTCCTTCTTCCTCTTCCTTCCTTCCTTCCATTCCTTCCTTCCTTCCTTCCTTCTTCCCTTCCTTCCTCTTCCTTCTTCCTTCCTTCCTTCCTTCTTCTTCCTTCCTTCCTTCCTTCCTTCCTTCCTTCCTTCTCTCTTTTTTTTTTTTTTGTGACAGAGTCTTGCTCTGTCACTCAGGCTGGAGTGCAGTGGCACGATCTTAGTTCACTGCAACTTCTGCCTTCCTGGTTCAAGCAATTCTTGTGTCTCAGCCTCCCAAGTAGCTGGGACTACAGGCATGCACCACCATGCCCAGATAATTTTTGTATTTTAAGTAGAGTCAGGGTTTTGCCATATTGACCAGGCTGGTCTTGAACTCCTGACATCAAGTGATCCTCCAGCCTCAGCCTGGAGTTTATAGGATTATTGGAATGAGCCACCACACCTGGCGTGCCTTATTTCACTTAGCATAAGTTCTTCAAAGTTTATGTTGTAGCACGGGTCAGAACTGCCTTCCTTTTTATGGCTGAACAGTATTCCATTGTATGTATACAACACTTTTTTTTTCTTTTAAATTCAGGGGGTATATGTGCAGGTTTGTTACATGGATATATTGCATAGTGCTGGGGTTTGGGCTTCTACTGAACCCATCACCCAAATAGTGAATATAGTAACCAATAGGAAGTTTTCGACTCTTGTCCCTTTCCTTCCCTCCCCCTGTTTGGAGTCCCTGGAGTCTACTGTTTCCATCTTCATACACCACATTGTGTGTTTATCCATTCATCTGTCGATGGACACTTGGGTCGCTTCCACCTTTTGGCTATTTTAAATAGTGTTGCTATAAACATGGGTATACAAATATCTGTTTGAGTCCTTGCTTTCAATTCTTTTGGGTATAAACCCAGAAGTATAATTGGTGGATCATATGGGACTCTATTTTTAATTTTTTGTGAAACTGCCGTATGGTTTTCCATAGCAGCTGCACCATTTTACAGTCCCATCAGTATAACTGTTTTGTAAAGGAGAAAAATAGAAAAGCGATTGATAGTTAAGTAGTATGTGGTATTTCAGAATGCCAAGGCTAGAGCTGGGCTGCATGAGTACACAATGCAGTGGTTGCACATCTGCCCCTCATATGCCACGGAAACAGACTGACATGTAAGTGCCATGTGACAATGCTGTCCCTGGAGTACATTGCCAGAAGTGATTTTCAAAACAAGGAACAACTCTTGGTAAAGCTCTAAATTAATCACAGTGCATCTGCATTCATCTTGTTACACTCCTAGAAACTCAAGTGGATATTAAAAATGTACTAAAAGGTACCTTGTATTTATATGTGAAACAAAATTATAATTAGGAAATTATGAACAAGTATTTTATCTATAGGAGTTTCCAGCAGGACATTTGAGAGTTGTTAGGATGGGGACACTTTTTGTATTGTTTCCTTTTAGAACTGTTGTGTGCCTCACTAATTTCTGGTAGCACCCCACCTGTCAACATTGTGACCAGAGAATGCCCCTACAAATTCCTATGTCCTCTAGGAGTGAGATGCAGCC
This sequence comes from Rhinopithecus bieti, assembly GCF_001698545.2. Lineage (NCBI taxonomy): Eukaryota > Metazoa > Chordata > Mammalia > Primates > Cercopithecidae > Rhinopithecus > Rhinopithecus bieti. Next base: position 2,507,575 of record NW_016811898.1, read on the forward strand.
CCCATTTAGGAATGCTCTAAGGAAGCCCACCCAGGTGGTGGATGAATGATTTCTGATTGCTTGACAGTAACAATGGGACTTGTTGGAGCAAAGGCCACGTGCATGTAAAAATGTCCAAGGTGTCCAAGGTCTTGGTCATAAAAACTAGCACGTGGCTTTTTTTCCCATTAGTTTCTTATATCCCATAGGAGCTCAGTTGTTCTCAAAATCTGTTTTCTATGCACCATCCACAGATAAGAAGGACTGAGGGCCTGGGCACGTGTGGCCTCTGTGGGAAGGAACAAAAAGAGGGCAGATATGTGAGACATTTTCAAGGCTGACGCTCCAAAATTTAAGTCATTAGATGTGGGGAAGGAGGAAAGATGAACGTAAAATGTGGCTTAGTATTTTTGAGATTGGGCCCTGGAGAATTAACACGCCATTAACATGGAAAGGGTGGTAAAAGTATTATATTAACAGTTGGCCCCAGAATTCCACAGTCGAAGAGCTATCTGTGACCTGCTGCTCTGCTCTGAGAGGTAAGGCCCAAAAGATGCTCTGGAAGGAGAGAGTGAACCCAAGAGTGAGGCATTTTGGAGGAGGAGGACTGGGGTTTAGGTTCTACTCTACCATCCGTGTGGTGTGAGGTTTGAGAATAACTGCTTACAAGTGCCAGTTTCCTCTCTGTAAAATGGGGCTACTCCAGCCCCAGCCTACCTCCCAAGGCACTTGTGTGTGAGCACAGTATCTGAGACTGGCTGTTCTGTTCACCTCATGCCTGAAATGGCAATAGCTACTCTGTGTATCAGACCAATGGAACAGAACAGAGAACCCAGAAATAAGAGCACACACCTACAACTATCTGATCTTCGACAAACCTGACAAAAATAAGCAATGGGGAAAGGATTCCCTAGTCAGTAAATGGTGCTGGGAGAACTGGCTAGCCATATGCAGAAGATTAAAACTGGACCCTTTCCTTACACCATATACAAAAATTGACTCAACAAGGATTAAAGACGTAAATGTAAAACCCAAAACAATAAAAACCCTGGAAGACAACCTAGTCAATACCATTCTGGACAGGAATGTTTGTTCACTGCTTGTATGTCTTCTTTTGAGAAGGAACAGACACTTTTCAAAAGAAGACATACACGTGGCCAGCAATCATATGAAACAAAGCTGATCATTAGAGAAATACAAATCAAAACCATGATGAGATACCAACTCACACCAGTCAGAAAGGCTATTATTAAAGAGTCAAAAAATTACAGATGTTGGTGAGGTTGCAGAGAAAAAGGAACGCTTATATACTGTTGGTGGGAGTGTTAGTTAGTTGAGCCATTGTGGAATACAGTGTGGCGATTTCTCAAAGACCTAAAGACAGAAATATCATTTGACCCAGTAATCCCATTACTGAGTATATACCCAAAGGAATATAAATAATTCTGTTATAAAGACACATGCATGTGTATGTTCATTGCAGTACTATTCACAATAGCAAAGACATGGAACCATCCTAAATGCTCATCAATGGAAGAGTGGATAAAGAAAATGTGGCTCATATACATTGAATATTATGTCGCCATTGAAAAGAACGAGATCATGTCCTTTGCAGGAACATGGATGGAGCTGGAGGTCATTATCCTTAGCAAACGAACACAGGAACAGGAAACCAAATACCACTTGTTCTCACATAACTGGGAGCTAAATGATGAGGACTCGTGGACACATAGAGGGGAACAACACACTCTGGGGCCTTTTGGAGGGTGCAGGGTGTGAGGAGGGAGAGGATCAGGAAGATTAACTAATGGACACCAATCTTAATACCTGGGTGACAAAATAATCTGTACAGCAAGCCACCATGACACAAGTTTACCTATATAACAAATCTGTACATGAACCCCTGAACTTAAAAGTTAAATTTAAAGGAAGGGTGCGGTGGCTCACACCTGTAATGCCAGCACTTTGGGAGGCCGAGGCGGGAGGATCACCTGAGGTCGGGAGCTCGAGAGCAGCCTGACCAACATAGAGAAACCCCATGTTTACTAAAAAAAAAAAAAAATAAAGTTAACAGGCATGCTGGTGCATGCCTGTAATCCCAGCTACATGGGAGACTGAGGCAGGAGAATCGCTTGAACCCGGGAGGCGGAGGTTGCAGTGAGCTGAGATCACACCACTGCTCTCCAGCCTGGGCAACGAGAATGAAACTCCATCTCAAAAAAAAAAAAAAAAAAAAGTTAAATTTTAAAAAAAAGGGAAAAAATAACTACCCTGTGTATCAGTCAGGGTTCTTCAGAGAAACAGAACCAAGAGTCTACATCTCCGTGCACTAAGATTTATTTTAAGGAATTTGTTAATGTGATTGTGGGGGATGGGAAATCTAAAATTTTAGGGCAGTGGTAGGCTGAACACTAGCCAATAGTTGATGTCCAGGCCTTGAGCCTGAAATTTGCAGAGAAGACTGGCATGCTGGACACTCCGACAGGATTTCCATGTTACAGTCTTGAGGTAGAATTTCTTCTTCAAGAAATCTCTTTCTATGCTCTTAAGGTCTTCAGCTGATTGGATGAGGCCCAACTACTTTATGGAAAGTCATCTCCTTTACCTAGAGTCAACTGATCGGAGATGCTAATCACATCTATAACATACCTTTGCAGCAACATCCAGTTTAGTGCTTGATCAAACAACTGAGCACCATAGCCTGGCCAAGTTGACCATCAAATTTAACCTTTACCCCTTGGACACTTAGAAAGCTAGACATGAGAAGGGTCCAATCCATGACCAGGAACTTGTTCACTTGTCACATAGCCCAGAATACACCCTTGCCTTGCTCTGGGCCTCATATCCTTCCTTAGTAAACTGGCTATCAGAACACAGTCCTTCCAAAGTCCTGGGAAGAATATCTTCCATTAAAGCTCCCCTGCCAGATCAAGTAGCACTCAGTGTCTGCCCAGCTGAGTACTGTCCCAGTGGCATCTCTAGTACCATACCTTTTCTAGACAAGGGTGGGTAAAGGTAGAGGGGCAGCAAGTAGGTGACCTTCCATGTTACCAGGCTCCCTGCATTTTTCTGATGTCACCGCCAGTCTCTTGCTTCCTTAGACTCAGTGGCCCTCGGTGTGTGTCTGCTTTTGCAGAGGCTAATCACATCTATAAAATGTATCCTTTTACTGTTTCTGTTATACTGCTTGTTGCCTCTAGGATGTTCAAACACAGTGCAGTCTCTGGCTGCCCTTCCCAAGAAATCCACACACACCAAACATTTTGTGAATTTCAGCAGCATTTCTTCAAGACTTGGTGGTGCTAAGGGTGGTTGAAGTTTACCTACATTACCTACATTTAATTCTCACATCAGCCTTGTGAGATAGACATCATTAGTTTCACTGTGCTAAGCATTGTGACCCTGGCACACAGCTAATAAATGAGGGGGCTTTCAACCAGTGACTTTGTACTGGGTCCTTCTTAAGAACTAGGGACTTGAGAGCCTTGTGTTCACCCATAAGGTAATTGAACTTAACTGAGCCACTGGAAATAGTGATATTTGTCATTCAATTTATCCCACACATGAATACCTCCCAACAGTGGAAAGAGTCAGCTGTGCTCACTAAAAAGGTGGTGAAGCGGTCACGTGCACAAGTACGCGTGTGCAGTCAGGAATGTGGAGACCAGGGTAGGGAAGTGTGAAAAATGCTGGATGTGGGTTCAGCATGGCCCTGCCCTGCCCCAGAGCCTCCACATAGGAATGCCAGTGTCATGAATCTTAAATTCCATCCCAGCTGCATGGGCAACATTAGCCCCACCCAGTTGGAGTGGGAGGGGGCGTGGGATGAGCTTGCTGAAGGGGTGGCCATCTTTCTAGTCCCGCCTCAGTGTCATGGTAGCCAGGCAGATGTCTGTGAACACTTGTGGAAAAGTGGGATCCACATATGAAGAGCTGCTGCCTCCCTGCCTGTGTCTGTCCTCTGCCTGGGCCATGTTCCTTTCTCTCTCCGGTCTAAGGGAATCTGCTCTTCATGCCTCCATCTCCCTGGGCAGGTACCCGTGGAGCTCCCATAGCTATCCTGCAGTGTCTTGGATGCTCTTCTGCATCTTGTTTCTCCTTGTGATGATAAACTCCCTGTTAAGCTGCCTGAGGCCTGAGATAGCTGAGGCTCTTCTCCTACCTCCTCCACACATTCCTCCCATGAACACGCTGTCCTGGGTGCCTTTGTCAGATTCATTTGTGCTATTTCAACAGGACCCTGAGGGAATGCAGCCCCAGACAGGTTTGTGGGCAGGCCCTGTGCTTTCTTGCCTTTGCTGGTCCCCACATCTGGACACCACCTCTGCCATTCCAAGGCCTGACTCCTCTTTCCCAATGCTGTGAAATCTCCCCCTCCTTTGAATTCCAGATTGCTTAATTCCATTCCTTCTTGCAGCATTTATAATTACAGCAATAACTAACCTCTGTCTGGCTAGTATTCCTTACAAAGCACTTCCCCATATATGATCTTTTCTTATTCCTACCAAAAGAATTTGGCACATAGCTGCCCTGCATTTCATATTTTCTATGAACAGATTCTTTACATATATATCACTTTTTTTTTTGAGAAGGAGTCTCACTCTGTCGCCCAGGCTGGAGTGCAATGGCCCGATCTCGGCTCACTGACTTCCGCCTCCCAGGTTCAAGCGATTCTCCTGCGTCAGCCTCCTGAGTAGCTGGGATTACAGACATGTGCTACTTCATCTGGCTAATTTTTGTATTTTTAGTAGAGACGGGGTTTCACTATGTTGACCAGGCTGGTCTCTAACTCCTGACCTCAGGTGGCCTGCCTGCCTCGGCCTCCCAAAGTGCTGGGATTAAAGGCATGAGCCACTGTGCCCAGCCACATATATACCACTCGTAATTGTCACAGCAGAACCACAAGATGTGTGTTAGTGTGCCTGTTACACAGATGAAGAAACTGAAATATAGAGAAGCGAAATCCCTCACGAGTTTATCCAGCCAGGAGTTGAACCTAGGTCTGCCTGACTTTAAAGCTTGGTTAGCCGTCAAAGCATGTGGCCTGTGGTGCTCTACTGGGCTCCATTTATAGAGGTGGAAACACAGGCTGGGTGACTGAGAAAGAACTTGTACAAGATGGCAGATGCAGGACTGTGTCTGGATCTTCTGAGTACAGAACCCAGGTTTCTCCCTCTACATCTGCCACACAGTCGCTGATGTTCATGACTAATCTTCATCTCTCGATGTGAGCCACATGAGGGTAAGATCAGTGCCCAAGTTGCTAAATTACCTGCAAAGGATAAAGGAGGAGGGAGCAGAAGTAGGTGGGAGATCCTCAGACCACAATACCACCTGCTACCAGCAAAGTGGGGGCAGGCCGGCAGGAGGATTGAGGGATGACAGCTAGGACTGCAGCACGGCTCTGAGAGGGCCTCCTCAGGCCCAGGGGCAGGCTCCAGGCACGGGCTCCATCCAGGAGGCCTATCCTGGGCAGATGTGGCCTGACTGTAGTCCTCCCTCATGCTCACTCATGGCTGGGAGAATTCAGGGTGATGGTGGCCTTGGTGCAAATGCCACAGCAATTCTGATGGCGCACAGCTGCTGGCTGTCAGTCAATTGCACCCTTGGCCAATGCTCTCTGAAAAGAAGAGCTGAGCAGTGCACCTGCATGAGAACCATGTGGACGAAGCTAATGCTTTGGACTCAGAAAGACCTGACTTACTAGCCACAGGTTCACAGGTAAGTCAATTAGTTTTTTTTTTTTTTTTTTTTTTTTTTTTTTAGTTAATTTACTTACCTTTGGCTGACAGATGGATTAAATGAGGTAGGTATTGTATGTAAGATGCCTGTCATGATACAGCTGCTCAAAAATTGGCAGTTACCTTCCCTCTGGGAAGTCTGCTGTAGTGGTTGGCAGGACAGATTTCTGGAGAGAGATGGCTTAGGTTCAAATTCTGTTTCTGCTACTTGTTAGCTGTGTGATCTTGAACAAGTTACCTAACCCCTCTGGGACTCAGGTTTCTTCTGCAAAAACTGGAGATAATAATAGTTCTTAACCTCAGGAGGGATATTGTGAAAACTAAATGAGATAACCCATTGAAGAAGTCAGAATGTAACAGCTATTACTGATGGCCTGTATCCTGGAGCCGGGCTTCCCTCTTAAAGGGCGATGCCTGGCAGGGGCCTGCAGAGGGCAGTATCCCCACAGCAATCTGATTTGTCTCTGGGCCCATGTTGTATCTGGGCCTTTCAAGTTTAGAGAAGAAAAAAACAAGGTGTACAAAGCACAGCAGAGTGACCAAGTGACAGAATGTCCCAGAAGAGATGTAGAGAGCATGTAGGACAGGTAATATTTTTAAAAATAATATTTATTGGTGGGTGGCTGCAATGAAACAGAACGGAGAAAAATATCAATAATTTTAAATAAAAATCCTATGAGCAATTTAAGGTGAATGAACATGGAAGCCAAAACTTCTCATAGAAAATAACACACCTGCTCTCTTTGGACATGTCTTAGGAGCCCCTGGAGTCTGGTGGCCTGGGCTCTAGTTTGTTTATACAATTCGTGTCAGAGATCAAGACACTCTTTGAAAACACTTGGAATGCAACTTAAAGATCAACAATCTAGAGCTGAGTGAGTTGAAAGTGGAGTGCTTACAGGCATCTGGTATGTAATGCCAGCTCAGTCCCTATGTAGCTGGGTGACTTCTTTTTTTTTCAAGTCAGAGTGTCGCATTGTCACCCAGGCTGGAGGGCAATGGCGCCATCTCCGCTCACTGCAACCTCCGCCTCCTGGGTTCAAGTGATTCTCCTGCCTCAGCCTCCTGAGTAGCTGGGATTACAGGCGTGCACCACTATGCCTGGCTACTTTTTGTATTTTTAGTAGAGATGGGGTTTCACTATGTTGGCCATGCTGGTCTCGAATTCCTGACCTCGTGATCCACCTGCCTTGGCCTCCCAAAGTGCTGGGATTACAGGAGTAGCTGGGTGACTTTAAGCCACGTGAGTCATCTCTCTGTGGGATGCAGACAACCTTTAGAACAGTCAGAGCAAGAGGCCAGGCCAGGGATTATCATCAGTTTATATTCCATGCCACATCTCCTCAAAGTCCTTTTTAATTTGCCTCCATGCTATCCTGCAGGACATTCTTCTAGTTTCTTAAGCATCTTGGATAAGGGGGGCATTTTCTTATACCCCCAGTGTGCTGTCACTGTTTTTGCTTCTGGTGAATAACCGCAATGTCTACTATCTAGTCTCTTAGGTGTCTCTTGGGACCACCATTAACCATTGTCAAACACTGAAATCCCTATTGCTTGTTATAGAGCCTGCTTCATATACAAAAATACAGTTTATGTTGTTTTCAACCTAAATGTGTAAATCCCTGCCTCATTCTGTACATATCTTTCTGTAACTCGCCCTTTTCACTTAATCCTGTACCTTAGACAATTTTCCATGCTACACATAAACATTGACTTTATTCTTTATAATGGCTTAATGGCAATCCACTGTATGAATGTCTCAAATGAAAGAATTACAGTGTCAAAGGCTATTTAGGCTTTTTCATTTTTCCCCTTTAAAAAGCAGTGTGGCAAGGGTGCCTGTGTGTGCCTCATCCATTTCTGCAAGTCCTTCACTAGGATGGATTCCTAAAAATGGGGTTACCAGGTTTCAGGGGTGCACATGTAGAATTTTGACAGATACTACCAAGTCACCCCCAAAGTCTGTGCCTACTTACTTATCATATAGTGTGGTATAGTATAATATATCATAGTGTAGTATAGTGTAGCATAATATAGTGAGGCACAGTATAATATAGTGTAGCATAGCATAGTGCAGTATAGTGTAGAATAATATACTATAATATGGTATAAGAGAGTATAATATAGCATAGTGTAGCAGAGTGTTCCAACACACTCTTTATTGTAGTCCTCAGATGACAGGTAGGGTTTTATGTCAAGAATTGAGGAACTTAAGAAGCGTATAGCCTAGTGGTCAGGAGCCAGATATTGCATTCAAATCTTAACTCTACCCCTCACAATTTCTGTGACTTTGGGCAAGCCACTTAGTCTTTTGTGACTCAGTTTTCTCAATGAGTTAATATAAAAAAAAACACTCAGAACAGGTGCTGGCAAGCAGCAAGCAGGGATCCATTGTTTTGTGCCACTGTTATCCCAGTTTCTTTAATCTGTAACACCAGGGGTGTTGGTGTTCTTAATGTGTGAGAAGTTCCAAGTCACATGGGGTGCATGCAATCAGAGAATACATTTCACTAGTAGATTTGTTGAAATAAGTAGTTGATAAATACCTTAAATATTTTTACATGGAAACAAATAAATGTATTATGAAGAAGAATGCAAAATTGGCATAAATTTGAAAACATGGAACCTCAAAAATAGAATACCTGTTGAGGGCTGCTATGAACTAGATACTTCACCCCACTCCCTTTGCAGGTGCTCACTTTGAATTATTCTGGAGTGAAAAGGTCAAATAATGAGAATAATTCATGGTGGTTTGCCTTCGGAAAACTGAGGATCTTCCTGGGTCTAGATTTGCTTTCTTTGGTTTCCAGGTACTAATGTTTTTTCCTTAGCAATGAAATGCAAATTATTCTCATAGAGAGCCAATATTGATGTTTCAGCAAATCAATGACCAGATGTTTTGCTTGAAATTATTTCTAATTAGTGCTCTATAAGTGGCTGGAGTTTAAAATAGTCATCTAGGTAATGAGAGTTAGCCTTGATTTCCTATCTTACTGAGTCACTGGGATAGATGGGGCAACCAGGAAAACCCCAGATTTTTAGAATCTTCAGATGCCATTGAAACTTGTACCTCAATTACACTGACCTTCGCTTTCTGCTCTTCTTTCACTCCATCTTCCTATTGTGTCTTTCTTTTTTCACACGTTTGTCATACTGCAGTCAGTTACAAATCCAGTTTGTCTTCCTCACCAGCTTTTCAAGGTGAAACAGAGTGGCTTCAAATTTTGGCTTACTTATTTGTGTGAATTTGGGCAAGTTAGCTAATCTCTTGAGGCCTCTATTTGCCTCAGCTGGAAAATGTGGGTCATTTCTTCATCAGGTAGGGATTCTTCTGCTGCAAATACTAGAAAACTCATCCCAAACAGAATTTCCTGGCTCACATGAGTGGAAAGGTTGTGGGTTCTCACTTTAGGCATATTTTGATTCATGACTCAATAGTCACCAGAGGACCCAATTTCTTCCTTTCTGCTGCAATTCCTTAGTTTTGACAATCTCAGGTTTCAAATGGTAGAAAGACAGTTACATTTGCTCCATTCCCCACACATCTTAGGCTTGAATCCTAAAGGAAAGCCAGCCAGACTCTGTCCTGGCATTCCTAGCTGAAGCCTCACTGGGTCTCACTGAAGCTGATTGGGTCTTGTGCCTATCCCTCAACCAATCACTGTGACGAGGGAAATGGGAGGCATTGATTGGCTCAGCCTAGGTCACATGACTCGCCCTTCTCTCAGATGTGGTCTCCACTCAATGTGTTTCCACTGCAGGATAGACGAGAGACTCCCCAACCCCAGCCTGTGAGAAGTTGCTAGAAAAAGATATTTGTTTAAAGGAAAAAGGCAAATGTTTGCTCTCATCTCTCTGACACGTTTGTAGTGTGGATAATGAGGTGAAATAAAGATTGCTACAACTGCCTAGCAAAAGTGGCGCATGCTGGGGAGTTAATGTCAGTTTTCTGTAAGTGTCTCCTCTCTGGCAATACTTTGGCTATTGCTGCTTTCTTTTTGTTATTTTGAGATTTTGTACGCTTTGCAACAATTCCTCAATTGATACTTCTATCTCCAGTTCCAACTTCTCGTCATAGTTTCAGTCCTGCATCTCCAGTGACTTTTGGTCATTTTGAATTAGTTATGGCAGGGCAACCTACAGATCAACTTATCAAAAACCGCAGCTCATCATCTGGATCCTTAAATAAGATCCTCACTCCTGAACCCTTCCCTTCTGCTCTTGGGTCCCATGCATCCCATTAGGTACTAAAATGGCCTTGATCCTATATCCATTTTTATTTTCACTTGATGCTCGGATCTTTGAAACAACCTCCTCACCTTCCTTGTGAGTTCTGGATCACTGAGGATGAAAATCTGGAATCCCACAGTTATAAGTCTTATAAACTGCATGAACTTGAGTAGATAACTTAACCTTCCTAAGCCTCAGCTTCCTCATCTGTAAAATCTTTATTTTTTATTTTTATTTTTTGAGTTGGAGTCTCGCTCTGTCACCCAGGCTGGAGTGCAGTGGCTGGATCTCGGCTCACTGCAAGCCCCGCCTTCCGGGTTCATGCCATCCTCCTGCCTTAGCCTCCCGAGTAGCTGGGACTACAGGCGCCCGCCACCAGGTCTGGCTAATTTTTAAATATTTTTTAGTAGAGACGGAGTTTCCCTGTGTTAGCCAGGATGGTCTCCATCTCCTGACCTTGTGATCCGCCTGCCTTGGCCTACCAAAGTGCTGGGATTACAGGCATGAGCCACCGCGCCCGGCCTAAAATCAGTTTTTTAAAATGTATAATTTCAATTTAAATCACACGTCCCTTTGATAAAGGACTCAACCCTTGGAGCAAGGTGTGGGCAGTCAGGTTTGTATGATTTGCTGGGCTAACTACTCTGTACTGTCTCCCCTATCCCATTTGACTCTAGTTTATGATTCACTTCACTTTCTTTCTCTCTCCATTCAGCAGCAGATATTTTTGATTTAGAGAGTGTTGGCCAACTCTATAGAAACGCTACTTTCACACCTGTGGAATATCATGTTGCCTGACATTCACTTCTGTAGCACTTCTAATCCTCTCCGGCTCTGGGATATGTAATTATATACACCCCTTCTCAGCTCTGGCTGCTGCAGTCCCACTGCTGGATTGCTTGTCTGTTTCCTCTTTACCTTCCAGTGACCCCTACAGGGTTGTTACCTGGGAGGTGTATTTCTCAATACCGAGGCAAATGCACTAGATGCCATCACAGGCTCATCTGTAGGAGCCAACAGGTGTGTGGTGAGTTACCTGTGGGGCAGGACTTTACTGTGAGTGGCTAAGCAACCCCATATGGGGTGAGTAAGGACTCAGAGTAGAGAGACAGGGAACACACCTGGTTGACCATATTGCATACCTGTTCTGTCCAATATGACAGTCACTAGCCACAGCTACATGTGGTGATTTAAATAAAAAATAATTAAAATTTTTAGTCCTTAATTGTACTAACCACATTTCAAGTGCACAGTAGCCACTTGTAACTAGTGGCTACCACTTTGGACAGGACAGTTACATCATCCCTAGGAAATTCTACTGAATAACACTACTCTGAAGTGGGGAACAGGAGCAGGCATATGCTGTGCTCTCAGCCAAGGCTGCCAGAGAGAAACAAGGGCTCTGACCCCTTAGCCAATATGATGTGGGCTGGGGAAACGGGTTTGATTTCAGAGGTAGACACTGGACATGGCAGTGCAAAGCATCCAAGGAGTGTACAAGTTGAGTTAAGCATCCTTAATGCTATGCAGGGAGGGTGGTCTAGTATTTTTGGCCAACCACAATCTTCGGAGATTCATAGCAGATGGGAGCCCCCAGCAGACAAGCCCTGTACTGAGCACTTAACGTAGATTATTTCATTCAACCTTAAAGGGAGAGAATATTATATTGACTTTATAGATAAGGAAACTGAGCCTCAGAGCAGTGAATCTAACTGCAAGCTCTTAACTGCCCTGTACTGCCTTAATATTGGGTAAGAAGGACTTGCATTCTGGGGGAGCAGCAGTCTGAGCTCTTGGCGGGGAGTTGGCTTGGATCAAGCAGAGTGGCTCAGACTAGGGCTTGGGCCAGCTCTCCAACTCTCAGAGGACTGAAATGTAAGACAGAGGAGCAGGCTGGAGCAAGGTGGGGATGGGACAGACCTAACTTTGGGGGTGATGCAGGTGTCTCGGGGTGCATGCAGACGTTATAGGTGATGCATTCCGCACATCCAAGAACAGGAATGCAAGTCCTCTGAGGGTAGAGCTGTGCAGTAGTGGTTATGAGTGGACCTTGGGGCCACACAGCCCTTCTCTAAATTCCAGTCTTGCCATTTATTACTTTGCAACAGCTGAGGTGACCTTTCTGTTTCAGTGTTCTCATCTGTAAAATGAATATGATAAAATGGCAATTATTATTATTATTATCTTTGTAGCCTCAGATATAAATACCATCCTTAGCATAAGTAGGCTTTCCATACAAATGGAATGAAATTGAATCCAGTTGAAAGGATTGGAGAATGTAAGCTGAAACAAAGCTCTACCTGGATAAAAAGAGAGACTTCCTCAGGCAGGTACTAGGGCAATGATGACAGTAAGTTAATAATTTACTTCAGGCTCACCAAAATCAGTAGTTTAGTTTTGCTGTTGGAAACCCCAGAGATGTGTCCATTTGCTGTAAAAATGACCATCCCATACCACCATTTTGTGACCATTGGCTTTATCAGTATTACAAATTATATTAGTATTAATTATGAATGAATTACTTGACTCAAGCTAGAAATTGCCAAACTATTGTCCTTTGGGTGGGCACAACATATTGTATCTGTACACACAGAATAGTTCAGAACCATTTAGTTTAATTCAGTTAAAATCAGTTATTTTGAAAATATTCTGTTTCTGGATATTCAAGCAAAATCTCAAAATAGTTTATCTGTGTAGTCCTAAGAATTGGCACATGGAGGTTCTTCAGGGTTGGCCAGACCCATATTCTGTCTGCTTGATGACACTAGTGGGCTTTTGGTAGAGAGATAGTTTTATCCTGTGTGTGTATATCAAAGTTAAATATAAGATCAGAGGTATTGTGATCAAAGTCACCACCACTAACAGCATTGTTAACAAATACTATTGGATGTCTGTTATGGATGCTATAACCTTCCCTGCCCAGTACCACATGGCTAACATATAGACTGAATCCTAACTCAGTTCCCAAGTTAAACAAAGGCTTCTTTCAGCAAACACATTTCAGAGAGTTTAGTTGTTAAATCACTCAGACTGATGAACTCTTTGAGCATTTTACTTCTCAAGAGGCGAGGTTTCTTGCAATGGGTGCCTCAGTTGAGTTCTCCAGGCAAGAGAGCTAAGGGCAGAATATAGAAATCCTGCCTTCTGTTGTCTGGTGTGTGTGTGTGTGTTTGTCTGCATGTGCATGGGTGTGTATGTGCACTAGTGATGGAGAGATATACCTGTCCCAGGACTCAGGTTTGGTATCTCCTTGAGTTGCCATCACACAGTCCTGTTATCCTGTGTGACTGTGTAGATAAGCTTTCATGAGGATCCTAGGCATTTTTTTTTTTTTTTTTTTTTTTTTTTTTTTTTTTTTTTTTTTACATTTCTCAACTTTTATTGTGGGCCCTTCAAGCATTTTTGCTGCTGGGTTTCGTATTTTCGGACTGTTTCACGGATCCACAGGATGTATCTTGAGACACGGGTGCAGACACCAGGCTGATCAGGCTGCCCACATGGGAAGTCTCCCCAGGAGATGATGCCATAAAGTGTTCTGTTACAGACTAGGAGGCCCCCAGAGTCACCCTCACGGGAGTCTTTGCCACCCTCTTTTGTGCTGGCACACAACATGTTGTCAGTGATCTTTCCTGGGTAGACTTGATGACACTCCTCCTCTGAGCCAAGTTGGATGTTGGCACATTGTAGAGTTTTGGAATAATTTACTTGGGGGCTGGTGGTGGTGCCCCAGCCAGACACCCGACAGGTGGTGCCAGGGTTAGGCAGTTGTTGTGGGAAAGGGGCAGGGTTTGGATGTAGCCCCAGAAGCATGATGTCATGGTCGTGGTTCAAGTGGGTGGGGCTTCTCCGGTATGCAGGGTGGGGGATAGAGTGGACAACTTCCCTCACCTGCTCACCAGCTTCCACATGCCCTAGGGCATGCTTGCCTAGGTAAACTTTGAGCCCATCGTTCAGACAGTGTGCGGCAGTGAGGACCCATTTGTGGTCCTCCACAGGACCAGGACTCCTCCACAGAGTAGCCACCCTTGCACTAGTAGGGCTGCCAGGGCTAAGAGAGGGGGAAGCAGGTGTAGCCACCTGGGAGAAACCCACTGGTCCCATTGGTGTTGGGAACCTTGGAAGACTCCTAGGAGATTCACCTCCTGACAAGGCCACGGTCAGGGATGTGATCACTAGGGCCAGGGGCCACATGGCTCCAGGATCGGGAGGGAGCCTTGGCATTTTAAAGTCACATTCACTGGTTGGGTGACCCAAAGAAGCAATGCCCCAGTACTGACTTCTGATCCCCTGTCTGAGAACCAGAGTCCTGTCCTGAGATGGAGTATCAACTATGGAACACTGGTTTCCTGTGTTAGTCACCAAGTCATAGCTCACTTTCTTGGCATGCCCTGTTTTGCCTATAGGGGACCTACTCTTGCATCTCTGAAGCTCAATGTTCCTTTTTCCTTCTCCCCAGTTTGTCTATCATGAGTTCCAGTTAATAAGGCAAACATTGGCTTTGGCTTCTTTACAGGGCCTTCTAGTGCTCCCTCTTGTCTGGTTCTACTCTCCTTCCTGGGCATATGGGATAACTTTGTTTCCCAGCCACTTTGTGCTCAGGTGTGCCACAGATTAGTTCTAACCAATGAAATGTGAATGACGCCAATGCATGTCACTCATAGGCCAAAATATTTAAGAGCCAGTGTACCATCATCTAAATTCTTTCTCCTCCCTCAACACATAGTAAGTGCTCAGAAAATGACAACCATTGTGATTATGATGCAATGGAGAAATGTAAAGACATTCCTTGCTAAAGGGATGGCTTGAGAAAATATCTGGAAGCAAGAATAGGGTTATTTGTTGCCTATTTAGAGAATGGAAAGAGATCAACTTGAATAGAGCAGAAGAGTGAGCAAAGTGAAGGGAATGATGTTGAAAGTGTCTAGAACCATGAACCTGGGTTGGATTACTACCCTTCCCCCATTAGCTGTATGTCCTTGGACAAGTTAGTTAGCCTCTCCAAGGATTGGGTTCCTCCTCTGTGATGTGAGGGGAATATATGATACATATACAGAGTATTCTGAGTACTAATATGGCAAAATTGCTTTATAAGCCAAACAATGTTAAAACAAACTAAACAACATCTCTCCATTACATTTTATAACATTGTAGAAGGATGAGTATGAATTTTGCCTCGAATTAGCCCATTCCTTTCATCCATCAATGCATCCTTTCATCCATCCATCCACAATATTTGAATACTCACTACATATGAAGCACTGCAAGCAATGGTGAGTCTTGATAGAGAGAGAAAGAGAGAGAGAGAGAGAATGAGTGAGAGCACATGTGTGCTTATGTATGTATTAAGTTGACCTGTTAGATTGAACTGTCTCAGTTTTCCTGGAACTGAGGAGTTTCCTGAGACATGGGACTTTCATGCTAAATCCAGGAAAGTCCTAGGCAAATGGGGATAAAATGGTTATGTGAGTGTGCGTGTGTGTGTGTGTGTGTGTGTGTGTGTGTGTGCTGATACTCTGAGAAATTTTGGCACTGAGATATAGGGTGATTTTGCAATAGGGAGAAACTAAAGACAGTTCATTAGGAGAATATTTCAGTAGTTTTGGTATGAGGTGATGAAGCCTAAATGGGGAGACTGGGAGAGGCAGGAATGGAAAAGAGGTTGACAGCCATCAGTGATGTTTTAAAGCAAAATCCAACAGGATCTCCAAATGGATCAGAGCATCCCAGACCATTGTCTGCTTATTGCATCGAAGTGAACCATTTGTTAGCCATCGAAAGGTATTAAAGTGATACATGGTTTCAAAAATTCCTAAAGGTATGCTAAATAATTTAAAAACTAAGTTCCAATTTTCTCTCTCCTTCAAGGTTTTTGGGAAAGAAGATGGGTTGGAAATGGGAGGGGTTGGGGAGGAGGGTAGAGCCCTGGAGGAATGACTAGTACCCTGTGTTCCTCTGCCAATCCCAGCTGTGCTGATCCCTGCCTGGAGCAACAGGACACAGAGCCCTTGCCAGGATGCTGCTCTGTTCTCACTAATGGTAGCAGAGAGGCGGAGATAGGCAGGCCGCATGTTCTGTCCCTGCTCTCCCCTTTACTCCACAAAGCCTGGCTATTCCAGGCTGTATCTGATCATCAGACTTCAGCGCAGGATTGAGGATAACTAACAGGGAGGCCCTTTGAAATTGTGTGCTAATTATTATTAATAATATTCCCACCCTAGGAAAAAGCCCTCAGGGAGTTAAAACTCTTTACGTGCTGTTGGGCTCAATGGGAATCCCCATTTCCTAACATCAACCCTTTGTCCCAGGTAAGGCTTCTCTGAGTACATACTTCTTCTGTTGTGTTCTCTATGTCCAACTTTCAGAAAACTTCTGCTCACACGAGCAATCCTTCCTTTCCAAGTGGACCACTTCCTTTGTCTGAATTATTGAGAGAAATTGCCCTGGAGCATTGCTGCAGTGGTAAGTCCACAGTTGCCCTCAGGTATTGTGCTTTTAGCACAGCCTGGGGAAGAGTGGGGTGTGGTAGGGCTGGTTGAGTCTTAATACTCTAAGCCCCATGGTGAAGTCCATGGTGGTCCTCGGCACCCACATGAAGTATAGTTGGAGGTCCCCACACCAGTGTGAGTTGTAGCCTAGACTCTTTCATTCTTCTGATTTTCCAGTTAGTAATTGTTGGAACCCTCCCACCTCAAACACCACATACACACCCAACACACACGCACACACACGCACACACCCTTCCCAAGAACCAATGCAAATTCTCAATTATAGTATAGTCAAATCTCAAATGGTAGCAAAGCATCTTTCCCATGATGAAGTTCCTGCCCATTTTCCTTGACTGGCTTTCAAATGATATGCTTTCAAAGCATAATCAGGAAAAGATAAGGCTTCATGCATGGTCTGCAGGACTGTTTCTGGTGATCTTCAAATTACGCCCCCATCTGCCAGGTGCAGTGGCTCATGCCTGTAATCCTAGCACTTTGGGAGGCTGAGGGGGGCAGATCACTTGAGGTCAGGAGTTTGAGACCAGCCTGGCCAACATGGTGAAATGATGTCTCTCCTAAAAATACAAAAATTAGCTGGGCGTGGGAGCATATGCTTGTAATCCCAGCTACTCAGGAGGCTGAGGCGGGAGAATCGCTTGAACCCAGGAGGTGGAGGTTGCAGTGAGCCGAGATCGTGCCACTGCACCCAAGTCTGAGTGACAGAGCAAGACTCTGTCTCAAAAAAGAGAAACAGAAATTATGCTCCCTCTAGCCTACTGGAAATAAAAAAAACATATGCCATCCTGAGTTTCACAAAGACCCAGGGGAAGCTTTGGAATTACCATTAACAAGAGCCCAGTTATATTCTTAGGGGCCATTTTCTTCCTCTCTTTCTGGAAAAGGAAGCTGATTATGTTCATTTCTCCAGCTACATAACTGGGTCTATTCACCTTTATCATCTTTACGCATATCTGACTGCAAAGAATCACAGTACTAGTCTGATTAGACACTTAGGTGTTTAGGCTTATGTTAATCATTCTTAACCTGACATAATTCCCCTAAGCCTATTAAAATGGTCACTTATGTGGCTTTAAGTTTACCAACACAATAGTTCATCTAAGTTTCAAACAACAACAAGAAAAACAATACTGATGTTCAGAGAAATGGACTCTTAATGTCTCTCAGCTAGTAAATGATTATTGATTGGAAATAATTGATCAAACACTTTTGCAAGTATCCTAAGAACCATTCTCTGTTTAACCTAGAGCAAAGAGCTCCCTATTCTTCTTGGAGCAAATAACAATTATTTTGCAAACAAGATTAGAGAAGATTTAAAAATGGGAAAATGGTTGTGTTGGAATTTGTTTTTTATTTTCTGCTCCATGAGACACTCCCCCTTCCCCTGCACTATTCAATCTGTAAGTCAGAAAAGAGAGTTCAGCTTGCTGATCTGTGAGTTATTGAAGTTTTGGCTTAGAAAGGAAATCTGATCTCTGTCTAAGTGGCACTAATGTGTGGGCTGAGAGCTGCTACTGTAAATTCAGCAAGGGATTCATTAATGCTGTGAGCCTCCTGGAGCACTGTAGATGGGTGACCTCTGAAATAAAAGCATAATAAGAAAAAGATAAGGCTTCATGCATGATCTGCAAGACTGTTTCTGGTGATCTTCAAGATATCTTAAGTCAGGACTATTTAGGGCTAGAAAGCCAGGAATTGGGGGTTGGGGGGAGGAGTGGGGGGAAGACCACCCAAAGTTTCAATGATACCATATAATTGATTCTTGGCTTTTTAAAACTCTTTGGAAAATATCTCTCTTTTTTTTTTTCTTGTTCTCACACTGTTTTCTTTGCTGAGAAAAACAGAGTGCTGTTTTTGAAATTTTGATGATGTAGTCAACAAAGCTTGTAAATTGCTTATGGGAAGACATAGCTGGAAAATACCAGTTAGAATCCTACAGGGAGACCCAGTTGTTGGGGTGTCAGGCAGCTTTGTCAGATTCTGACTTTGACATGGGTTATGGGGTTGGGGATGTAGAGGGACAATGGGGCTGCCAGAGTAGCCTTCTTGGAGTTTCCTCTCATGATATCAAAGCTCCCCTGGCCACAGGATATATTGTTTTTATTGCAAATTGACTTTGTGAGTTTGAATTTCAAGTCAACTAAGCCATGCACCCCTTAACAAAGGAGATACATTCTGAGAAATGTGTTGTTAGGTGATTTGATTTGTTTTGCAAACATAATAGAGTGCATTTACACAGACATAGATGGTATAGTCTAGTCTATTATACACCTAGGCTATATGATATGGCCTATTGCTCGTAGGCCACAAATCTGTAGAGCATATTACTGTATTGGACACTATAGGCAACTGTAACACAATAGTAAGTATTTGTGTATGTAAACATAGAAAAGGTAAAGTAAAAATATAGTATAAAAGATAAAAATTATATACCTATTTAGGGCATTCCCCATGAATAGAGCTTGCAGGACTGGAAGTTGCTCTGGGTGAGTCAATGAGTGAGTGGTGAGTGAATGTGAAGGCCTAGGACATTACTGTACATCACTGTAGACTTTATAAACACTGTACACTTAGGCTACACTCAATTTTT
>NW_016811898.1:2526829-2538463 GCF_001698545.2 Rhinopithecus bieti
GCAGTGGCCGGATCTCAGCTCACTGCAAGCTCCGCCTCCCGGGTTCACTCCATTCTCCTGCCTCAGCCTCCCGAGTAGCTGGGACTACAGGCACCTGCTGCATCGCCCGGCTAGTTTTTTGTATTTTTTAGTAGAGACGGGGTTTCGCCGTGTTAGCCAGGATGGTCTCGATCTCCTGACCTCATGATCTGCCCGTCTTGGCCTCCCAAAGTGCTGGGATGGCTACACTCAAATAAAATAAAAATATTTTATTTCTTCAATAATAAATTAACCTTAGCTTCCTGTAGCTTTTAAATTTATAAACATTTAAATTTTTGAAAACTTTTTGACTCTCATAACACAGCTTAAAATGCAAAAACATTGTACAGCTGCACAAGACTATTTTCTTTATATCCTTATTTAATAAAGTCTTTCTATTTTGATTTTTTTAACTTTTAAAACTTTTTTTTTATTAAAAACTTAAGACATAGATGCAAACATTAGACCAGGCCTGCACAAGGTCAGAATCATCAGGACATTGCTAAGCAATAGATATCTTTCAGTCCCCTTATAATCTCATGGGACCACTGTTGTATTTGTGGTCCATTGTTGACCAAAACAGTGTTATGTGTTGTATTGTGAGAGTAGGTTTGTTATTGTCTTAGTCCTTTTTCTGCTGCAATAACAAAATATCAGACTGGGTAATTTATAAAGAAAAGAGATTTATTTGGCTTATCATTCTGGAGCTTGGGAAGTCCAAGATTGAGGTGTTGCATCTGGTGAGGGCCTTCTTGCTGCATCAAAACATGGCAGAAGACATTACATGGCAAGAGAACAAATGTGTGTGAGAGATAAATGTGGGCCAAACCTCATCCTTTTACCAGAAACCCACTCCCATGCGAACTAACCCACTATTGTGATAACTGCATTAATTTATTCATGGGCTACTCACCTCTTAAAAGTCTCACCTCTCAATACAGTTATAATGGAAATTAAATTTCAACATGGGTTTTGGAGGGGACATTCAATCCATGGCAATTCCACTCCTGATCCCCCAAAACTCATACCCTTCTGACATACAAAATACATGCATTCCATCCCAAAGGTCCCAAAAGTTTTAACTCATTTCAGCAACAACTTTAGTCTAGAGTCTCATCTAAATCAGATATAGGTGAGACTCAAGACATGATTCATTCTGAGTCAAATTTCCTCCTGTTGTGAAGCTGTGAACTAAAAACATGTTGTCTACTTTCAAAATACAATGGTGGGACAGGCATAGGAAAGACATTCCCATTCCATTCCAAAAGGGGGAAATAGGCAAGAAAAGGGGTAAGTGAACCCAAGTAAGTCCAAAACCTAACAGAAAACAACATTTTCCCTGGAGAATGTTGAGTAATCATACCCTTTGACTTTGTATTCTACATCCTGGCCACACTGGGGTGCGGGTTTAGCCCACAAGGCCTCAGGCAGCCCTGCCCCCATGGCTTTGCTAGGCTTAGCTCATATTTGAGCTCTCTTTGGTCGGGGTCTTGTGCCTGCCGCTTTTTAAGGCAAGCATTGCATGCTGGTAGTGCTACAGTTCTGGGGTCTCTGAGGTGGTTTTGCTCCCATGGCTCCACTGGGCATTGCCTTAGTGAGGACTCTCTGTGGTGACTTTGACACCATATTTCTGCTTGGCATTGCTCTAGTAGGAACTCTCTGCTGTAGCTGTGCCCAAGTGACAAGCCTCTACCTAGTCCCCCCTAGATGGAGGCCACCATGGCTTCGTAGCTCATCCACTCTGCACATCTACAGAATTAGCACCATGAGGATGCAACCAGGATTTAATCCTTGAGTCCTCTAGGGCTGTGGCTTGAGACGTACTAAGGCCCACTTGAACGATGGCTGGAGTGGCTGAGGGATGCTAAGGGAATGTGGGGAGCAGAGTCCTGAGGCAGCCCTGGATAGTGAGCCCATGGAAGATGTCCTGGGCTTGTCCCCTGAAACCATTCTTCCTTCCTAGAGCTTTGCCTGTGATGGGAAGGGCAGCCTCAACAATGTTTGAAATGTCTTTGGGGTCTTTCTTCCATCGTCTTGGTGAATAGTACCTGGCTCCTTTCTAGCTATTGTAATCTCTTGAGCAAACAGTCTCTTGGCCACACCCTTATTTTTCTTTCCCTGACATGCTTTTTAATCTTTACATGGCCAGGCTTTGAATGTTCTGAATCTTTTTGTTCTGCTTCTATCTTATTTTATTGATTTTTATTTTTTGAGATGGAGTCTCGCTGTGTCGCCCAGGCTGGAGTGCAGTGGCGTGATCTCGGCTCACTGCAACCTCCGCCTCCTGGCTTCAAGCGATCCTTTTGCCTCAGGCTCCTGAGTAGCTGCGACTACAGGTGTGCACCACCATGCCCGGCTAATTTTTGTATTTTTAGCAGAGATGGGATTTCACCATATTGGCCAGACTGGTCTCGAACTCCTGACCTTGTGATCTACCCTCCTCAGCCTCCCAAAGTGCTGGGATTACAGGGGTGAGCCACTGTGTCTGGCCGCCTCTATTTTAAAGTTCATCTTTATTTCTTTCCTCTCACATCTCACTGTATATGGTTAAAAGTAGCCATGCAGCAGCCTGTCAGCCTGAATGCTTTGCTGCATAGATATTTCTTCCACTAGATATTCTAGTTGATCTCTCGTAAGTTCTGCATTTTGTAAAGACCTAGGACATGGACACAATTTGGCTAAGTTATTTGCTACTGCATAACAAGGATGGCCTTTACTTCAGTTTCCAACACGTTGTTCCTCGGTTCTGTTGGATACCTCATCAGAATGGCCTTTACTATTTGTATTTCTATCAACATTTTGGTCATGACCACTTAAGTAATCTCTAAGGCATCTCGGAAATTTTTTGGTCTTCTTATCTTCTTCTGAGTCCTCATTGAAATTGCCCTTAACACTTTATTCATAGCAATCTAGGATTTTTCTAGCCTGCTCCTCCAAATTCTCTCAGCTTCTACACATAACCCAGTTCCAAAGCTGCTTCTACATTTTCAGGTATTTGTTAGAGTAACAGCTCCATTTCTCTGTACCAATTTTCTGTCTTAATTTGTTTTCTCCTACTACAACAGAATATCGAAGACTAAGTAGTTTATAAAGAACAGAGACGTATTGCTTACAGTTCTGGAGGGTGGGAAGTGTAAGGTGGAGGGACTCATATCTCGCAAGGGTGGCCATGCTGCATCATCCCATGGTAGAAGGCAGAAGGGCAAGACAGCATGAGGGAGAGGAGAGAGAGAGGGAAAGAGAGAGAGACAGAGAGAGAGAAAAAACAAGAGAGAGCTGAACACACTTCTATAACTGCTTCGGCTTTAATGTCATTCCAAATCTCATGTTGAAATTTATTGCCATTCTAACAATATTCAGAGGTGGGACTTTAAGAGGTGATTAGGTCATAAAGACCCAATCAATGGGGTGAATGAATCTTGCAGTGGTTGGAACTTTGGTGTCTTTCATTGAGCTCCCTGATGCTGAGTTTATAATTTTATTTTCTAGGACTAAGAAACTCTTCTTAGGTGCCCAAATTGGAAAAAAAAATGTATACGGTTGATGGAAATCTTTTTTTACTAGCACTGCTTTTTACCTCTCTGTTCTTGTCATATTTGTTGTCTATCAGGAAGAGAAAATTCATGGGGAAGTGGACAAGCATAGGTGCTGAAATAAGCCCTTTCCTTAAGCAGGCCATGGGGACTGAGAAGTTCAGTTCAAAAAGGAGCACTATAAACCTCCAATAGTCCTCATTTCTTAATGCTTATAAGAAAATCTGAAATATTCAGACTCCAAAATCTTTTTTCTAAGATATTACTTGGCCAAAGCAAAATTTTAAATAACCTTAAATCAATCTCTCTCTTTAGACCCTCCTGAATCACAATTTTAACCTAATAATGGCCTTTATGCTACTACTCTTCCCAAATCCTATACTCTTCCATTTCCTTTGGCTTCATTTATCCTTCTGATTTGCTCTTCCTCCCTCTAGGCTCTCCTGCATCAACTTAAGCTCCATTGTCTCTTGGAGTTAAATCTCCCTCAGAGCAGACAAAACCCTTATCTATTGACTTCAAACCCTGGTCTCAGTTTTAGCTGAGAGCCATTGTCAAAAGACTTTTCAAAGCCCAGACAGGATGGGGAGAAATTTGCAGAGGAATGGCTGGGCGCAGTGGCTCACACCTGTAATCCCAGCACTTTGGGAGGCCGAGGCGGGCGGATCATGAGGTCAGGAGATTGAGACCATCCTGGCTAACACAGTGAAACCCTGTCTCTACTAAAAGTATGACAAATTAGCCAGGCGTTGTGGTGGGCGCCTGTAGTCCCAGTTACTCGGGAGGCTGAATCGGGAGAATGGCCTGAACCCGGGAGGCGGAGCTTGCAGTGAGCCGAGATTGCACCACTGCACTCCAGCCTGGGTGACAAAGTGAGACTCTGTCTCCAAAAAAAAAAAAAAAAAGAAATTTGCAGGGAGCTTAAAATTATCTTATAAATGTATAATACAGAACTCACTAATCTTATCAATAAGTTCATGTGCTAGTTGCTAGTGGTAATCTTATATGCTAAGGACTGGGTAGAAAGAGCAGGGTGTGAAGCTCTCAAGAATACTTTAAAGGACCCTGGCTTTTACAGAAAATCAGAGGGCCTTAGAAAAGCTGTAAATGTTCAATAAGCTCTTTTGTAGTCTAACCCAAAGCCTTCTCTATGAAGGTAGATTAGACTCTAATCCACTTGGAAGCAAGGAAAGGATGAGTTCTTTGGAGACTTCAGAGATAGTTCTTGATATCTTTAGACACCATTCAGGAGAAGATCCTGAAGCAGATGCATCCCTGGCTCTCCTTTAACTTTTCACAAATAAATATTGCCAAGTCAGAAGTTGGGTATTTAACACATAAGAATAGACCAGAATAGGAAATGACTCTACTGCCAGAACTCCCAATTCCTTGCTGAGTGCTTTGAAAAGAGCTTAGGACAAAAGCAAAGTGGAAATCTGCATCAGTTTATGGCCTTACCAATAAAACATCTGGATGCTCCCACATTAGTCATTCAACTCCAAAGGAGGGAGTCTCTTAATAAAGATAGTAGTACATATTAAAAAAAAAAAAAAAAAAAAAAAAGACATTGCAAAAAGAATTGCCCTGTCTTGGCTAAAAAACAACAGAGAAAATACAGTCTTCCTTTGGTATCCATGAGGAATTGGTTTCAGGATACAAAAATTTGCAGATGCTCAAGTACCCAGTATAAAGTGGTGTAGTAATTGCATATAATCTACATATAACCTCCTATATACTTTAAATAATCTCCAGATTACTTAGAATACCTGAATTAGTTCGTTTTCACACTGCTATAAAGAACTTCCTTGAGACGAACTTCCTTGAGACTGGGTAATTTGTAAAGGAAAGAGATTTTATTGATTCACAGTTCCACATGACTGGAGAGGCCTCAGGAAACTTACAATCATGGCAGAAGGCAAAGGGGAAGCAAGCACTTTCTTCACAAGGTGGCAAGCGAGAGAAGAAAGCCAGCAAAGGAGAAATGGTCAACACTTGTAAAATCATCAGCTCTCATAAGAACTCACTCACTATCATGAGAACAGCATGGGGGAAATCGCCATTGTTATCCAATCACCTCCCACTAGGTCCCTCCCTTGACACATGGGGATTACAATTTGAGATGAGATTTGGGTGAGGACAAAAGGTCAAACCATACTATTTCACCCCTGGCCCCTCCAAAATCTCATGTATTTCTCACATTTCAAAACAGTCATGGCTTCTGAACAGCCCTCCAAAGTCTTAACTCATTCCAGGATCAACCCAAAAGTCCAAGTTCAAAGTATTATCTGAGACAAGGCAAGTCCCTTCCACCTATGAGCCTATAAAATCAAAAGCCATTTAGTTACTTCCTAGATACAATGGCATTACAGGCATTGGAAAATGCTTCTATTCCAAATGGGAGAAACTGGCCAAAACAAAGGGGCTACAGGCTCCATGCAAGTCTGATAGCCAACAGGGAATTGATTAAATCTTAAAGCTCCAAAATAATCGTTTTTGACTCCATGCCTCACATCCAGGGCATGCCAGTGCAAGGGGTGGGCTTGCATGGCCTTGGGTAGCTCATTCATGGGCTGGTGTTCACTGCCTGCAGCTTTTCCAGGTGCATGGTGCAAGCTGTTGGTGGATCTGCCACTCTGAGGCCTGGAGAATGGTGGCCCTCTTCTCACAACTTCACTAGGTAGTGTCCCAGTGAGGATTCTGTATGGGGACTCCGATTCCCCATTTCTCTTTTGCACTGCCCTAGCAGAGGTTCTCCATGAGGGCTCTAGCCCTGCAGCAGACTTCTGCCTGGACATCCAGGAATTTCCATACAGTTTCTGAAATCTAGGCAGAGGTTCCCAAATTTCAATTCTTTGTTTATTTATTTATGTATTTATTTTTTTACTGAACTTTCACACCTCTTATAAGCATGAATAAAGAGACCTAAGGAAAGGGAAAAAGTTCAAAATCCAGAATTCCCTTGAAATGAAGATCTACTGGTCTCTTTTTCCTAGAGGACAAATCAATGAGACAATAAATAAATAAATAAGTAACCTTTATATTATAGGTGAAGGCAATAAGCAGTAAAACAAGGAAACAAGGTCATCAAAATTGAACAAATTTTGCTAAGATTCTAACACATTTTATAGCTTTTCAGAACCATTTACACATACTACAATCTTCTTTTCCCTTAACAAAACATATCTTATTAACTTGCATAAAAACATGTACCTCTCTGCTAAGATTATTCCTAATAATCTTAGGATTCCTAATAATCTTCATGGATGAAGCTGGAAACCATCATTCTGAGCAAACTATCACAAGGACAGAAAACCAAACACTGCATGTTCTCACTCATACGTGGGAATTGAGCAATGAGAACCCATGGTCACAGGGTGGGGAACATCACACAATGGGGCCTGCCAGGGGATGGGGGGAGGGGGAGGGATAGCATTAGGAGATATACCTAATGTAAATGATGAGTTAATTGGTGCAGCACACCAACATGGCAATGTATACCATGTATACATATGTAACAAACCTG
This sequence comes from Rhinopithecus bieti, assembly GCF_001698545.2. Lineage (NCBI taxonomy): Eukaryota > Metazoa > Chordata > Mammalia > Primates > Cercopithecidae > Rhinopithecus > Rhinopithecus bieti. Next base: position 2,533,904 of record NW_016811898.1, read on the forward strand.
CGCGTTGTGCACATGTACTCTAGAACTTAAAGTAAAATAATAATTAAAAAAAAATTAGAGAATAGCAAGCAATTTAGACAATGCCATGAAGGCCACTGCAGGGTACCAGAATTACACCCCAAAATATGTTACTTTGGCTTAGGAATTATTTTGAGCTGAAGGAAACTGAGAAATAGCAGGCACAGGAAGAATTCTCTGCTCTTCCCTTTTTTGCTTAAAAGCAGGACTTACGTTTCCCTTTGTAAAACTGACATAAATTTCTATTTGTAAAGGTGTTCCCTTCCCCTGTATTAGGAAGAGAAGGATGACTCTCTTCATAACCAACCTTATGAAACAACCCTTATTTACCATAGATGTTCTAGTCACCTTCCCACAATTTACTGCCCCTAGGAGCCCAAACCCCAACTTTCCTTTGTCTTGTTACTTCTCTCACACAGGATTTATTGCCCGTTGTTAAAATGCTATATAAGCCCCCAGGGCTAACTGCTTCTTTGGGGTCTTCACTTCTTTTCTAAAAATGCCTCTGTGTACATAAACATTAAAATATTAATGTCAAATAAAATTTGTGTGGCTTTTTCTTCATTTAATCTGTCTTTTGTCAGATGAATTCACAAGTCCCACTCACAGTACCTGAGAGTAGAGAAAAAGGTTTTTTTTTTTCTCCTCTAAGCCAAGAAGATGATGAAATTGGACAAGTGGTGGGTTCAGAACAGATCTGGTTTAGACATCATATTGGACTCTGGAGGAAGAACATGTATTGTTTTAGGAGAAGAATGTCATATCTAAATCCCTGCAGACCTCTCTTAGATTTTTAATATTAATAAAAAGATCTGGAGAAGTAAACAAAGAAATCACAAACTTAGGTCATTTGGTGAACAACTCCATGTCTGGTTCTGTGAACTCTTGAGATTGGGAGATGGGATCTGTTCTTTTAGTGTAACCTGGATGCCCTTGGATCCTGACTGAGAAGTGAAGAACAAACTGACCATAATCCTGGTTTAGTATTTGTCTGTGTGGCAGGGTTCACATGTGTGATCTCTGGAGTCATAAATGCTGTTGCTCAGCAGCTGTTCCATTAAATGTTCTAGCAAAACGAAGGCAGAAAGAACTGGAAAATCTGACCCTTTCAGAGGTTGAAACAACCACCTTAGATGCAATTATTGGTGGAATCTTAATATGCAATTATGACAACTCTAACAGTGGTAAAGATCTGGACTGATTTCATCCTCAGAAATCAATGGTTTATCCTTCAACTGAGGCTGAAAAATGACCTCAGGAGGGGCTGAGAACAGATATCTCCTTACCTCATATTCAGGCTGGGTGCTGAGAACCAAATACACCTTACTCTGCATTAACATGACATTGTGCTATTCTTGCGTCTTCATTAGAGTGGGCTACAGAGGCAGATGTTGATTATTAAAACTTCCTGAAGATTCTTCACCTCTCTTGCTTTGAAACTGTCACCTTGCTGTTTCCATCAATTCTGAACTGTCGTACCATGAACCTTACCCAATCCTAATCAAATATCTGCTTTGAAAGCCCACCTTAAATCAAACCTCCAATTCTCAATAAATTCTGACCTCACCTTCTTCCTGCAAGACACGGCCGCAGCTTTGCTAGGTGGTATTGTTACAGTAGATAGATAGTTAGGTAATGGTGAGTAGAGCAGGAGATCCTAGATAGTTAGGTAATGGTGAGTAGAGCAGGAGAGTCCCACCAACTCCCAGCCCAAGAATGTCAGGTGACCATCAGGTGATGGTTAGGCGGTTGTTAAACTGTCTCTAAAATGGTAATTGGTCCCAGCCAACGCCAGGGGAAGGCAATCTCCCAGTAGACAGAAAACACCTGAAGCTGGTGATCAGCTGCTTCCGGATAAAACCTCAGGAGCTGGGCGAGTGGGCTCAAGCATGCGCACTAAGAGGCAAAATGGTGGCGTTTACCTGGTATTTGATCTTCCTGTAGGAACGCTTGACTGGTAAGGGAAGACCGCCGCATATGAGCATGTGCACAACTAAAGTAAACACACTGCACATGCAGCACCCCCAAGGGCTGGCAGGCCATTATGCATGCAGAATGCCAGCGTATAAAATCCCAAGTTAAAGGTCAAACTGCAGACTTGAATCTCTCAAGTGGCCCCCTTGGCCCTCTTCCAGATGTACTTTACTTTCTTTCACTTCTGCTCTAAAACTTGCCTCAGTCTCTCATGCTGTCTTGCCTTTTCCTTTGCCCTATGTCAAATTCTTCCTTCTGAGGAGGCAAGAATTGAGGTTGCTGCAGACGCGTATGGATTCGCTACTCCTAACAGTGTTTCCTTCACTGCAGTAAGCCGTGAACTCAGCTTTGTCTTATCAAGAGGTTGTGTCTGTGATATTAGTGGAGCCAGCCTTTGACAGATGTTACAATTGGTTTAAAGGAGAAGTCAAACCACAAAGACTTTTATAGATCAGAAATAAAGAAATAAGTTCGCAAGTGACTGCAAAACCGGCTTTATTGTCGGGGGAAGAGACAGGTTGTCTCTCTAACAGACAATTTATTTGCATGTCTATAGACAAAATTACTGTATGTAAGTACTATAATTACTACAGTACTTAGATAGATGACTGTAACTTTATTAGGCAGTAATACAGTTACGAGCTCCCATAGAATCAGAATTAGATTATCTGGAAGTGTATACCCTAGACAATGCATAGTTTTCCATTGAAGCATAAATTTTTCCCTAAACTAGGTGCTGGGTGTGCTGTTCTAGGGGATTTCCCAGACATTATTGCATTTAATCTTTACCACACCCTACAAGATGAATATTACAATTTCCTTTCTTTCAAAATGAAGAAACCGAGGCTTAGTGAGGTTTTTTAAAACCACAAAATGCTCTAATAACATGTGTAATGTATTTTGGTTAATGCAAACATCGTATACAGAGAGGAAAAACCAAAAATCTTTGCATGGCAAGGAGAGAAAAGGGTTACTGGGTGTCATATGGCTGGGTGCTATCCAGTACTTTAATTTGGGTTCTTTAAGTTCATAGTAGTATGCATCTTTCACTGTCTTTGAGCCATTTTATAACTCTGTAAATGAAAAAAAGAAACCATAGTAATGTAAATGATTCTCATCCACAGTCAATGCAAATGAATGTTTGGTGGAGAAAACCAGTCTTGCATCTATTAACAAATGCATTTCCTCATTGCTGGGCATTTCTGATTGCCTACATGTGTGTCTGCTCTTTGAATTCTCCTTTGAACCAGTTTAACACCTTAGGGTTTCCTCATTAATTGGTGAATAAAATAAAACCTTTGACGTGTTCATTTTCTATGTGTATGACAGTCATGATTTTTACTCTTTAAGAAAATGTCTTTTAAAAAACAGTCAGGAATGACTTTAGCTCTGGGGCCACTTAATGTTTGGGGCCATAGGGAAGGTTAGCAGCTAATCTAAGGCTCTCCCTGCTCTGAAATTATTAGATTTTATGACCACATACCTGAAATTCCTAGAGTTGCATGTTAAGCCGTCTATTGTTTTCTTTTCAGAGCTATCTGATAGCACAGGCTGTCTGTGAAATACAGTCTGAGCAATTAGGCCTAGCTAACGTCTTCCTGACTGAAATGCCAGTACAAATATCTGACAGAAGCAAGTGATTGAAAATAAATAGGGGCCAATTAATGGGAACTAATTTGGTATTACAATGGAAATAGGTGACCTAATGCATTCTAATTCCTGTTAAATGTGACTAATTCCAGTTAGTGTTTGAATTTCAGATACAGTTAACTTTAACCACTTGAGTCCTTGGAAGTTTCACAGTTATCACTAGTTATGCTGTAGAGATGTCTAGATTTTCATATGTTACCCTTGGGGCCTTTGTAACCTTGTAACTCCTGCTTCACCCTCCTGAGACCTGCATCATTTATTACTCATATAGTGTATTAAAGCTGAAATTCTTAGGTTAAAGGCATCAAAAAACTCAGATGTTTTCTGAAAATAGAGTATTAATCAGGGTCTTCTTTGCTGCAAGTGACAGAAAAGTCAAACTAATTTAAATAAATAAATAAATAAAGACTTTGTTGGGTCACATGGCAATAGTTCAGGGGCAATGTGAGTTCAGATATAGCTAGATCCAGGGGCTCTAAACATGTCTTCAAGACTTTATATTTCTCCTTCTCTGTGTTCTACTTCCTTTGGGTTGATTTCCTTGCTGATGGCCCTCCTCTGCTGATGGCCTTTGGTTATTCCTGGCTTACAGGGTTGCTTCCCCAAGACCCGTGGAAAAGAGTCTGGTTCTCACCAACTCTTTCTGGTTGTTCAAACAAAAGACTCAGGATTGGGTCCAATTGGACTGATTGCAATGGCTTGGGTTACGTGTCCATCTCAAAACCAATTGCTGTGTCTAGGAGGATGTGATGTTCTGATTGGTTAGGTTTGGGTCACATGTCCAGGATTATAGCCCTTTATTGAACACCCATCCCTGTGTTCCACCCAAAGCACAAAGAATGACAGTGGAGGAGGGGAGGCTCCCCCGAGGAAAATCCAGGGAACTCGGCTGTGGGAAGCCCAAAACACCATGTAAGC
>NW_016811898.1:2538823-2566755 GCF_001698545.2 Rhinopithecus bieti
ACAAAATTCTAAGGCCCCCCCAACCATCTGAATGGACCCCTCCTCTCGGCCAAGGGCATTCCAGCATTGACCTGAAAATCTGGTTCAGGTCGTGATGGAAGAGGAATTGGACATGCCTCATTATACCCCTCCAGCATTAACATCAACGCAGACCTTAAGTTTCATAAGAAACATTTGCAATCTATTCTCTCTGAAACCTGCTACCTGGAGGCTTTATCTGCTTGATAAAACCTTGGTCTCCACAACCCTTTATCATAACCCACACATTCCTTTCTCTTTCAACCAACTGCCAATCAGAAAATATTTAAATCCACCTCTGACCTGGAAGCCCCCACCTTTTGAGTTGTCCTGCCTTTCTAGATCATACTGATGTAAATCTTACATGCATTGATTGATGTATTATGTCTCCCTAAAAATATGTGAAAGCAAGCTGTGCCCCAGCCACCTTTGGGCACATGTTCTCAGGACCTCTGGAGGCTGTGTCATGGACTCGTCTTAACCTTGGCAAAGTAGATTTTCTAAATTGATTGAAACTTGTCTCAGATACTTTTTGGTTCACACTGCATAGAAATTGTAGTATCACATGTTCACTGAAAACCTCAGGTTCAAACTCTTGTCAAATGGCCATACTTCTTGAGGGGTCTCTCTGGGGAACAACTGTGTTGTTAACTGGTATTCAAAAACATCCATTTATTTGATCAATTAGCACTTACTGAGAAGTTCCTATGAGACTGACCCTAAACTTTACGTTAGGGATGCAGAATTAAAAACTATATCACTACTGTTAGAGCATAACATTATTGCCATTTTATTATCAGGGTCCCTGGTCACTGGACAACCAAGTGAAAGCAGAGGAAAATCTTTAGGTGAGATTCTACAGGTGAGATTCAGCTGAGATTCAGAGGAAAATCTTCAGGTGAGATTCTACAGAATGTGAAGGAGAAGATGTTTAGATGTATTGGATGCAATCTATTCATATTACGTATTTGCATTTGCCATGTATTTCCAAAGTTATTTCTCACCTAGTACCTCCCTACCATCTCTTGTTCATTTGTAAGCAATCTGTGGTTGTTAAGATTGTCATAATGAAATACTTCTGATAGGGTCATTTTTGATCTGTCCATTTTGACCCATGCTGCCTGTTTATAGTGTGGAGAGTGAGCTGATACAGCATCTTCAACAAGCCATTGACTGCCTAGCGAATCACTCCATTATCACTCACCTTGAAAATTGTTCTCAGTGTGTTTATCATACCATTAAAAAATACATGGTCAAAAAAATTCCATTAGAAGAAATGAATGTGTTGTTTATTGTTGGATAAGCAATTGTTTTGGTAACGTAAGAGTTGTACATGGTAAGACTCAGGTCTTGCTGTGATAAATGCTAGGAATAAAGGCTACATCGGACCCTGAAATTCTATAGAGGACCCCAAGATAGGCTGATGGTTGGAGAATTCTGTGAAGGCACTAGAGACAATGTTTGAAGGATAAAGGGGAATGGATCAGGTGGAGGATGTGGAGATATGTTGGGAACAGGAAATTCCTTGTGTTGGGAGATGGTGAAAGTTGTTAGAAGATGGCAACATTGATATTTAAGAATGTAATGGATACTTTGCTAAATGACTGATATGAATCAGGTCGTTTAGTACTTACAGCAATTCAATAAAGTAAAAATTATTGTGATTACCATTTTCCAGATGGGGAAATGGACTTCCTAGCTTCCCCACCCCCTTCCCCTAACCTATACACGAAAATTAAGTAAATTGCTCAAAGTTACACAGCTAGAAGAGGCTGAGCCAGGATTTAAAACCAGAGGTCCTGTTATATTACAAGGAAGGGTTTCTGGAGAGGGAAAAAAAGGGCTGGAGCTCAGGGAGGTAGGGGAAAAAGTGTGTGAGCCAAGACTGAAAAAGTAGTTGGGGGGTCAGGCAATGGAGGGCCTTGCAGGCCTAGGGCTATGTGAGGCCATCGAAGGACTATGATGTGACTCGATTTATGTTTATAAGATCACTCTAGCTGCTGGGCTGAGAATTGACTGTAGAGGGCAAGACTTGAAATAGGCAGACTGGTTAGGAGGCTGCAGCAGTAGTCCAGGCAAGAGCTGAAGATCATTGGACTAAGGTGTGACACTAAAAATAGACATAAATGGATAGACTTAAGAGACATTTAGGGGATAAAATTGCCTGGATTTGGTGATTGGTTACGGGAAGAAGGTGAGGGTAGCATCATGGGTGACGCCCAGAGAACTGGTTGATGGAACTGAATGGATAGTGATACCATCCACTGAGTTGGGGAGACAGAACGAAGCCATGTTGGGGTGTGGGCTTGGGCAGACAAGATGTTGGATTAAATCAGAGACACAATGAGTTTAGGTTCCTCTGAGATGTAATGTTGGCAGTTGTAGATATTTGTCTGGAACTCAGAGAGAGGCCACAGAACTTAGATGCACATTTGAGTGCTGTATTAGATTCTTAGGGCTGCTGTGACAAATTACCACAAACTTGGCAGCGTAAAACAACAGAAACTTATTCTTGCACAGTTCTGGCGGCCAGCAGTCCAAAATCAATGTGTTGGCAGAGTTGGTTCTCTCTGGAGGCTGCAAGGGTGAATGCATGCCATGACTCTCTCTTAGCTTCTGTTGGCTCCTGGCAACCCTTGGCATTCCTTGGCTTGGGGCTGCTTGACTCCAGTCTGCTGCCTTCTTCTCCACATGGCCTTCCGCTCTGTGTGTGTCAGTATCTCCTCCTTTCCTTTCTCTTACAGGAACTCTCTATTGGATTTAGGGTCTAACCTAAACCTAAGAGGATCTCATCTTGAGATCTTTAGCTTAATTTTATCTCCAAATAACCTATTTCCAAATAAGGTCACATCAACAGGCAATGGTTCATATTTGGACACATCTTTTTGGGACCACTCTTCAATCTATTAGAGGTGCTATCAATTTAAAGATGTCATCCAAATCCTGGAGCACGCATGCAATTTTCTCAAGCGACAATGTAGAGGAGAAGAATAGAAGGCCCAGGGCAGAGTCTTGGAGAACTGCATCATTTACTGGTTGCATAATGGTGGACAAGTCTACAAAGTGGAATAAGAAAAGAGCCCAGAATGGTAGAAAGAACTCCAGAAAGTAGAAGTCAGGAGAAGAATGCATTTCATGATGGAAGGAGGAAGCAGTGCTTACAAATGATCACCAAAGTGCTAGGTACTTGCTTATAGTATTATTGATGATTGGCCTTTAATGTTGCTAATCTAGGGCTAATAATATATGATTTTAGTCTTTTTCGATTAAAATTTAACCAGAACACCAGACAGAATGTTAACTTTGTAGAAAGTTCAGTAGAACATATATAATTGGCAAAAAAATTTTCTGGAGTTTAATTTTCCTTTTTTTTTTTTTTTTTTTTTTTTTAGACAGCATGCCACTCTGACACCCAGGCTGGAGTGCAGTGGCTGCACATGGCTCACTGCAGCCTCAACCTCCTGGGCTCAAGTGACCCTCCTGCCTCAAGCTCCCAGGGAGCTGGGGCTACAGATGTGTGCCACCATACCCAGCTAATTTTTAAATTTTTTGTAGACACAGCATCTTGCCCTGTTGCCCAGGCTAGTCCCAAACTCCTGGGCTCAAGCAATCCTCCAACCTTGGTCTCCCAAAGTGCTGGGATTGCAGGTGTGAGCCACTATGCCCAGCCTTACTTTCCTTTTTGGTGAAGGGAATCCAAATAGCTTATGACCTGCGTCTTCACAACTAAGGTTTAATTTTTATGTAGGAAGTCAATTTATCCTTCAAGCCTGGAGTGAACTACAATGTAGTCCTGAATCTTGACTTTACAGTTACGCTTTAGAAATAATGCCCTCCTTTTGGTACTTTTGTGGCACAATGATATTACCAGAGAGAAGATAAATATATATATTGTGGACTCAGTAAAAGACATAGCACTATGTTCCTTTTGAGATAGCACATTGGGCAAAAATGCTTTGGCAAAAACTAATTCACTGTAAAACCAAACGAAATTCCTGGCTGCCTGAACCAGTTGAAAACTGGTTCTAGCTTTATGTAGGGACCCTTCCTCTCTACATGTATACAGGTGTCTCCTGGTTTTTACTGAAGTGTTTTCCTGGATATGGAGGGACCAAATGAGGGTGAAGCCTTCTAGCTGGAGCAACGATGGGGCTGGGGTACCCCATGGGTGAACAGGGAACAAAATCCATCTGACAGTGTCTGTGTAGGAAGTGAAAGTTGAGAGAAGTGAGTCAGATTCTGGGAGTCCTTGAATACCAAGTTCAGGACCTCCCAGTGGAAACAGTGGAATCTGTCCCAGAATGAAAAACTCTTTTCTCCACTTCTGTGGCTGTGATTCATCCTTGGTTTTCATTGCAAGTGCAGTAATCCAGGCTGTAGTTATTTGTGTTCCCACTGGGCTCATTTGGGAGTTTCTCTGGATTGAGGTCAGATTTTCATAAATCAACCTGGAATGCCTTGGCTAGATATTGGGAGGAGTAGCTCAGGTGAAAAAAATAAAAACAAAAAACAGCAAGATCTGGGGTCTCCTGCTGCTACAGGCACTGTGAGGTCTACTCCCAGCAGCCATGGACTTTGCAACACATGGTGGGTGGGGCCTGTGTCAAATGGGCCACAATGGCGAGAACCTGATCACAAGGGACCAGGGGGCTCATGTTCATCCTTTGTTGATTTTTGATTCTCTACTTCTTTCAACCCAGAGGTGCTCTGGAGAGATGCATGCCTTCTGTCTTTATTATGTTCCTCTGGTTTGGGGAGTGAAAGAGACGGGGAACAGGGAGGGGGTTGCAGATGAGATGGGCTCCAAGGCTGAGATTTATAAGAACATCCTCCCAGCGGAGGATGCCTGCATGAGGTAGAGGTATGGTTTCAATTCCGCTCTGGCAAGCCCGCGTTGGCAACACGTAGTTTTCTTTCAAGTCTAACACTGATTCGAGGGTTTGTAGACAACTTTGTACTCTGGGTCTCTGCCAGTGTCCTGAAGAAACGACTCCCCTTGGCTTCCCATTTTCTATCTCACTGGCCCCAACCAAGTTTAGTGAATAATAACTTTTTTTAAAGCAAATATTGCTGCTAAGTAAACCCAGGAAGGACCTACGCAACTGTGCATTTGGAGACCAGTGTTGTCTTTTCGCATCTTTGTGACTTCCCTCCTGTTGACCACATGAGAACAGCAATCTCAGATTTGCACCATTCTCTGGTTTCCTGAGGAGAGAGTCACCACACACAGATGGCAGGCTGGGAGGAATGACTTGTTTGTTCTGCCTTTTTTAAAACTACTAACCCATGCTAATTTTTTTTGTTTGTATTAACCTGCCACAACATTTTCTGATACATCAATGAAAACGAAAACAAAAAGTGTCTGTATATCATCTCTCTTATTCTCCAAGATGCCCTTTGTTTATTAAAAATGCAACCAGTCTCTGTAGGATCTGATTTACCTGTCTGTGGATGATCCAAAGCACTGGCCTCACTTCTGTCTCCTCACTCTTACACAAGGGTAGTTCACCGTGCTCCAGCTCCAGCTAGTATGCAAAGGAAGGAAAAAGTAGCAGCAGCTCTCTGTCCCTATGTCAGCACATTCTCGACCAGCAGCTAGAATCTATGTAAAAGGCAGGTCTGATCATGGAACTCATGAGCCTAAAACAGAGGTAGTAAACAACTTTTTCTATAAGGAGTCAGAAAGTAAATATTGTAGGTTTTGCAGGTTGTTTGGTCTCTGTTACAACTACTCAACCCTGCCCTTGTAGCTAGCGTGAAAGGAGCTATAGATAATATGTAAATGAGTGGATGTGGCTATGTTCTAATAAAAATTTATTTACCAATATAGGCCAAGGGCCAGATTTGGCCAAAGGGCTGTAGTTTGCCAAACCCTTGCTTAAAACCCTTTAGTGTCATGCCTATGTCCTCAGATTGAAACTTAAACTCCTAACCAACGTGTAAGGCCATAATGCTTTGGCCCCTGCCCCATTCAGGGCACCTTATCCCTCACACAGGGGGTCCAGCCAAGCCACACTGACTTTGTTTCTGCTCCCTCCTACCTTGGGGAAATCACATAAGTTGTTCCTTCTGCCTTAAACCATCTTCCAGTGCCCTCTTTTCTCTTCCACACATGTACACTCAACTTCTCCTTTAGGTATTAATTTAATCTTCTCTTTTTCAAGGAAGTCTCCTTTAATCCCTGTATAGTGGGAACTCTTGATAACAAAAGAAAGAAATTAAACTTGACTACATGGAGACATTAAAAACAAGGGTATATTTTGGCTGATATAAACAAACTCCGGATAGGGTCAAGGGGAATTGCACTTGGGGATGAGTAAAATCAGAGATGTGATGAATTACAGTTGATGTAGAATGTGCTGATCTCATGGTAGACACTCAGAGATGCCTCCTAAATCTGGTGACCTCAACTGAGTGGAACATAGCTGAGAAATGGAAAGCAGCAGGGCCATCCTTTTTGATGGTAAAAAACTCCTTGATTTAAAACAAAAATATTTAATTGTACTCATAGGAGAACTCCTCAGACCCTAAATCAGAGCCTGCTTACTTTTAGTTTAGTCACAATCATAACATACTGGTTTATCGTGTTTCCCAGTCTATAGCTAATTAGAAACAGCTTAAAAAAATTTTTTTTTCTGGATGAGGAGGAATAGCCAGGAGTTGACATAATGATGCCAACTAGGAGTGACAATTAATTGACAAGGAAAGTAGAGAAGGAAGCTTTCAGGAGGCAGAGGAGGCTGGGGCCATTTAGTGGTAGCAAAATAATTTGTATTCTTCGGTGGATACTGATATGGCTTGGCTGTGTCCCTACCCAAATCTCATCTTGAATTGTAGCTCCCATAATTCCCACATGCTGTGGGAGGGACCTGGTGGGAGATCATTGAGTCATGGGGGTGGTTTCCCCCATACTGTTCTCTTGGTAGTGAGTAAGTCTCATGAGATCTGATGGTTTTATGAGGGGAAACCCCTTTCACTTGGCTCTCATTCTGTCTTCTGTGCCGTCATGTAAGATGTGCCTTTCACCTTCTACCATGATTGTGAGGCCTCCCCAGCCATGTGGAACTGTGAGTCCATTAAACCTCTTTTTCTTTATAAATTACCCAGTCTCAGGCATGTCTTTATCAGCAGTGTGAAAACGGACTAACACAGATACGAAAGGCATTAATGCCTTGTAAAATAGTTAGTAGCACAATGTATATAATGATTCTTATATGCCAGGCCCTGTTCTAAGCATTTTATGTGAATCGCTTAATTTTGTATTAACTATATGCAGTGAATGCTACTGACATCACCATTTTATAGATTGTATTAGTTATGTATTACTGCATAGCCAAAATTTAGTGGCCTAAAATGACAAACATTTGTGTTCTTACCATTACTGCGGATCAAGCATCCAGATGTGGCTTAGCTGGTTCTTAGGGTTGGAGCTTTCCTGCGTCTATATAATCAAGGTGTCAGGCAGGGCTACATGCATCTCAGGGCTAGCCTGGGAGGGGTCACTTTCAAGATAAGTTGTTTGGCTGTTGGTCAGATTCATTTACTTGTGGCTGTTGGACTCAGGATCTCAGCTCCTTGCCAGTTGGGTATCTCCGTAGGGCAGCTCACAACATGGCAGCTTTGCCTCATCATCTCAACTGAGCAAATGAGAAGAGTCAGAGAGATGGTGGGCAACATTTAAGTCAGTCTTTTATAACTTAATCTTGGAAATGACATCTATTATACTATGGTTTGAATGATAGTGTCTCCTCCAAAATTTGTGTTGAAACGGAATCCCCAATGCAACAGCGTTAAGAGGTATGGCTGTTGGGAAGTGATTAAGTCATGAATGGGGTTAGCACCTTTATAAAAGGGCTTGAGGTTGAAGGGGGCCTTCTGTTGCCCTTCCATCCCTTCCTCCACGTGAGGACACAGCGTTCTTCCCCTTGGGAAGCCACTGCAACAGGATGTTATCTTGAAAGCAGAGAAGGCAGCCCTCTGTTGCTCTTGCTGTACTCTATTAAGTAGAAGGAGTTTACTAGGTCCAGTCCACACAAGTGGAGGAGATTACAAAAGGGTATGAATGCCAGGAGACAGGAACCTTTGGGAATCATGTTAGTAGCTGCCCATCACATAGGTAAAGAAACTGAGGCACCAAAAGATTATGGATTTGGCCGAAGATCCCACAGTTAATCAGACAAGGAACCTGGGAATTAGATACAGGATCTGTGCTTTTAACCACCAGACTGCACTGGGCAATCAGGTTTGCATAAGCTTCCAAGTGATTCTAATGTGCAGCTGAAATTGTGAATCATGGTCTAGTGCCTCTCAAGTTTCAATGTGCACACAAATCACCTGTGTTAAAATACCGATTGTGATTTGGTGGGTCTTGGCTGGGCCTGAGACTCTGCTTTTCTAACAAGTCCTACGTGATACCGGTGCTCTGGGCTGTGGATCACACTTTGAGCTCAGGGCTGAGAGTTGGCTGATTGTTTTTCCACTTGGGAGTCTCCCTCCAATGGGTGGTAGAGCAGACTAATCATTTGATCTTTCTACTTTTAAAAAAATCTTATATTTATTTTTTCATATATACATTCATTTGTTCATTTATTTACCTATGATATTCAATAGTTGATTGTTTAATAACTGCCAATACTAATTTTTAAACCCTTTGTTTTATTTTAGTTACAAAAGTAAGTGCTTATTGCCTCTCAGGCTTGGTTTAAACATCACTTCCTATGGGAAGCCTTCCCTTACTCCTAAAGACTACCTTCACCTGTGCTCACAATGATACCTTTTGTCCCCTCCTTAATGCACTTATCATATGGTATTGTAATTGCTCAAGGCCACTGCTATCCCATTTGACAATTCTGTGTGACTTTAAAAAAAAGACATCCTTTTTTGAGACACTGTACTTTCACCTGTAGGAAAACTGTTATCAGGATCTTTCTTGATAATTGCTCTAAATATAATTGCTCTAAATATAATTATACAAAATTAGTTATATATAATGTATGCAGTAATTAATTATATATAGGACATTAATTCATCTTATCAACCCAGTTTGATTTAGCAGTCCTCCTTCAGCTACTAAAATCTTTGCATTTTGTAAGATCCATTTGCCTTTCACACACTGCAGCTAGGTGCAGCAGCTAAGAGTCTCCTTGAGGTGGTTTTTGGTAACTGGCCACTTAACAGGTGTTTGAGAATCTTAGTGATTTGCTTGTTTATAAAAAACAATCTTATGCTCCCGATGATACCCACCTCTTTGGGGAGTGTGAAATAATTCTTTGCTTTAATTGATTTCTTTTGTCTCTACTGCCTTGTTTGGGCTTCTCTCCTTGTTTGTTCTAAAGATTATATTGTTTAAAAATTTAGCATCATTTTTAAGTTCAAAAGCAGAGTCTTAATTGTGCTCTGTGTAATGGATTAATGAGAGGGAGTAAATCGCAGTATTATGTGGAGTAATTGATGAAGGGGCTATGTTTTGTTAGGTTAATGTAACTTAACAATTGAGGTAATTTTGTCCATTTTAATGAGTTTTGGTGGTTATTTCTTGTTTGTCCTTGAATATTTTGGTTTTCTTTAGTAGAATGGGGGTAAATTTGAAGGCGTAAGGTGCAGAATTTTTTTCTCACTGAAAATAATACGGTGTTGTTTCCAACTTTGGATGATTTGGCCTATTAAGAGGGATTTTCAGGAAAGAATTGCTCTTATAAAGTGGAGAACTGTACTGGTGGTCAGAGTCTCAGTAAAGGTAGCCTCCTGGGCTAGGTTCCTCTAGGGTCTTTCACACTCCTACTGGCAGAGCTAGGACTGACTGTTCTCCCCACTTAATATTTAAAATGCCAGGATAAATTCCAAAATATTGAGCCTTATGACAGATGTACCTTGCTAGCCATGACTCCAACTCTATTTCTGGACTAGAAGTTCCCAGGAGCTTAAACCAACAAGAATTGTGGTCTATTACAATGGATCTTTCATAGCACAGATCTTTCAGTAAATGCTGGCTGTTTCTTTCAAAAGAAGTAGCGGAGAAGTTACTAATGTACGTGCAAATGTACATACAGATGACACAAATATTTATGAATAGAAAAAAGACTAGAGGAATTGTATCAAAACATTGACAATGGTTATCTCTGTGTAGTAGAATGGCATGTGATTTTCTCAATTTTTTAATTTTAATTTTTTGCTTTGCAGGATTATGTACAATAGTCATTCATTCATTCAACACACTTTTTTCTTTGCTTGGTTACCACATATTAGGCAGTGTGGTGGGTCTTGGGGATGTAAGTGTGAAACAGACACAGTCCCAGCCCCAGTCCCAGAGTTAACGTTGTGTGGGAGACAGATAAGTATAAAGATAAGATGCACCGCACAACTTCAAAGCCATCCTCAGTATCGTCTACATCACAAACTTGTCTATTTAATACCTGTTAAGTGGCCAGTTACAAAAAACCACCTCGAGGAGACTCTTAGCTGCTGCACCTAGCTGCAGTGTGTGAAAAGTAAATGGATCTTACAGAATGCAAAGATTTTAGTAGCTGAAGGACTACTAAATAAAACTGGATTAAGATGAATTAATGTCCAATATATAATTAATTATTGTAGACATTATATATAATTTTGTATAATTATATGTAAATAATATAATCTGTATTATTATAATCCATAATCCATATAATTTTGGTCATATTGTACCAAAGGCTTCCAAATGTAATAGGAACTGGGAGATGAGCTACTCTTTCTCTTTTGATTCTCTTACCTCCAAATCTACTCCTTCTAATCTTCTTCATTTCAGTAAATGGCACTATTTTGCACTCTGTTACTTAAGCTAAAAACCTAGCTATCATCTTGATTCCTTTCTTCCCACCATCCCTATAGACAATTTGTCTATAAGTCATGATAACTGTCTTCACAATATATGCTGAATCCATTCTCTTTCCTCCATCTGTGCTGTTCCCTACCTAGTCCAAGTCACCTTTCTTGACATCCTGGACTGACGTAATGGTTTCCCAGTTGGTCTCCTTGTTTCTACTCTTGTCCCTCTAAAATTCATTCTCCATACTGATAATCTTTACAAAATGTAAATGAGATCACACCACTCTGCTGCTTAAACTCTTCAGTAAGTTTCCATCTAACCTGGAATAAAATCCAGGCTTCTACTGCAGCCTCCAGTGGCCATGTGACCTGGCTACTGCTAGCCTCTCTGGCTTCATCTTCTATCACTCTCTGCCTGATTCACCATATTTGAGTGGTTATATTTGTTATCTATGACTGTATAACAAATTACCACAGACTAACATAAACAAGAGCAATAAGCATTTAATGTCTCATAATTTCTTTGGGTCAGGAATTAAAAGTTAGCTGGGTGATTTTCGCTCAAAGGATCTCATAAGGCTGCAGTCAAAGATCAGGAATGAAAAGTTAGCTGGGTGGTTCTGTCTCAAGGGATCTCATAAGGCTGTGGTCAGCATGAGCTGCAATCATCTGGAGGCTTCACCGGGGCTGGAAGATCTGTTTTCAGGATGGTCTCATTCACAGGGCTATTGGCAGAAAGCCTCAGTTCTTTGCTATGTGCATTGCTCCATTGAGCTGCTTGAGTATCCTTACAACATGGCAGCTCATGTCCCATAAATTGAGTAATTCAAGAGAGCAAGACTGAATTTGCAATGTCTTTTATGACCTAGGCTTGGAAGGCACATTCCTTCACTTTTGAAATTTCTTCTTGGTTACACAAATCAGCTCCATCTAGAGGGGGAGGGGACTACTTAAGGACATGAATCTCAGGAGGTGAGGATCACTGGAGGGGATCTTGGGGGCTGGCTACCCTTAAGCATTTCTCAAAAATGCCAGACTTTTCACATCCAAGACCACTGTAGTTGCTAGTCTCTCTGTTTCTGATTCCTTTCCCTCTACCTTTTCACAAATCTGGCCTCTTGTTCATCTTCTACATGTCAGCTCAAATGTCTCTTTCTTGGATAACATTTTTCTAATAACTATATCTAAGGGAGATATTCTGTTATTTAGTTTATAGCATCCACTATAATCTGTTCACTCATTTATGTAGTGATTTACCATCTTCCTCTTTATCTATAGAATGTAAATGCCAAGAACAACCCGGGTCTATTGTGACCCCAGCACCCACCACAATATCTAACAAATATGAAGAGTTCACTAAATATCATTTGAATGAATGAGATGTTTAAGACTAAGATGGGTTTTATCAGACATTTTCTCTTTTAATCAGGAAGGGGCTTGGGGATAGGGTGGAAGCAAGAGGAAGAAACAAGAAGGTCCCTCCTGGAAGCAAATTGAGGGCTGGGCTGAGGGGAAGAGGATACTGGAATGTGGCTTCTCCTTTGATGGGCACCACCAGGCACTGTAAAAGTCGTGCTCAAAGGCAGTGTCTATTACCACAAGCTCCACTGGGTCACACCAAAATTTTATTCTGACTCCAGGAGGAGGGGATTTCCACTGCGATTCTGAAGGTTTTGCCAGAAAGTAGCAGAATGAGAAGGTGAGATGAGGTCACAAACATCCTGAGTGGAGGACATAGTGGTGGGAATGACTGGGCATGTTTGTGGAGAGACCCAGGTACTAGTTTCTTTTCCCATCACTTATCTCTAGATTATTCTATCTGGGAATACCTAGAGCCAGGCAGAACAATGTGAGGAAATTTGCACAGAATGTTATCTCTGCACTTTGCCAAATAATTGGTAAACCCCAGAGAGCCTGCCCAGCCTCGGCACTGACCTGGATCCTTATTTGGAGGCAGGGAAGGAAAGCTGTCAGTGCTCCCCAGGCCTCGCTTAGGAGGAAGGTCCTACAGCTGGAATCCCTTCTGTGTCTGAGGCAGGGGGCCAGGTTCAGGGCTGCTCAGTGGCCAATCCAACCTGAAAGGTGTTGCTGGGATGTTTTTGTTCAGTGAGGAATCATGTGGCTTCCCTAAAGGCCTCCTCTGGGCCCCCAGAGAAAACCTTATCTCTGTGCGTGGTGTTAAAGTATGATTTTCCAAAGGTTAAAAAAATGTGACTCTGAAAACAAAACCAAAAAAGACATGCAATTACAAAAGGGATGCATATCAAAGATTTTTTATTCAACTCATTTATTAGAGAAGC
The DNA here is from genome assembly GCF_001698545.2 of Rhinopithecus bieti. NCBI lineage: Eukaryota > Metazoa > Chordata > Mammalia > Primates > Cercopithecidae > Rhinopithecus > Rhinopithecus bieti. The sequence continues at coordinate 2,551,942 of NW_016811898.1, forward strand.
AGTAGTATGTTAAAACCTGTCCAAAAAGCATTTGAGATGCTCAAGATACACACACACACACACACACACACACACACACACACACACACACACAGAGACATACATGTTTTTTTTTTTCTTTAGCTCCAGTGTGACTCAGCATGGCATAAGCTACTAAGCCATTCTTTGAAGGAATTCACCGAAAGACAGTATTGTGGGGTACTCCCAGTTGTGTCCCGGAGTGGTTGCTGCTCTTAGATATGGATCCAGATCAAGTAGAGCAATTAAAAAATGTTTAATGTTCTTTGCTACTTTTTTGAAGCATAAAGAAAAGAGAGCATATTATACCTCCCTGAATGTTCACAAAATGAGCACATCCAAGTAACTAGCACCTAGATGTAGAAAAAGAATGCTATCAACACTGCAGGGAGCCATCCCCTGTTGCTTGTGTCCCCTTCCAGTCATAACGTAAGAGCCATTTTCCTTGTGGGGACTCATTCATCAAGTGGTAATTTTTGCCTGGTAGAGATATGTGCATATTTGACCTAGGAGCACAAACTAGATTCATACAAATATTTGGTCCATGAAATGCTTTCATTGTTGGTCCATGGGCAAGGCCTCTTTTAATTTTTTTATTAAGGTATTAAATTTACTTTAAATAAGACCACAGCATGAAAAATAGAACACAGACAGCAACTTCTGTCTATATCTGTAGAGCTCTTGCATTCCTTCCCTATGCCTGCCCTCCCTGGGAGGAACTGCTTTGACTGTAGCCTAAGCGTGTACTCATAGGCAGTTCCATCTGCAGAATCTCTTGACATCAGACAATCGGAGCCCTGATCATGGTGTATTGTCTGAGCATCCCTTCAGAGTGCTGTCCTCTTCACTCGGGGTCCCTGGGACCCCTTTGCTTTGCTTTGCCCTTGGGTAGAGGAGGCCAAGGAACAAGCGGTATGACAGGCGGTGCTAAAAAAAAAAATTCCAGGGGTCAGATCTGTCTGGGTTGAGGCTGGCAGCTGGTTAATGGAAGGGTGGGGGTCTAGCTTGGCTCTTCTGGTATGTGGAGGAGGACTTGCTTAGGAAGCCTGGTTAGGGTGAGGGGGAACCAAAAGGGAAGGTTGTTGGGGTGTCAGCTGGAGGGGCTTCAGCATCTGGAAATGGGATTTAGATGGCCAGAATCAGAGGCATTCAAGTTTTTTGTGTTTGTTTTTTTTTCAGCTGAAAAATGCAAGGGAAGAAGCCCCCAGAAATGTATGTCAGTGAGAAGTTAGCAAGGTGAGGATGGGCAGCCCCAATGCAATATTTAAAATGCAAATCAATCTAGCAGCATCACTGCTTTGCTTAAAGCCACTTACATTACTGTGGGATGAGCATACGTTCAGACAGACAGTGGCTTCCAGTCCCAGCTGTTAGTCATATGCTCTTGGACAAATTACATTATATTTTCACCCTCAGTTTCCTCATCTATAAAGTGCAATGAATCATACCGCTTGCCTCATAGTGATATTGCATGGGTGAAGAAGAAAACAAATGAAAGCCCTCAGACATTAGCACATACTAACCATGAAATAAATATTGTGCTATTATTATTCATGTTGGTATTATTATTATGAATATGGGAAGGAATCTGGACTTCATAGCATGGCAGAGGAATCCCTCTGGCTTCTGTCCATTGCTCTGCCTCGTCTCTTCCTTCTCAGGGCCTGATACGACATGAGCTAGAGAGTAATGCCTATACCACCTCCCAACCCACACACAGCCAGCAGAAATTGGGTAGCCTTTGCTCAGACTGTTTCTTCTGCTTACACGACCCTTCTCACCTGAGTAGATGCAACTGGGCTCCTTTCCTGGCCTGGTGCACCTATCTGCAAACTGCTTTGAATATCGGTTGCTAATAGCTCATTGCTGTACTCTCTTCCAGAGAATCAGCCTTAGTTATGGAGGGTCCCGGAGGGGAAGTGCCTGGAAGGTTATGCCCTCCAGGCATCTTTGCAGGGGTGGGCAGCAGCCCTTGACTGAATGCAATGGGATTACCAGGGCCTAGCCTTCTTCAAGGAGAGACATTTAACTGTGGGACTACTCACACTCAGAGCTCCATGTAAGATCAGTCTGACACTAGAATTCAGTGGTTCCACATTTTTTTTGTTTGTTTGTTTTGAGACAGGTCTCACTCTGTCACCCAGCCTGGAGTGCAGTGGTGCAATCTCAGCTCACTGCAGCCTTGACTACCTGAGCTTAAGTAATCCTCCAACTTCAACCTCCAGAGTAGCTGGGGCTACATGCATGTGTCACCAGGCCTGGCTAATTGTTTAAATTTTTTATAGAGTTGGGGTTTCACCATATTGCCCAGAGTGGTCTTGAACTCATGTACTCAAGCTTGATCAGCCTGCGTTGGCTTCTCAAAGTTCCGAGACTACAGGCATGAGCTACTGTGCCTGGCCACTTCCTCATCTTAGTTTTATATTTGTCCTTTCAGCTTTTCTTCATTCATCTACAGGGCACTTCTATGGTCACTCCATTGATAAATTGTACAAGAATCCCCATCTCAGCCTTTCCTTTTAGGAAATCTGCCCCTTAAGACTACATTCCTTCAAGGTTCAGCTCTGGTGGTATCTCCCCAAGACAGCCCAACCAGGGTGGTACTAAGTACTCTTCTCTGAGTTCTACATCCTTTCAAACAGACCCTCTAGTTTGTCGCCCACATGTCATATGGAAATAGTTTGTTAATATGCCTTTTTTCCCACTACTAGATTGTGAGAGGCTTCAAGATCCTCTTTTTTTCTGACTGTACTTTGGCCCTGAGACAAGTGATTGTAACATAGTAGGTGCTTAAAGAGAGAATCACATAGAGACTTTATTTGGATTAGGGGTTAACAAAGTTTTTCTGAAGGAGTAGCGTTTAAAAGATGAACTTTGCCAAGAAGACAGGCACCATCTGGATCAGTCTGTGTGTTTTCTTATCCCTCCTTTCAGGGTCTGGCTGGCGCTAGGTATTTATTACAGAGATAGACTGGCAAAGATATTTGACAGATGGAGAGATGGGCTTTGGATGTGTCTGTTCTCCTGTGGTTGGGCATAAACAGCTTTCTGTATTAGTTAGGATTAGAGACAGCTGCATCTGGAAGAAAAGACAGTGGTTAAAACACAAGGATTTTTCAAAAATTTAAATTTTTCTTGTAAAAGAAATGCAGAGGTATGTAGCCCAGGACCAGCATGGTGGTTTCATGGTCATCAAAGATTAAACAACTTTCTTCCTGTACCATCATCCATATTGTGTAACTTTCATGCTCAAGATCACTTCGTGGGCTAGGATGGCTACCGGGACTCTGATGGTCACATATGCATTCCTACTTGGAAGAAGCACAAAAAGCCGAAGAGCAGTCAGATTTCTGCTCTATGTGAATCAGCTTCTTTAATGGATCCTTTCTGGAAAACCAACACATTGGCTAACATTGGGCAGTACTTAGTCTGATAGAAGGATAGGTAAACTAACAATTGGGAATCTCTTGCTTCCTCCCTCCGAAGGGAGAATGGACATTTGGAAGGCAACTGGCAGTCTCTTCCATCCCTTTCATCCCAGGTTTTCTAGGAAAATCCCCTTTCAACATTCTGGCTCATAATCTGCAAAAGCCATCTAAATATCCCAGAAGGTTCTCTATTTCCAAGTAATATCTCTTAGACTACCTCTCCTGATAAAAATCCTTTTCCTATGCACGTCTCTATAGTTTGGTTTTCATCATAGAACAAACAGCCTCTAATACTTGACCTTCATCAAACAGATGACATAGACAAGAAAGTGTTTGATACATTTAAGAAGGACCGAGGAGTTAAACCAGACACCACCTTTGCAATGAATGGCTTGGTGGCCACGGACAAATTTTGCTCCTTGGGCATTTTATTCTTTAACAGCTGAGTCAATAACACACCTGGGTCATGGGAAGAAACAGCTGATGCTGTTCCCCAGAAGTTTCTGGGAAGAGGAAGGACCACTTTAAGGAGCGACAGAGCTTTGTGAGGTGGTGGAAGCAAAGAGTGCTATCCCAGAACAAAGGGTAAATGCTGTGAAGCTGAGAAATGCCTTGCATTCTGCTGTTAGTTGTGTAAATTGCCAGCATTATACAAAGATTTTGTGACTCTTTGGCTTACATATTCCCCACGATCTGGTTCCCACGTGGGTTTCCAGCCCCTGGTCTCACCCCTTCTCTCCTGGACTCCACACTCCACCAGTCTTCAGGATGTGCTGTCCCTGTGCCCACACTTTGCTTTCTTCCTTCTGAGCTTTTCCTATGCTGTTTCCTCTACCAGGTAAGCTGATTGGTCCCATTTCCATAAGCCCAGATCCCATAATGCAGTTTATGAGCATGGCTGCTTTAGGTCAGATAGCGCATGGCTGCTGTTTCCAAGTAGAAAGGCCCCCCTGTCAGACTGGGCTGGATTTCAGACCTGGGTCTACCTAAACCATGCTAAGAGAATCTCTCAGAGGTCAAGCGGAGCCTGAGCCATTTCCATATTTTGAAGCCTCTAGTTTACTGAAAAGGAAGAAATGCCCAAATGCTGGTGGAATTAAATGTTTATATAAATTCACATTGGTTGGCAGTGGCTCTCTATATTTTATGTATAAATGCAGATGGGGGTAATGGCAAAAATCTAAACTTGGGGCATTTTGTGACAGTGAGGTTTGGGCCAAAGGACCCTCTTGTTGGTCCTATCTTTGTTCCCTGTTATTTAGATTCTGTGAATTGGTCTTTCTGAATTCTCTCATTCAGCACGGTACTTTTGGCAGCAGATCAAACCTTCTCATCCTGCACCTCTGCCCTGGCATTTCCCTACTGGCCAATCAAGACTTCCTGTTCAGCCGCCCTCCACAGTCCCCACAGATCTCCATCTTTTTCCAAGCTAATTAAGAAGTGACATTTTTTGAGTACTTTCTATGTGCCAGGCATTATGTCAAGAGCCTAACATTAATTACCTAATGTAATCCTTTCCAAGGTCCCTAAGAGGTAGATATTATTGGCCCCATTCACAGATGAGAAAAACTGAGGCTCAGAAACATAAGTCAACTTGGAAAGAGTTTCACACAGTTGACCAGTGGTAGAGCCTGTACCGGAAGCCAGGCATCCTGGCTCTGGAGCTCATGTTGTCACCCTGTTACCCAGCTGCCTCATGTCTGAGACCAGCCTACTCCTGGGAGCCACTTCTTCCCTGCCTAACTCAGCTGCTTTGTCTTCCATGGTGTCTCTCTCTCTCTCTCTCTTTTTTTTTTGGCTCCCCCAGCTAGAAGTTTATTCCTCTCTTTCCTCATAGTCCTGAGGACTTTCTCTGAACCTCTCTTATAACTTCTGCCACATTCTTTTATTTCTTGTAGTTATTTGCGTATGTTTCTGAAAATAGAGCTTTGTCTAATAGACTTCTTTCTCCTCTTAGAAAAGCACAATGCCTTGAATATAGAAAGAATTCAATGTATTTTTGTTGAATGAAGGGAATTTGCTTGTCTCCCTTGGGGGCAAGCCTTCAACTTCTCTGTATGTGTCTTGCTTAGTATGGTATAGAGAGAAAGTCGTGGTCAACAAATCCTGCCGACTGGCCAAACTGAGAGCTGAGATGACTCTTGAGGACGGTTTTCTGAATTTTACTGTCTTTGACATATAAAAGGCCTTGTTTTTTGGGGGTGTTAAGTTTCTGAATACAGAAGCTAAGCATTTTTCCTTTCATAAGGTAGGAAACGCCTCATGGAAAGCAAACAAAATCCTGCCAAAACCCTAAGGAAATGCTCAGAAAAGGTCCCATCAGAACTCCCAGGAGTTTGTCTAAACCCAAATGCCCCAGGTTGAAACTCTAGCTGCCCAAAGAGGTCTTTCTGTGGGATCTCACTGAGCCAAATTGCCCTGGTGCGTGCGTGTGTGTGTGTGTGTGTGTTTAAATAAGGAAAACTCCTTTATCTCTGATGAAGAAACAGTAAATGAAAAGCTTAACAGGCACCCTCAAGAGTGGCTAATTTCAATAGCAATGGATTCCATGGGGATGGGGCAGAGACAAACTGGGCACGGGGCTGCTGGCACTGGTTCTCAATGAGATGGAGACATAGGTGCCACTTCACACAAGTCTGCCCTTCTTTCAGGGCTCTTGGCAGTTTTGCCTTTCCTCACCTAGCCTACAATCCATTGTCCCTTTGATTGCCCTTGTTTCAGAAGACCCCACACCAAGGTACCTGGCTCTCTTTCCTCCCACTCAGGACCTTTCTGACCCTCTTCTTTCCCTGCTGAAATGTGGACATCCTGTCTTGGCTTCCTCCAGCTCTGTTCTTGGAGCCCGGCTAATCTGCTAATGTGATAATGGGAATGTGTGTGTTTCTCCCTACCCCAGATAACATATTTGTATTTTATTTTCACTCAGACACAGACGAGCAGGGAGGTGGTAGGAGCAGGGCCAAAGCTATTAGATAGCATCAAAGTTACTGTTGTTCAGTCTTTTTGTTATTGTTTTTGTTTTATAAAAAGCAAAGAACAAGCCAACCAACAAACAAAACAGAAGCTGTTTTGCAAATTCAGGTCCAGCTTGTGATTTACCATGGCTCTGAAGTTTTCTTTTGTTTTTCGTCTTTGGTTGAACCACTATACAACCAGGCTTCCTCCAGCTGGTATGTTGCTCATCATTTTTATCGATGATCTGCATAAACAAGAAAATACTGTCCCATTCCCCACCTCCAACAACACAGATAAGATGCCCATTTCTTTCCATCTCCTTCTTTGCGATAAGACCCTCCCTCGCTGACAGCATTGTGGCAAAGGAGACATAACAAGGATCATAATCCCCTGAATCCTGGCCCCAGCGCCCCCACCCCCATCCTGTGTAGGATTCTAGGTTGGTCTGCACAAGGGATGAGAGTGGTGGTGCAAACTGTGGGCAGTCAGAGCTCCAACCCTTGTTCTTTACCTTCCTTTTGACTTGACAGCTGGGATGTGAATCTGGAAGATTCCTTTTGCTCATTTTCCAAGAGCCACCATTGCCCTGTCCTCTTCCTCCTTCCTGTCTTTGTCTTCTAAGATACAAGATGTCCCTGACTAAGAGGATTATCTTGTTTCCTCAGCTACTAGGAAGCAAAGAGAGGAAGAACCCTCCCATGGAAGAAAACTATCTCTGTCCACTAAAAGTTGCACTCCTCCTCCAGCAGCCCCAGTGTTGACCATTGTGTATTTGGTCTGTATGAATATCCCTTTTCTAGCTCAATAGGGAACCTTGATCTTCCCCTACAGGCTGACAGAAACAAGACGAGCATCTAACCTTCATTCCCAGGCCTGTGGCAGACATCACTCATCAATTGTGATTTTTTTCACTGAAACTTGGGGCAGGACTGTACCCCAGCAGGCATGATCAATCGATTGGAGTCTGCACTGGAGAGAAGAAAACATCTGCCATCCCTTCCTCAGTGATGCTTCTGTCATCCACGCAGGAGGTTGGGGGTAGGGACATTTCTTTAGCAACCTGCAGTTAAGAAGACATGGAAGCTGGAGTGTATGTAAAAAGCTGTTTTCTTAGCTTCCATGTAGATTTAGCTTTAAGGCCAAAAGCTTCACCTGATTCACCTGCTCTGGGCATGAATGTGGCATCTCCATTCATTTGCTCTGCTTAATAGGAAATACAAAGTGCAAGGAACACACTACCCTTAAGGTAGCAGTAGACATGCTCCCTGGGGAGGACTAAGCAATGCATGATGGTGACTCAGGTGGCTAGAGGGTCTCATGGAGGAGGAAGAGTGCCAGGGACTGGGGACAGGGGGCTGAGCTGGAGGGATCCAGTTCCCTGGCAGCCTGGGTGCACAGGGTGATCCTGCAGAACAGCAAATATTCTCCTTGTCTGCCGCTGGTATTTAGACACTGCTGGAATGTCCTGGCAGGACTATCTGTCCAAATCCATTCAAAATTGATTTTTGTGTCTTCGATGGGGAATTTTGGCCAGGATCCCCACGGTCCCCCAATTCAGTTAGACATTCTCCTCTCCCTTTTTTAGCTTATTAGCTGCTTCTCAGTGGGAGTCTGGGCCTTCATGTTCCCTCTTGAGCCAGTTCAAATGATCCGAAGCTGTAGGAAGGATGGAAGTGGGTCTGTGCTGTGAATCTGAAATGCCCAGATGCATTTATTTAAAGCAGCAGCCTCTCAGCAGGGTTGACACAGCCCGATGCTGAAAAATTGGGTTTTTGGCCAGGATCTCCCCACTTTTGCTAGAGAGCCAGGAAATGGGTAGGAATGTCCGGACCAGAGCAGAGGAAAAAAAGAAGTGAGTCAGAAAAGAAAAGCGGAGCCTGTATAGGCCACATCCTTGAAGGATTTACTGCAAGCCTAGCTCCTCTGCTGCGAGTGCCTTCCTTAATGTCTGCTGCCTCCAAGGCTGCCCATACAGTCAGCCACGATGGGGCACCCATACTCACCAGGGGCTACCAGGTACTGAGAGGTGGGAGAAGAAGACCAAGTCCTAGATCCCAGAAACTTATAATCAGGCAGAAGAGATAAGTACAAATCTAATTAAAATTAAAAAGTAGACAAGAAAGCACACAGCTGCAACAAGCTAAGAGGAGTTCTGATGCAGTGGCTCTTAGAACTAGGTTTTGAGCAGTTTATATATGTGTGTGTGTGTGTGTCTGTGTTATGCCTCTCTGTGTACATGTGCATGTCTCTCTGTATGTATGTGTCTGTGTGTTTGTCTCTGTGTGTGTGTGTATGTCTCCGTGTATGTATGTGTATGTCTCCGTGTATGTATGTGTTTTTGTGTGTATGCCTGTGTATGGCTGTGTGTGTGTGTCTCTTTGTGTGTTTGTGTGTATGTGTTTATATTTGTGTGTGTCTGTGTGTATGTGGATATCTCTCTGTGTGTGTCTGTGTGTATGTATATGGACGNCTGTGTGTTTGGCTCGGGGTGTGTGTGTATGTCTCCGTGTATGCATCTGTATTTCTCCGTGTATGTATGTGTTTTTGTGTGTATGCCTGTGTATGGCTGTGTGTGTGTGTCTCTTTGTGTGTTTGTGTGTATGTGTTTATATTTGTGTGTGTCTGTGTGTATGTGGATATCTCTCTGTGTGTGTCTGTGTGTATGTATATGGACGTTTCTGTGTGTCTGTGTCTATGTATATGTCTCTGCTTGTGTCTGTATGTATATGTCTGTGTGTGTATGTGTGTGTGTGCATGTATATGTCTCTGTGTGTGTTTGTATATGTGTATGTCCTTGTATGTGTGTGTATGCATGTATATGTCTTTCTGTGTGTGACTGTGTGTGTATGTGTGTGTACTGATGAAGAGCTCTTTGTCTGCTAGGCCAGTGGCTCTCATTCTTAATCTTGGCTTGTTGACTGTACCTTGGAATTAGTTAATGAGCTTTAAGAAATACTGATGCCAGCTGCTACCTCCAGAGCTTCTGATGTGATTGAGTCTGAGTCTAGGAAGGGAATTCCATAGGGAAGGATAAGGTCAGGCTGTGGTGATTGGCTGGGCTCTGGTGCTTGGCTGCTTTAATTGAAGAATTGGAGAAATGGCAGATGTGGTATGGTAGAGGGCAATTCCTGTTAGTCACATGGGAGATATAATACTGTCCTTTACTGTCTCTGGAGGTAACAGGGGAGGAAGGTGGTCTTTGGGTTGTGTTTGCATGAAAAATGGACCCACAAGAGGCACAGTTTCACAGTCCAAAGAGATACCTTCCACTTCTTTAATACCAACATACACTTCTGAGAGGACCTTCCTCAATCCATCCTTCCTTCTCTCATTTCACTCTTCCCTCTCTCCTTTCCTCCCTTCCTCTTTTACCTTTATCCACAAATAATTGTTTAGCTCACACCATGTCCCAGGCACAGTTCTGGGGGCCAAGCAATGAACAAGGCAGATTAGTTCTTGATTTCAAGGAGTTGACATCTTAGGTGTTTACTGTAAAACAAACATGAGTAATGGTGGAAATATGCATATCTTCTGTAGGTGGGTCTTTTCCTGAAGAGTCAGTAGTTGGTGTCTTAGCACTATATTTTATGGCAAAACATGGCTCCAATATTTTAAGATAATGCATTTGCATTAAGATGTTGTGTGCTGTCGATCATAATGGACTAACAATGACTCAGAGTTCACACATGCTACATTATTAAGTATTGAATAGATAGGTGAGTTTTAATAATATATGGGTAAGGTATAAAGGGTAAAAATAAACCAAACAGCAATGTACCTGCTACCCAGCTTAAGAAATGAAATGTTACATTTGCCTTTGAAGCCCGTCCTGAGTTGGCTACCATCTTGAATTTTGTGTATAATGTTCCCTAAGTAATACGTAGTTTAGTTATACCAGATTTTGAACTTCGACTTCATACAAATGTTGTATACAGATGTTCTATTTAGTGACTTGCTTTTTTTTTTTTACTCAGTATTGTTCCCAAGATTCAGCCATTTTGGTACTCACAGATTTAGCATGTTAATTTTTATTGCCATATAATAGTCCTTTGAGTGAAAATGCCACACTGTACTAATCCATTCTATAGCTGGTGAACATTTAGATTGTTTCTAGTTTTTTAAAAATGAACACTGCTGCTAAGAACATTTTTATACATACCTCTTAGTCTGTAGAAATCAAACTTCTGGCCACTGGAATATACAAATCTCAGCTTTAACAGGCACCTACCCTATAATCAAGTCATTCTATTTCTATATATTTATCCAAGAGAAATAGAAGCATAGATCCACATAAAGACTTGCACACGAATATTCATAGCAGCTTTATTTGTAATAGTTCCAAACTGGAAAAGAACACACATGTTCATTAGTAGGTGAATGTGTATACAAATTGTGGTACATTCATACAATGGAATACTACTGAGCAGTAAAAAGGAATGGATTATTAATACACATAATTAACACTGATAAATCTCAAAGTAATTATGCTGAGTGAAAAAAGTCAAAATAAAAAAAATTTGTTTTCCAAAATGATGATGTCAATTTATAATAGGTGGAGTTTCCTTTGTTCTATATCTTTTCCAATACTTGGTATTGTTAGATTATCAATTTTTGCCGGTCTAGTGGTATCTAATGGTATCTTCCATTTCTTTGATTACTATTATGGTTGAATATTTTTCTTATGTTTCCAATGCCTATTGACCTTTCATATTCTTTCTCTGTGTAATGATTATGTACTACATACTTTGCCCATTTGTCTAGAGTTGTTTGCCTCATTTTTATTGATTTATAATTTTTAAATATATTCTGAAAACCAATTTCTTGCCAGTTTCATGTGTTGGTCACCCATCTGTCCCTGTATCCCAGCTATGTCTAGCATTCCACTATCCCTGCTGAAGGTCCAGATCCGTGGGTGAACCTTTTTTGATGCACAGGTCCAACAGAGACCCCAGACAACTGTAGCCACATCTGACATCACGATAAGCAGAAGAGCCACCCAATTTGTGTAACTTTTATGTTCTGTTATACGTCCTTGTTACTAGAAAATATCGTGAGACATCTATGATGAGATGGGGAAAGAATCATAGAAGGAGATGGAAGCGCTGGATTCAAATCTTGACTCTCACTTACTATATAGAGTACATTGGGTAAATGACTTACCCAGATGCATTCAGGCTCAATTTTCACTGAGTGTAGTAATAAAATATTTTCTAAGAGCTTAATGTGGATTCCTTGTTATGTCGGGAACTTTATACATATATGTTATTTTGCATAAATCCTCACTCTAGTCTTATGAGGTAGATGCTATTATTATAGGACCCAGAGAAGGTTAAAAAACATATTCAAGGCCACACGCTGGTAAATAGCAGGAATTAAAACCCAGGCAATATGACTTCAGGGTCTGAGCTCTTACCAGGATATTGGAATCATAATATTTTCTCACCAGCTTGTTCTGCAGATGACATTATCTGTCGTGTGTAAGCAGAAAGCAGCTAGATTATTGCCTGATACACAGAAACTTTCTGATCATGGTTCAATAATTTTTCTTTCTTTCTTTTGTTTTTTCTTTTTGAGATGGAGTCTCGCTCTGTTGTCCAGGCTGGACTGCAGTGGCACGATCTTGGCTCACTGCAAGCTCTGTCTCCCGGGTTCATGCCATTCTCCTGCCTCAGCCTCCTGAGTAGCTGGGACTACAGGCACCCGCCACCACACCTGGCTAATTTTTTTTTTTTTTTTTTAGTAGAGATGGGGTTTCACTGTGTTAGCCAGGATGGTCTCAATCTCCTGACCTCGTGATCCACCCACCTCAGTCTCCCAAAGTGCTGGGATTACAGATGTGAGCCACCACGCCCAGCCTCGATAATTTTTCAACCAAGGTGCTGTATGATTCTAGGTTAACCCTTTCCTAAATCATGACATTACACTACTACAGAGACAGTAGAAACGAAATATCTAACAGTGTTTTCTAATGTTCCCCGTCACACTTAGCAGTGACCATAATAGACGAATATTTACACAGAGCCACAATAAGATCATCTATGCATCCTATACATTGAGTTTGCTTCCTGACATCTCCATAAACGTGGGCATTCTGCAACTGTTCATAGAAAGATGAAAAAAGATATATCGGGATAACACTATTCATTGCTATTCATAGTGTAAGATTGCTCAGATCTTATGAGAAAATTAATAATAGTGTGATTAATCAAAATATCATTTGATATTTTTGTAGCATTTTTTTTTTAAGAAAAAAAACTTCAAGCAAGCCCCTTGTCTTCGTCTTTTCATCTTTTCAGCCTGTACTTTTCAGTCCTTATCTAGCTTCCCTTCTCTGTGGCATTTGAAACTGCTAGGCACTCCTCCTGCCCCCTTGACTTCCGGTATATCATTTTCTCTTCATTCACTTGCCTCTGAAACTCTTCTCAGTTTAGCTGGTTCCTTAATCTCTGCCCAGCCTTCAAATGTTGCAGCTGCTACCTTTGAGGCAAAGCATCATGAATTCATTCGTTCATTCATTCAACAAAGCTTACTGAGCACCTACAATATGCCAGGCACTGATCTCGGTGCTGGGGATACAGCAGTGAACAGACCAGACCAAGATGCCTGATCTCATGGCATTTGAATGGGGGTGATATGGTGTGATAGGTGGCAATCAGTGGTATGAAAAGAAAAGTGGGCAAGGAGAAGGGGGGCCCAGAGTAGGGAGTGATTATGATTCTAAGTAAGATGGTTAGGGACGTTCTCCCTGAGGGGATATTTGTGCAAAGACTTAGAAGCAGTGAGGAAGCATGCCATGCAGGTATCTGGAGGAAATATGTTAAAAGTCAAAGGAACAGCTGGGGCGGAGGCTTTAAAAAGGGCCTGCCCAAGGTGTTCGAGGACTGTCAGGGAGGCTAATGTGGAGTGAGTGGTGAGCAGGTAGGGCTTGTGGAAAGCCAGGCCTCCAGGGCCTCTGGCACCACTGTGAGGACACTGGTTTTTAGCCATCACAGGGTTTTGGGCGGGGCAATCATACATGACTAATGTTTTGTTTTGTTTTATTTTATTTATTTATTTATTTATTTATTTGAGACGGAAGTCTCGCTCTTCGCCCAAGCCGGACTGCCGTGGCGCAATCTCGGCTCACTGCAAGCTCCGCCTCTCGGGTTCACACCATTCTCCTGCCTCAGCCTCCTGAGTAGCTGGGACTACAGGCGCCCGCCACCGCGCCCAGCTAATTTTTTATATTTTTAGTAGAGAATTTTCACCGTATTAGCCAGGATGTTTCACCGTATTAGCCAGGATGGTCTCGATCTCCTGACCTCGTGATCCGCCCGCCTCGCCCTCCCAAAGTGCTGGGATTATAGGCATGAGCCACCGCGCCTGGCCATGACTAATGTTTTAAAAGGACCACTGCCGGTGCTGATGGAGAACAGACCGAGGGCAGAAAAGGAGGAAGTAGAAAGACCGGTTTGGAAAGTATTGTTGTAATCTAGGTGACTTGATCTGAGGTGGAAGCTTGCATCTGGGGTGGAAGATGAACTGGCCTGGGCTTCACACCCTCTGAGTTACTGGTTCAGGTCAGCCACCAATTTGCATAGTAGATAGGCCTGCCCTCATGTAGGCAAGGGCGCACATGGAGGTCCCCAAATATTTAAGAGATTTTAGGCTGGGCATGGTGACTCACACATGTTATCCGCAGTACTTTGGGAGGCCAAGGTGGGAGAATAACTTGAGGCCAGGACTTCGAGACCAGCCTGAGCAACATAGCAAGACCCCATCTTTAAAAAAAAAAAAGCTGGGCATGGCGGTGTGTGCTTATAGTTCCAGCTACTTGGATGTTGAGGCAGGAGAATTGTATGAGCTCAGGGATTTGAGGTGGCAGTGAGCTATGACTGTGGCACTGCACTCCAGCCTGCCTTAATAAAAGATTTTAATTATGCTAACAAAATTTTAGATAAAATAACTTCATTCTTTCTGCCTTGAGAAATATACCTTCAAAATGACAAAATAAAAAATGATTATTAGGGTATTACTGTGCTTCCCTGTAACCACGAAGGGGACTGCAAATCCCCATAAGGGGTCTCTGCCTTCCCCTTGGCTGTGAGCTGCTCATGAGGAGGTGTGCTGGACCCATGTGAGCTGACACTGCAATGTACATTCTCCATACAAACCGCCTCGGCTTTGTAGACCCCTCTCCTCTCTGTTTCTCAGTAGTTAGTTTGGGTCCAGGACCTGGTTGTCTCCTGGAGTTCAAATCAAAAGGAACTGGGGGCGGAGCAAGATGGCCGAATAGGAACAGCTCCAGTCTCCATCTCCCAGGGCCAGCGACACAGAAGACCGGTGATTTCTGCATTTTCAACTGAGGTACTGGGGTCATCTCACTAGGGAGTGCTGGACAATCGGTGCTGGTCAGCTGCTGCAGCCTGACCAG
>NW_016811898.1:2568925-2581292 GCF_001698545.2 Rhinopithecus bieti
AAAAAAAAAAAAAAATCAAAAGGAACTAAGGTTACTTTCCTAGGTTTTCTTTTTCTTTTGAGACGGAGTGTCTGCTCGGTCGCCCAGGCTGGAGTGCAGTGGTGCCATCTTGGCTCACTGTAAGCTCCGCCTCCCAGGGTCAAGTGATTCTCTTGCCTCCCTCAGCCTCCCGAGTAGCTGGGACTACAGGCACCCACCACCATGCCCAGCTAATTCTTTGTATTTTTAGTAGAGATGAGGTTTCACCGTGTTAGCCAGGATGGTCTCAATTTCCTGACCTCGTGTTCTGCCCGCCTCTGCCTCCCAGTGCTGGGATTAAGGGCGTGAGCCACCGCGCCCCGCCCACTTTCCCAGGTTTCAGGAATGGCAAATCTTTTTCTGGACAGTGGTTCTAGTCTCCCTGGAGAAGCAGGTTTGGTCCCACTGGGTGAATTCTATTTTTTTTTACAACAACTTTATTGAGATATAACTTACATACCATGAAATTCATCTGTTTAGAATTAACGTATCAGGATTTTTAGTATGTTCATAGTGTTGTGCATCCCTCATCACCACCGAATTTTAGAACATTTTTATCACCCCAAAAGAAATCCTGTACTCCCTGGTAATCACTCTCTATTTCTCTTCTCTTGCCCTGCAACCACAGGCAATCTATCTTTTGTTTTTATAACTTTGTCTATTGTGGATATTTCACAAAAATAGAATCATACAGCGTGTGTGGTCTTTGGTGACTCTCTACTTTCATGTAGCATAATGCTTTCAAGATCTATTCATGTCTTACCATGTATCAGTACTTCTTTTCTTTTTATGGCTGAATACTATTCCATTGTATGGATATTCTATATTTTATTTACCCGTTTATCAATTACAGGACATTTGTGTTATTTCTACTTTTTGACTATTATGAAAAATGCTGCTCTGATCATTTGTGAACAAGTTTTCGCATGAACCTAGGGCTTCAT
The DNA here is from genome assembly GCF_001698545.2 of Rhinopithecus bieti. NCBI lineage: Eukaryota > Metazoa > Chordata > Mammalia > Primates > Cercopithecidae > Rhinopithecus > Rhinopithecus bieti. The sequence continues at coordinate 2,569,888 of NW_016811898.1, forward strand.
TTTTCTTGGGTGTATAACTAGGAACGAAATTGCTAGGTCATTTTGAGGAACTGCCAAACTATTTTTCACATCAGCTGCGCCATTTTTATCATACACTCCCGGCAGTCTCATATGAGAGTTTCAGTTTCTCCATATTCTTACCAACACTTGCTATCATCTGTCTTTCTGATTCTACCTGTCTTAGTAGTTGTAAAGGGGTGGTTGGTGGTTTTGATTTGCATTTCCCTGATGAGTAATGATGAACATCTTTTCATGTGCTTATCGACCATTTGTATATCTTCTTTTGAGAAATATCATTTCATGTCCTTTGCCCATTTTTAAATTAGATTGTCTTTTTATTGCTGAGTTCTAAGAGTGCTTTAAATATTCTGGATACAAGTTCCTTATCATGATTTGCAAATATTTTCTCCAATTCTGTGGGTTGTCTTTTCGTTTTCTTAATTCAACCCTGCTAGTGACTGTTCTAGGTTTTGGAACACTATCTAAGCCCTGGTACTTCTGACCCTTATCAAATCATAGAACATTAGAAAAGAAACAAATTTTATTGAGTACCTTTTGTGAGTTATCCATTTAAATCCCCACAACTAGCCAACAGTATATATTATCGTCCCATTTTAGAGTGATAAAACCAAAGCTCAGAAATAAGGCACTTTGGCCAAAGTCCCTTGCCTCTTAAGAATGGAAAAGGAGATTTATCATTTATTTCTCTTTGATGCTAATGAACTTAAAATTATTTTTATTTGAATAGCTTTAGGAGTACAAGTGGTTTTTGGTTATGTGGATGGACTGCATAGTGGTCAAGTCCAGGCTTTTGCTGTACCCATCACCCAAATAGTGTACATCGTGCCCAATAAGTGATTTTTCGTTTCTCACATCCTCCCACCCTTCCCCTGTCTGAGTCTCTAATGTCCATTATACCACTCTGTGTGCCTTTGTGTACCCAGAGCTTAGCTCTCACTTATAAGTGAAAACATGCGGTATTTGGTTTTCCTTTCCTGAATTACTTCGCTTAGGGTAATGGCCTTCAGTTTCATCCAAGTTGCTTCAAAAGACATTATTTCATTTTATTTTTTCCTTTAAAAGGAGATTTAAAACCATATCCTTGTGATTCAAAATTTATGCTTTTATTCTGGAGTTAGTGGCAGTGGGGCCCCTTCTACCACAATGAGTTGACACTAGATTCATCAGATTTATAAAAATACAATAGTGATATTCAAGAAACAATTAAGGGCCTGGCCTGAAAGACCATTCACCTAACGTCACCTCCGTTGAAATGAGTGGGAATTGTGAGTATCTTGGAGCCTGGCCTGGGAATGAGAACTCTCAAGTTGAAGCACGTAAGTATTGTTGCTAAGCCATTGTGTTTGCTCTTCCTTTTTGTAGGTGTCGAGACAGCCCCTCATGGCAACTATTTATTATTCAACTTGGCATTGGGGCCTGGGAGCTGGCAGAGTCCAGGGCACGCTGGGATACTCATTATCGCAGCAGATAAAGGAGCTTGAAATCACCAGCTGGCCTGGATTTCCTAGTGAGATTAGGAGAACAGATATTGCTGGGAGGGAAAAAGGGCTCTGGATAATGTCCTGGGAGAATAGCCGATTGTGGAAGGCCAAGAGGGCCCACTTTAAACAATTCTATTTCTCTGGAATATGTTTTTGGGGACATTTGATAAAATAGAATCTCAAGGCTGAAATTTGGTAGTTATATGGAGGGGAATGCTGCTAGAAATAAGATCCTTTACTCTAGCCCACAGTCCCTGTCCCCTCCCCCTCCAACTTTTTTTTTCTGGAAAAATAACCAGATGATCTTTCTCTGTAGACATAAACAAACAGATACACCAGGTAGGCTTTCTTAAAACTCCCAGGTCAGTTGGGAATGGCCAGTGTTGGAGATAAGGAGTAGCTGGTTTTTCTTCCTGCTCAAGATGCCTCTTTCTGTTCCCAGGCACTTTTTAATCTGGCACAAGCAGCAGAGATCGGTGGAGCAAATGCTCTGGCTGTTGGCAAGGTCTTGGTTTAATAGGGTGGTTTTTGGGAGAGGGTTAAAAAGCCTTCAAGTTTCCCCAAAATTTTCTCTGGTGTCCTTAAAGAGATGCTTAGGGATGCCAGGGATGGTTGTTTGCTAACTGTTGTTGTAACAGAGGGAGCAGGGTTTGCCAAGGTTTGGGAACCCCTGCTCAAATAAGACACTTTAAATCAGTAATTCCAACAATTACCACACACCTGGTATAGCCTAGGTTAGGTGCTCTGAATCACAGTAGATTCTGAGACACAGCTCCTGTATTCATAGAGCTACTGTGTGGTGGGTAGAGGGCACTATCAAGGGATAATTAGATTAACTACTGTGGTTCTGTGGCTGAAATCTTTGAAGGAGGTAAAGTGTTGCATTTGCTGGAAGGCAGATCCAAATCAAACCAGGAGGCAGATCCAAATTTATCCAGGAAAAATTATGTTTTGAATGTGAAGAGCTTCCTTTAATGCATTTTCTAAACTCCATGCTGTTTGTTTCTTTGGGCTAAATAAATCTAGGAATCATTAAGCTTCTCATGTCTGCTTGGTATGTGGGTATGCCAAGAATGCAAGGCCCTGACCCTTCTTTAACTAGGCCCAATCTCAGAGTTATGTTTGCATTGAGCACCCTTGAGAGATGAACTCCCTCTATGATAAAGAGCAGGCCGGCTTACGGCTTGCTATGTAAGTGGGGGATTCCCTAAACTCAGGATTCCTCAGCTTTGATGCAGACTCAATGTATGTGAAGCATCCATCTGGGCCTTAACATGTCACCATGGGTCTTGGGGGCCAGGGAGACTGACATGAACTTGCTATTGCTCATGCTGCTTGCTGTGCTGTGAGTAATAACATCCTTTGTCTTTGACCCAAAGGTCTTGTGTCTTCTGCCCATATATATGAAACAGTAGCAGTCTCATTTATCAGCTTGTAAAATCCTAGGTCCAATTGTGCCCCTTTCACCATGAAAAGTTGAAAGACTCTTTCTGTGCTATGCTTGGTTAAAAGGGAAGAAGAGGGCTCCATGGCAAGCTTGTTTGAACCTCAAAGTGTCACAATCACATAATAATACAGTTCTACCTGAGCTGGCATCATCAGAGTGCTAAGAGAGATAATCTGAAATGAAATGAGATGGATTATTCTAGAACAGAGGTTTCCAAAGTGTTTTCATGTTGATAGCTAAACCCTTTTTTTCCCCAAGTAATTTGTAAGGAACTACAATATACACAAAGATCTCAGTTATAAAACTGCTGTTTTAAGGATGCATTTTGGATTTGAAGGCTACTTAAATTTGTGTAATTTAGTTGTATATGAAAGAACATCCCTAATTCTGCTTTGGTGGGAGTTGATCTGTAAGGCAGCCCAGGCATTCTTGTGCTGGTTTAAATACAAGGTGTTTGGCAGTGGAGGGCTCCTGGCAGGGAAGACAGCTAATTCTCCACCCACAAGCTTCATAGGGAGGACTTCATCTTTGTGTATTTACCACATTCTTCTGTCTGTCCTTCAGAGACCTGATTTATCAGTACGGCAGAAGTGGCTTCTCAGGGCTGACTCACATTAACTGTGCACAGGAGACTGATGTACAAACCAGCATCGTATTTAAGGGATGTATTATACAAAGAGAACTAGAAGAGTTTTGGAACCAGAGAAATTACCTGGGGCACTGAGTTGTCATAGGTACTCAAGTTTGTGGTCTAAGCAGGAGTTTGCAAACTGACCTGTGGGGCAAATATGGCCTGAGCTAAGAATGGTTTATACAGTTTTCAGTGGCTGAAAAAAAAGTAAAGAATGCTGTTTTATAGTATGTAAAAATCATAAGAAATTCAAATTTCAGTGTCCATAAATAAAGTTTTGTTAAAATAGAGCCATTCAAGTGAATAGACTCATTCATTTACATCTTGCCTATGGCTGTTTTCATGCTGCAACAGCAGCACTGAGTAGTTGGGACAGAGACGGTAAGGCCTGTTAAGCCTAAGATACTCATCTCTGACCCTTTATAGAAAAAAGTCTAGAGTCGTGATTCTTAAAATGCAATATGCATACAGATTTTCCAGAAAGCTTATAAAAAGGTAGATTCTGATTTGGTGGGTCTGGAGGAGGGGCCTGAAATTCCACATTTCTAACTAGCTCCCAGCTGATGCTACTGGTGTCTGAGTGGCAGGCGTAGAACCCCTTTTCCACTGGGTGGCACTTGTATGGCCATGCCAACTTTTTGCCCCTGTAGGGTAGATTTTGATCTGATCATCCTCTGCTCTTTACGTAGTCTTTCCCCAGACTGGCTACAACACACTAGCATAAATTTCCACATGTTAAACTGTTTCAGTCTGCCTTCCTAAGGTCACATCCAATCTATCTGGATTAAAGAAGATTCTTGGCTTATTCCCATGTGTGGTTACCGCCTAGCACATCCACAGTGTCTGTACATTTCACTGGTTGAAGTCTCAGAGAAAAATCTGAAACCCATATTGTTTGGGGGAGCCTCATTGTTGACATCATGCCACAACCTACATTCCTAGACCCAGTGGGCATGGCTAGATGTTGCATTGAGAAAGAAGACTCTTGGAATTCACAATCAGAAGGACATTTACTTTCTTTCTGAATAATATCTCTCAACAATCCTTTAAAAACTTTTCAGGGCCTAGCACCCAGGACCTGACAGTAGATGAGATATTTAAGGAATGCATGACTAAACATCTAATAAATTCCCAGCATTCAGCATTATTCAACCTTCCTAGGGCTTCAGCCAGAAGAACCAACTTGCCAGTTCCCAAACTGGCCATAGGCTTTCATATTTCTCTGTTTCCTCAATGAGTTTTCCTTTTATGGGAAGGCCCTTTCCTACCTTCTCTCCCTGGCAGATGACTTCTCCAAAAGGTAATTGGTTCAAATGGTGCTTTTGCCAGAAGCTGTTCCCACCTGCCCCAGGTGATGTTGTTAGCACTCCCCTGTGTTTCTGTTGCTTTCCATGCATCCTGGATTAGGACCACTCACCCATATGACATCTTTGTTCAAATTAGGGAAAGTCACCCCTCCTACTTAGCTGACACAGTCCTATACCAAGGGCTTGGAGAGAGGAGTGTGTGAGAGTTGTTGGGGAGAAAGAAAGAAGATGGAAAGAGAAAAATGTCGAATAATAACCTAAAAGGATATAGGCCTTCAAGTTTAGAAAACACTTTAGCATGTATTAGTGCATCAGATCCTGTATGCATGGATGTGAACATAGTAGTCCTGTTATATGTCAGGTATATCAGATAGGTTTTTGTTATTTTGCAGGTGGGAAACTGAGACTCAGAGAGGTTGTTTGACTAACTTATGGTCACATAGCTCACAGATCTTAGAGCTGAGTTATCAGTCCAGCTCTCTTCCCTGATCCCTGTTTGTGACATGCATAGTTTGGCTTTCAGAGGAGAGTGTCATTCCCCTTTAAGGGATGATTGAGAGAGCTGCCCCAGGAGAGAGGAAGAACTTCCATGTGGTTGTTCTATTAGCTCAGCTCTGAATGGTTTCTTCTGTTTGATAAACCTTGTTAATTTTACTACTGCTTGTTCTTGGCTCCACCACACAGCAGTGGTTTAGGCAGTATGTTCAAAAAATGTGCTAATTACAGGCTGTAATTTTCTTCCATCCTAAAATAAATACTTAGCATTTTAGTGCTTGGAGAGGGAAATAGTTTAGTAGAGCTACAGGAGTCACAAAGCTTGGAGGCTGTTGGGAGGGGCTGGAGAACATGGAAGCAGAATGTGCAAGGATAGAAAAAAATAGAAGTTTTCGGAAGGCTCTAGTGTCTGGGGTCTATTTAGTGGGAGTGGAATGTATGTGCGTGTGTGCAAGTTTGTGGGATAGTTGGGGGATGTTGTGCAGAGAGAGGCAGAGGGAAGGGGGTGCTTGCTACCTGCTCTCCAGACTCTGTTCCTCCTCTTCCGTGGTGCAATTCTGTCATTCAAGAGTGTTTTTTTTTGAGCTGAGCATGGTAGCTTATGCCCGTAACCCCAACACTTTGGGCAGCTGAAGTGGGAAGATTGCTGGAGCTTGGAAGTTCAAGACCAGCCTGGGAAACACCAGGCTTTCAGCAAATGCCCCTTGAGTGTGTGAAGTACTGTACTGAGCAACATAGAATTGGACACTGTTGACCATATCATTCCTTAGTTGATGAGATCTGGGCCCTCATAAGCCCACATGTTTGGATAGTGCCTCCTGGTTTACAGAGAGCTTCCTTGAACCTGATCTCAGCTCAGCATCACAGTAACCCTCTGAGATGAAAGTGGGTAGGGAAAGAACGAGAAGGAACTAACAGGAACAGTTCCTGAATGAGGGATTATTTCTAGCTGCAGGAGGGACCCACAGAGGCCTCCTGAGAAAGTGGCATTGAGATGGCCTTTTCAGGAAGCGTGAAAGAGCAGAGAACAGTGTTCCAGATGGAGGACACATCGTAGGTAAAGTCACAGAAATGTAAAAGCACGGGTGTGTCTATGGGACTAGGGGAGATGATCAGTGGGGCTGGAGTATAGGCTGCCTGTAGGACAGTGTGGGAGGCCAGGCTGAAAACAACCACAGGGCTCAGAGAGCAGCATCATTTCATTAGGATCATCATCTTCACTCCCCTCTTTCAAAACATACTTCCAGACCACTTGCTATATGCCAGGCACTTGGCTAGGTATGGGAGACACAAAAATATCACGTACAGTTCCTGCCTTGAGGGCACTTACAACCCACCAAGGAGAACTGCACACACACTCCAACCTTAAACGAAATGCATAGAAGTTATTTGGAAGGTTTGCACTTCCATTTAACGTGTGAATGTTCGGAACAACGGAGGCCTGCAAGAGTTCCTTTTTCTCAGGTACTTGGAGCTTTCCCTTGAAGGGCCCTCTAATTAATTCTTTGGGGAGGCAGTGCAGCACAGTGGTTGCAACCACAGTCTCTAGAGTCTGAAGGCCTGGGTTGAAATATGGGCTGCGGCACTGATGACCTATAACCCCCTGGTGGAGTCTTTAGTTCTCTATCCTTGGTGATATAGTTTGGCTGTGTCCCCACCTAAATCTCATCTTGAATTATAATTCCCATAATTCCCTCATGTTGTGGAGGGACCCAGTGGGAGATAATTGAATCATAGGGACGGTTTCTCCCATACTGTTCTCGTGGTAGTGAATAAGTCTCATGACATCTGATGGTTTTATAAGGAGAAACCCCTCTCACTTGGCTCTCTGTCTTTGCCTGCTGCCATCCATGTAAGACGTGACTTGCTCCTCCTTGCCTTCTGCCATGATTGTGAGGCCTCCCCAGCCATGTGGAACTGTAAGTCCATTAAACCTATTTTTCTTCCCAGTCTCGGGTATGTCTTCATCAGCAGTGTGAAAACAGATTAATAAATACACTTGGTTACCTTGTCTATAAAATAACAATCCAAAGACAACCTGGTTGATTGGGTTGTCATATCAGCTGAGACAATGCAGAGAAATCGTACCATGCATGATACCCAATTAACCCAATAAATGCAAATAAGTAAGGACGATGCTGCTGGCTGTGGCTTACATACTGTGGCGGAGCCGAAGTAGAGTCTCTGAGCAAGGAGGGCACCATGGGACATATTCTTCTGGGAGTCCCTCTAAGAAAGCAAAGCTGGGTGAGTGTGCAAGGTCGTTGTGGTGCTGCCAAGTCATTGTGGAGCCTGGGTAGCATATCTTGGCTTAAAGGAGTAGGGATTTCTTAATAAGTCAGGTGTTTCTTGTAGACACTTCCCACCCCCAACAGTGCTGGAATGTGCAGAGGATGTTTTGAATGTGTCACCACTGATGGTTACATGCCGTCCTGTTGCAGTGCATTTCCAGGAGCTAAACCAAGGCCAGGGTCAGGGAGCCCAGTTTTGTGGCAGTTGATGATACATTCCTCTGAAATACGCCGACTCCTTGAGAGCTTCCTTCAATTATATTGCCCCGCGTGAGTTTGCACACCCTCACACACAATTGGCTTTCCTCTCTTAGGAGTTTGGGATATTTCAGGGCCTGCTGGTCAGCTGTGTTTATTAGATAGCCTTTGTTTTCTCCTTCTAAGACAGGAAGCTCATTAGAAACAGGCACAAACTATCAACTTTCATCCCAGAGTTGAAAATGTCCCCTGAGAATTGGGGATAGTTTTCAAGGCAGTCATGTTCAGAGGCACAGCCCAACTCAGGGTAGCTAAGCTGACAAATAGGCTGTAGGTAATCCACATTCCAAGGATTTTGACGTTCCCATGAGATGAATGCTTTCCCTCTGTGATTTCACCTCACAGCTAGAAATATGGGGAAAAGCTGGGGCAAACTATAATACAGCAGGTAGTGACAATGGCCCTGGAGCCAGATGACATGGGCTCATGTTCTGGCTTAGCCATTTATTAATTGTGTGACCTTGGGCAAGTCACTGACCCTCAAATTCCTCATCCTTAAATTGGGGTAGGCCAGGAGGGTGACTCATATCTGTAATCTCAGCACTTTGGGAGCCTAAGGTGGGTGGATTGCTTGAGCACAGCAGTTAGAGACCAGCCTGGGCAACATAATGAGACCCTGTGTCTACAAAATTTTTTAAAAATATCAGCTGGGTGTGTGATGGTGTGCCCCTGTGCTCCCAGCTACTTAGGGGACTGAGTCTGGAGGATTGCTTGAACCTGGGGGTTTGAGACTGCTGTGAACTATGATTGAGCCACTATACTCCAGCCTGGGTGACAGAGTGGGACCCTGTCTGAAAAAAAAACAAGGGTAGTACTACCCACTTCATAGGATTATTGTGAACTTTACATGAAGGCCTTACGTGTTAGTTACTATTATTTATATTAGCTTTCATTTAGTCATTCATTCCTTTACTCAGCTGATACTGATTTGGTACTTTCTATGTGCCAGGTGTTGTGTTTGGTGTAGGAACTATGTAGTAAAATGAGCTCTTGTGCCTGCTCTTGAGGAGGTCACCACTCACTGGGAGAGACAACATGTACATAGGTTTTATGAAGCAGTGTGAATAATGCATGCAACAGGCTTAGGGAGCACAGTGGAGGGACACCTAGCTCTAGTTGATGGTGGTTGTGGTAGTGATAGCCCAAGTGTATCACGATGGAAGTAGTAATGATGGTGATGAAGTGAATGTTGGTCATGCTGGTAATGGTTTGCTTGTAAGGATGGTAGTGATGATGGGGACTGTGAGATGGTAGTGATGGTTGTGGTAGTAACGATTCCAGCAGGATGTCATAATGATGACAGAGACAGTTAGATTGGTGATAGTGGTGACCATGATGGTGGTGGTAGTGGTGATGGTTTACCATGAGGATGGTAGTGAAGATGGCATTGCTGCTGATAGTTTTGGTGCATGGTGACCAAACAATGGTAATCAAGAATGTCAGTAAACAGGATGGTAGTCAAGCATGTAAGTAATAATACAGTCGGCTGTTGGTGATGGTGAGGGTGGCCAATGGTTGGTATTAATGTTTTTTGAGAAAGGGCTGGCGCTAGAGATGGTACAGATGATGGTGACAGTGTGATGGTGGTAGTGGTAGCAATGACTGTGATAGGATGACAGTAATGGTGTAGTGGCAGTAATCATGGTGAGAGCAGGTAGAGGTGGCAGTGATTTGCCCTGAGGATGCTAGTAAAGATGGTAGTGATGACCATGTGGAGGTGGTGGTGGTGGCACAATGTGAGAAGACAGCTGTTCTCTTCCTACCCTTCCCAGGATTATTATTAAGAAAATCCCAAACATGATATTATTTCATCTGTAAATGTAAACTATATCTTTAAATTTACATTTTCTAAACTTGTTGCTAGTGTGTAGATATGAAAATGGTTTTTGAAAATTGATATAAGATCTAGTAACCTTGCAAATCTCTCATCATTTATACTGATTTGTCTGCAGATTCAGTGGAGTCTTCTACATAGAAAATCATATCATCAGCTAATAGTGTTTTGTTTCTTTTTAATACTTAGATCTTTTATTTATTTTTTTTCTGGAGGATTATAAAATGTCTTCCAGTTCAGTGTGAAAAAGAGATAGTGAGAATCATACCTGTTTTTTTCCTGATTTTAATTGTAATAATTCTAACATTTTACAAATATTAAATATTAAAATAATACTTATTACAGGTTTAATAGGTATCCTATTTGAAGTTATGAAACTTTGTTCTGTTGTTAACCTGGTTTGCTAAGAGATTTTTTTGATTGTTGTTTAACTATGAATATTTGTTGAATTCTATCAAAGGCTTTTTCTGTTTGTACTGAAAAGATTATATGGTGCTTTGGGCACTTCCCACGTATGACTTCAGAGTTGCGCAGCCTTAATTATTTTCTTATTTCAGCCACTGACGCAGTGACCGATTTTGTGTGAGCGCTGATCAATTTCACGCAGGTGCACCCTGACAGCAATTAACCCTTGGGTCTCACTGCATGCCTCTTCCCGTCTCTGTTGATGCTACAGTGGGAAACAATATGAGAACCATTGGGCACTCACCAAAATTTATTCATTGGGAAAAAGGGTCTGTCATTCTTCTATATGGACAGTGCTGAAATGCATTTTACATGGCCATTCGTGCAGTCCCATGGGCTTGTGTAACTTATGCAGCAGCGGCTTGATAATTTGTCTTGGTGTTAGTTTTCTCTCCTTTCTGACTCTCCTTTCTTCTTACCCCTCACTCCTGCTCTTTGGCTCTCCTGCCTCAGAAAAGTACTCACACTTTATCCTTTGTTTCTGGGGAACTCAGAATATAATTTTTTTCTCTTTTAGTCTATTTATGTGTTGAATTACATTTATAAAGTTTCTGGTGTTAAATGACCCATGCATTTTCTTGGATAGGTCAGCCTGGTCACAAAATTATACTTAAACATTTTTTTTTTATTGTATTATTTGGTTTGGAAATTTCACATCTGTGTTCATGAGTAAGACTGATGTGTAATTTTTCTTTTTTAAACCTTCTTTGTCTGCTTTTGGTGTCAGTATTATGTTAGCCTCATAAAATAAGTCGTAGAATGTTCTTTCTTTTCAATTCCCTGGAAAAGATATTTGAATCTGAATATTTGAATGGTTTGTTCCTTTAAAAGTTTGTGAAATGTATTCTATGAAATAGTTTGGGCTGGGTATTTTTCAGAGGGATTTATATTGCTGATTAAATTCCCTCAGCAGTTATAAAATTATACATGGTTTCTGTTTCTCCTTGAGTTGGTTTTGATTATTTAGCTTTCCTAGGAATTTATTTATTTTAATCTATATTGTCAAATTTATTAACATTAAATTTAAATGTATTAATATTAAATATTCACTTATTTTCAGTCTGTATTGTAGTTATATTCCTCTTTCATTCCTACTATTTCCTACTTATATGTTTGTTTGTTTTTGATCAGCTTCACTACTGGTTTTTTTTTTTTTTTTTTTTTTTTTTTTTTTT
>NW_016811898.1:2582971-2621317 GCF_001698545.2 Rhinopithecus bieti
TCTATATTGTCAAATTTATTAACATTAAATTTAAATGTATTAATATTAAATATTCACTTATTTTCAGTCTGTATTGTAGTTATATTCCTCTTTCATTCCTACTATTTCCTACTTATATGTTTGTTTGTTTTGATCAGCTTCACTACTGGTTTTTTTTTTTTTTTTTTTTTTTTTTTTTTTTTTCCCCCTTTTTGTGGAGAATGGGGTCTCGCTGTATTACCCAGGCAGGTCTCGAACTCCTGGGCTCAAGCTATCCTCCCGCCTCTGCCTCCCTGAGAGCTGGGATTACAGGCATGAGCCACCGCGCCCGGCCCACTACTGGTTTTATCAGTGTCTTTAGTCTTCTCAGAGAACAAACTTCCAGCTTTTTTTTTAACCTTTTTTCTTATGTTTTTGTTTTATATTATGTTGGTATTATTATTCTATTATTTTAATAACTTTTTTAGTTGGTTGCTCAGCTCATTAATTTTAAGCCTTCCTTCTTTCCTAATACAAACGTTTCAGGATATAAACCTGTTTTCACCATACTCTGTAAGTATTAATATATAGTATTATTGTTAGAATTGAGTTCTAGGTACCTTTAAATTTCCATTTTGGTGTTTCTTTTCCCCATGAGTGATTTATAAGTATATTTTTATAATTCCTAATGTGCTTACATTTTTTATTGGTATCTAACTTAATTGCATTGTAATTAAAATACCTGCTATAGGATACTCGTTTTAAAATTCATTGAGACTTTAAGTACTGCATGGCAATTTTAAAGTAAATATTTTATGTTTTATGTGTGTTTGAGACACACATCTTCTAATTATTGGAGGTAGGATACTAAATATGTCCTTAAATCAAACTTGTCAATGGATTGTTAGGATTTTCTGCATTTTTTGTTTTTTTCATTTACTTGATCAATCAATCATTGAGATGATGGTTTTGCTGATTTTCTCCCCATAGTTCTATCAATTTTTGATCTAAATAATTTGAGATTATTTTAGTAAATATGTGCAGGCTTAGTATTGTTATACTAAAAGGGTTAAACTTTGTAGCAGTCTGCACTTCTCTATCATTGTACTTACACAGTGTATGGTAATTACCTAATTATAAGTTCACATCTCCCACAGACTATAATTTCTGGGAGTTCATGCAACAAATCTGAATTGTTCAGCTAGCACAGTGCTCAATTAATAATTGTTAAATAAATGGATGCATGAATGAATTGGCCTCCACCTTTCTGATATGGTAAATGATGAACACTGTATTATATATAACAGAATCTCTTGTTTTGTGCCAAGTCCTGAATATACGTGGGAGTGCCAGATTTGCAATGCATATGAAGCTAGATCTCAAATATCCATATCTTGGTGTAGAAAGCCTCTTCATTTTACAAAGGTCTCATCTGCTGAGGCATTTCTTGTTACAGAATTTTGATGGTGACTGTGTTTCCACTTGGTTGACAATCTTTCTTCCTATCCGTCTTTTTTCTTTTTGAGATTTCCATTTGGAGAAAACAGAAAGTCAACAGATTCTTTCTCTCCCTTGAGTTAATATCAAAGCGCTGCTGAAGGAAAAGAGGGAGAGTGAATCTATAAAGGACAATGGAAAAGTCCCTGGAGGATCTGAGATTAGATTGGGAGCTTCCATAGCCTTGGTATGAAAGATATAAAGGACTTTAGCTCTAAAAGTATTTATAGCCATTTTTGTCACCAACAGGATTGAACAAATGAGAGCTCCTTCCTCCCTTGGTCCCAGGTGTAGATCTGGGGAAGTGGGCAGCTATTTCAAATCTATTACCAAAACACTTTGAGTGAGTACCTCTCTGCCCCAGGTTTTATGCTAAACACCATGGTTGCAAAGAGGCATAAGACTCTTGAGGGAACTGCAGCTCTTTGGGTCGGGGAAAGGGTAACAGGTCTTGTACAGTTACTAGCAAGTTCAGTGACCTCACAAACCTGCCGCGTGAGTGGCATCTTAGATACTCTGGGCTACAAGAGCCTGAGCAGGCTCAACAACATTTTTTGTGCGCATGTGGCATGAACTATTACAAACGACTTTATATTCATTGTATTTTTGTTCTTCACAACACCTCCTAGGAGCTGACTTTTGTAAATTTTATTTTATTATTATTTTTTTGAGATGGAGTCTTGGTCTGATGCCTAGGCTGGAGTGCAGTGGTGCAATCTTGGCTCACTGCAACCTCCACCTCCTGGGTTCAAGTGATTCTCCTGCCTCAGCCTCCCGAGTAGCTGGGATTATAGGAACCTGCCACCATGCGTGGCTGATTTTTGCATTTTCAGTAGAGACAGAGTTTTGCCATGTTGGCCAGGCTGGTCTCAAACTCCTGACCTCAGATGACCCTCCTACCTTGGCCTCCCAAAGTGCTGGGATTATAGGTGTGAGCCACTGTGCCTGGCCTGTAAATTTTATTTTTAATTGACAAATAATAATTATATATACTATATATTTATGGGATATGATGCGATATTTTGATATATGTTTATATTATGAAATGACTAAATCAAGGTAATTAGCAATTTCATCACCTCACATTTATTTTGGTGAAAACATCTAAAATCTACTATTTTAGTAATTTTGAAATATACAGTGCATTATTATTTATTATAATCACCATTCAGTGCAAAAGCTCCTGAAAGCTCATTCCTCCTGTGTAACTGAAATTTTGCATCCTTTGACCAACATATCCCCTTTCTCCATTCGCCCTTGTCCCCCAGCTCCTGGTAACCACCATTCTTCTGTATACTTCCATGAGTTTGACTTTTTAAAATTCCACACATAAGTGATAGACATCATGCAGTGTTCATCTTTCTATGTCTGGTTTATTTCACTTAGCATGATGTTCCCCGGGTTCGTCTGTGTTTTCATAAATGACAGAATTTCCTCCTTTTAAAAGGCTGCATAGAATTCGATTGTGTGAACATACTACATTTTTTTTAATCCATTCGTTGATAATGGACATGTAGGTTGCTTCCATATTTTGGCTATTGTGAATAATGCTGTAAATAAATGTGGGAGTGTAGGTATTTCTTTATCATATTAAGTTCCTTTCTTTGGGAGGATATACCCCAAAGTGGGATTGCTTGGTTTTCTGAGGAACCTAGGAATTATCTTTTATTGTTATTATTTTGCAGATTAGCAACCTGAGGCTCTGAGAGAGACTCTTTGCAATTAGGACTTGACTCCAACCCGGTTAATAAGTAATAAAAAAGGGTAACATTTACTAAGCTCCTACTATGTGCCAGGTGCTGTTCTGTTTAATGCATTATTGCCTTTAACTCTCGATAACAATCCTGTGAAATGTTGTTACCATTTCCCCATCCCCACCCCCTTTTTTCAGATGATAAAAGGATGATTAGGAGAGATCAGGACAACTGCGTAAGGCTAACAGGTGCCAGTGGTAGGTTTTAAACCCAGAGAGTCATGCTCTGTAGAACTTACACCTTAATATTTACATAAGCAACATGATTTAGTATAATAGCTTGGAAACTCAAGACTCAGTTTTGAGCCCTAAATCTGCCTCTCATCTTTTTGCTACTTAAAGTGTGGTCCACGGACCAGCAACCTTAGCCTCACTTGGGAGCTGTTAGAAATACAGGATCTGAGTTCCACCCCAGACTGACTGGATCAGAATCTTGATCTTACTTAGATCTCTAGATGGTTCACCTGCTCACTGAAGGTGAGCACTGTCTCACCAGCTTTGCCCAAATCAAAGGATCTCTCTCAGCCTCAGTTTCTCCAACTGTAAAATGAGGACAGCATAGCATTTGCATCTGTCCCTTCTCAGTGCTGCTATGGAGATCAAAAGGCAGGAGGTATGTGGAAAGGTGTTGTAAATTGCATAGTGTTCTACAAAGGTCGAAACCAAACAGTGAACCAGAGCATTAAAGCTTTAGAGACAACTCGACAAATAGATAATGCCTTTTATTCCCAAGGCTTGACTGGGCAGGAACTCACAGTGCTGTGTGTTATGCAGAATAACCAGACAGAAGAAATGCCTTTTACAAGCAGTTCCTGGAAATTTCTAGCTTTATCAAGGAATTTGGTTTCTCTAGTTCACCGCCTAGTGAAAATAGCTGCTCCTTAATAAGACCCAGATGTTGACACAGCCACTCACCTTCCCCATTGCATGGATGCGTTTCATACTGAATTTCACCTAAGGAATTTTGGACTTTAAAGATAATAATCAAAACCACTGCTAGCTTCCCTTTGGGATTCTTGCTGATTTGGGAGATCAAAGATGTCCCAACAATACAACGAATGTAGACAGAAAGTGAGGTTTCTTGCCTACTAGCAAAAAGATGAATGCAGTATAACAATGACCATTTTAGCACTTTTGTCCCCAGGTAGTTCTGCTTAAAGTAGGTTCTCCTCTCACATATTTTATAATTTCCCCAACTGTCCTTCTTTGCCTCATGCTATCGGCAAATGTGGCTGATGCGCTAACAACATTAGCTTCTGTTTCAAATACAATTAAATGGATGCCCTTGCTGGTTAATTCTTGGCATACCTAAAAAATACTTTCTCTACGTCTAGGAAAAGTATGAGATGTTTAAATTCCAAACAATGAATGATTCCCAAGGGCATCTCACATGGAGTTTCACGGGATGGGAATCTGGCTCAAAGGAAGGGCGTCCTCCATGGTGGCCCCTCACTTTTTCCGGAGGCAGCCTGATTTGACTTTCTGTGAGTGGCTGAGAAATAACATAACTCTTGACTTTGGGGAGAGCGCTGCACTCTTGTAGACCCACATAGAGAGACCAGGCTGTTTTCATTACGCACTTGCTGGAATGCTTGGGATCTGCTATAGGTCACCAGGGATTTCACAAACCCCAAAGCAAGAATGGCAGAAATTTGACTTTTAGAGACCCTGCCACTCTTCAATTTGCTATGTGCTTTCCTCCCCTTCTTTAATGAAGCTATTGAGGGAGATGGTCTCAAAATTGTTTTTAAGGGCCAGATAAGGAGGAAGTTTTCTCACTGAGGCCTTCTTTCCCCAGGCAAGGGTATCTTGTGAGCATGGCCATTAGCCCGAAGACAGAGGCATGTAATAGGTTGGTGCAAAAGTAATTATGGTTTTGCCATTAAGAGTAATAAATGGGAAGCTTCTGGTTTGGGCCTTGGTTGCACCCCAGCTTTGCCACTTACTAGCAGTGAGACTTGGGCAGTTACTCAGACTTTTCTGAGGCTCTGTTTTCTGACTGTCAAAATGTCAAGCAACATCTCAGAGGGTCCTTGTGGAGATTACATGAACTCCTGACTCATGCTACTAATAATCTGTGGTTTTCTCTAGAAAGATATTGTTTTATTTCCTATGGGAAGCCACCACTGTCAAACTTTATTTTGAGTTGTATTGTTTTAAAACTATTTAAGAAAGACAACAAATATTTGGTCTATTTAAAGAGAAGGCTAGGCTGGGTGTGGTGGCTCACACCTGTAATCCCAGCACTTTGGGAGGCTGAGGCAGGTAGATCACGAGGTCAAGAGATTGAGACCATCCTGGCCAACACGATGAAACCCTGTCTCTACTAAAAATACAAAAATTAGCTGGGTGTGGTGGCGTGCACCTGTAGTCTCAGCTACTCAGGAGGCTGAGGCAGGAGAATCGCTTGACCCTGAGAGGTGGAGCTGACACTTCTCAGGTGACACCTGTCACCTCTTATGCCACTGCACTCCAGCATGGGTGGCAGAGTGAGACTCCATCTCAAACAAACAAACAAACAAAAAAAAAAAAAAAAAAAAAAAAAAAAGGAGCAGGCTAGATAATGCTGCAAACCCAGGTCAACATCAGAGGTTGCTCTCGGTGGAAGCTTCAGGCCCACCCAGACTGTTTCAACAAATGTGTGTGGAGTTCTTGCTCCAGTGCAGGCACTGTGTGTGTGAGGGGCTTCCATTACAAGAGTGGATGAGACACTGGTCCCTGTGGTTAAGAGGCTGAAAGTTAGTGGGGGAAAGTAAGTAAACTGGCAGTTACAAAACAGGGAGATAAATGCCACAATGAGGAAAAGATAAGGTGCTAAGAACACTGGTAGAGACCTGCAAGGTGGGGGAAGATGTACTCTAAAAGACAAATGAGACAGACCAGGGAATGCTTGTGCAAAAACCTGGAGAGATTGTCAGTAGGACCTCTTGGAGAAGCAGCAACCCATCACTCTGATCTTGCTCTGATAAACTAAACAGATTTAAAGGCTTTTGATGATGAAAGTACAGGAAGCAAAATGCCAAGTTCTGACATACTGAGTGAAGCCAGCAGAATCATAGAAAGTAGAATTGTATAGCTGGAAGGGCCTATTACAATTCTCTCAAATAACTGGGTCATTCAAGTTCTATCTCCTCCACAGGCATTCTTGGATCTTCATGGGGTCACCTTGTTATTCCCCCAGTCTCGCCTTGCTCTCTTGAATCTCCATGCCTTTATTCTCTCCATGCCTGAAATCTCTCCTTGCCAAATCTGGCTTATTCCTACATGTCTTTTGAGATTCAGTTTAAATGCCCTTTGATTTCATGAATCATACCTTCACGACTCACTGTATCAGTTAGTTATTGCCACAATCATGCTGCATAACAGATAAGCATACCACTGCAAAGGCATACAATGGTTAGTACTTTTTAGCTCAAACAACTGGGTGTTGGACAAGGGCTGCTGATGGAACCTGGGCTCAGTGGGAAGACCCTACTCTGCTCCCTGTGTCTCTGACCTTTCTCCTTGGACCAACAGCCTGACCTTGCTTGGGATGCTGTTCTTGCAATGATGGCAGAGCTGCGATAGGGAAAACAGAAAAACATACAGGCCCAAAAGGCCCAGGCTTGGAACTAGCATTCCATCACTTTTCTTGTATTCCACTGGCCAAAGCAAGTTGCGTGGCCAAACCCAAGTTCAAGGATCAGGAAAATGTACCCTGCCCCTTAAGTGGAAGGAAGTGCAAAGTCACATGGCAAAGGGCATGACTTCATGGAGAGGAGACAAACTGGGACCAAGAATACAGTCTACCACATTAACCTTTGTAACTCCAGTACTTGACATGTGATAGGAACCCAGTATGTGCTTCTGACCTGCAATGAGAAAACTAAGCCAAGAGTGGTAAAATGACTTGCCCAAGTAACCTGACAGCAAAACAGGTCAAAAGAAAGTGTAAGGTAGGAAGCATTCAGTAAGAAGATTAAAGCTGGAGAGGGCTTTCCCAATGATTTAGGCTGATTCCCTCTTTTTATAGATGCTCAAGAATATGAGTGAGATTGAGTTACTCATCTAAGATAATATAGTTCATCCATGACCCCGCTTGCCTTGAAGTGAAAATGCCCCGTGCTCTTCTGAGCCCCTCTGGTATGGCATCTGTGAAGTTGGAAGCTGGAGCTAGTTGAGGGCCTATCAATATGATGGGGGTTTTCTCCCTCTTCACTACCCCTTCATCCTTCCTTCCCTCCTTCCTTCCTTCCTTCCTTCCTTCCTTCCTTCCTTCCTTCCTTTTTTCTTTTTCCTTTCTCTCTTTCTCTCTCTCTCTCTCTCTCTCTCTTTCTCTTTCCCTCTCTTTCCCTCTCTCTCTCTTTCTCTCTCTTTCTTTTCCCTCCCTCCTTCCTTCCTTCCTTCCTTCCTTCCTTCCTTCCTTCCTTCCTTTTTTGTTTTCTTCACTGCCCCTTCAGAAACAAGAATATGAAAAGGGATTCTTTGGTAATGGAACTCAATCACAACCATTCAAGGAAGAGGAATCCCATCTTGGCAGTGTGAAAAATCTGCTTTTCTGAAAAATATTTCACTTACAAGATCGAAAGAACTCTTTCCTCTAGATAGACCTCCAAATTTCTACAACCCTATTGATGGAGGGTAGATCTGGCAGAGTTTATTATTAAATCCACCCACTGTTAACCAGCAAAGTACACTCAGAGAATTCAGAATAATGCACAAAATATCCTGTTTTTAAACATTTGAGGCCCATCTTTCAGCACTCACAGCATCCATGTAGCATTGAGGGATTCGGAAGTGACTCTGCCTGTCTTTTTAGCTCATCCTCCAGCTTCCCATAGGTGTAGGTCCCTTTCTTTCATCTGCCCTAGTGGTGTCCTTTCTCATGGTGACTTTAATGATGAAAATGTCTTTTTCTTTAACCTTCTCTCCTCTTTTCCCCGCCTTTAGATTTTCATAGAGCATTTACCAGGTATTTCTATCACTTATACTGATGTTATGCTAAAAGAATTCCTGGCTCTTCGTCTGCTTTACCAAAGGTCATCTTTCTGTTTTGCTTGTATTTAAAAAGCATAACTGGGCTTTAATATCATGAGCATAAGTCAGTAAGTGAGGTCAGAGTGATGGTGACAATGATGGTAACGATGGTAGTGGTAGAGGTGACAGTGCAGGTAATGGTGATGGTGTTGCTGGTGGTGGTGATAGCAGTGGCAGTGATAGAGGTGGTAGTGTGGGTGGTAATGATGGCAGTGATAGAGGTGGTGGTTAGTGGTAGTGGTGCAATGGTGATGGTGGAGGTGTGGTGGTGATGGTGTGGTCATGGATGGGGTGATGGTGGTGGCGGTGGTGATGGTGGTGGTGGTGGTAGTGATTGTGGTGGTGGTGATGGTGGTGGTAGTGGTGGCAGTGGTGATGGTGGTTGTGGTGGTGGTTGTGATGGTGGTGGTGGTGATGGTGGTGGTGGTGGTGATGGTGATGGTGGTAGAGGTGAAGGATTTAGTGGAGGTGTTGGTGGTGATTTTGGTAATGAGTGAGGTTGGTGGTAGTGGGGTGGTTCATTTGCATCATTGATTAGTAATAGACTTAGTGGGGCAATAAACTCCGACCTTACCTACTTTCACAATGTAATTCATGGTTTTGTTTTCATACTGTGTCACTTAAAAACCAGCACTCTCAACAACAGAGTAATTTGTTGTTACTAGCTATACCGTTAACTACAGTCAATGCTGTCCACAAATTTAATTGAAAAATTATCGGAAAATTGTCACTTTGGGATGATTTGCTTGGTGATCAGTTTCTTTGTTTTACATATCTGAGTTTATGTTTCTTCATGTTAAATCTGGCCTCTCCCTCAGAACACACCAGATAATGCATGTGAAAGCCCACAGGAATAATAACATCTACTATTTGCTTGGCACTACTCAGTGAGAATATTGAGAAGTATACTCACATTACTGATAATTCGGAAAACAATTCTGCAGGCATTGTTTTGTATTATTTACTTTTATTGCCTCAATTCAGAAAAGATTTACAAGCTTAGGAGTATATCTAAAATACATAAAATGGTATTCTGGAAAAACAAAACAAAACAAGAATATAGATTAATGTGGAGCCAGCAAAAAGACTGAAAAGTCCAGGCTAATGACATCCTATTTCCAGGGCCCCAAATTGGGCCCTTGAATTTCTAGCAGCCAGTTTGAAAAGGGAAACTGTCAGTTAACACAAGTCATCTTCCTTAAGAAAAAAGCCTGCTTGTTCTTTGGTAGATCGATGTCCATGCTACCCAAAGTGAGCTATGGATTTAATGAAATCTCTATCAAAATGCTAATAGTATTCTTCATAGAAATAGAAAAAAAGCGGGCAGGTGCGGTGGCTCACGCCTGTAATCCCAGCACTTTGGGAAGCTGAGGCGGGCAGATCACAAGGTCAGGAGATTGAGACCATCCTGACTAACATGGTGAAATCCCATCTCTACTAAAAATACAAAAAATTAGCCGGGTGTGGTAGCAGGTACCTGTAGTCCCAGCTACTCAGGAGGCTGAGGCAAGAGAATGGCATGAACCCAGGAGGCAGAGCTGGCAGTGAGCCAAGATGGTGCCATTGCACTCTAGCATGGGCAACAGAGCAAGACTCCATCTCAAAAAAAAAAAAAAAAAAAAAAAAAAAAAAAAAAAATAGAAAAAAGCCCTAAAATTGGCATGAAATCACAAAAGACCCTCAATTATCAAAGCAATCTTGAACAAAAATGCACAAAGCTGGGAGGTGTCATACTGCCAAACTTCAAAATATACTACAAAACTATAGTAACCAAAACAGCATGGTACTGGTATAAAAACAGACACATAGACCAATGAAACAGAACAGAGAGCTCAGAAATAAATCTACACACAGTCAACTGATTTTTGACAAAGATTCCAAGAACACCTGGTGAAAGAACAATTTCTTCAATAAATGGTGTGGAGAAAACTAGATATCCACATGCAGAAAAATGAAACTTTCTTTTCAAATGTAATTTGTTTTTAGAGACAGATGTTGACTCTATTGCCCAGGCAGGAGGGTAGTGGTGTGATCACAGATCACTGCGACCTTGAAATCTTGGGCTCAAGCAATCTTCCCACTTCAGCTTCTGGAGTAGCTGGGACTACAGGTGCACACCATCCCACTCAGCTAGTTAAAGAAAACCTTTTTTTTTTTAGAGATGAGGTTTCTCTATGTTGCTCAGTCTGGTATCAAACTCGTGATCTCCTCATTTCAGGCATGTACCACTGTACCCAGCCCCAGAAGAATGAAGTTACTCTTGTCTTGCACCATATAAAAAAATCAGCTCAAAATGCATTAAAAACTTAAATGTAACGCTCCAAACTATGAAACTACTAGAAGAAACGTGGGGGAAAATCTCCATGACATTGATCGTGGCAATGATTCTTTTGATATAACGTTAAAAGCAAAGACATCACATGAAAGAACTTCCGCACAGCAAAGGAAACAGTTAACAGAGAGACATCACATGAAAGAACTTCCGCACAGCAAAGGAAACAGTTAACAGAGGGAAGAGACAAGCTATAGAATGGCAAAGAATATTTTCAAACTATGCATTCAGCAAACAGTTAATATCAATATATAAGGAACTAAAACCACTCAATAGCAAGAAAATACATTACCCCATTAAAGAATGGACAAGACTTGAATAAACATTTCTCAGAGAGACAAGCTATAGAATGGGAGAAAATATTTTCAAACTATACCAACCAACAGTAAATATCAATATAGAAAGAACTAAAACAACTCGATAGCAAGAAAATACATTACCCCATTAAAAATGGACAAAAGACTTGAATAAACATTTCCCAAAACAAGATATACAAATGGCCAACAGATATAGTCATGCACTACAGAACAGTGTTTCAGTCAGTGACAGTACTGCATATATCATGGTGGTCCCATAAGGTTATCATAGAGCTGAAAAATTCCTATCGCCTAGTGAGTGCAGTAGCTGTAGTAACATCATAGTGCAATGCATTACTCATGTGTTTGTGATGATACTGATGTAAACAAACCTACTGCACTGCTAATCATATAAAACATAGCAAACACAATTATACACAGTACATAATACTTGATATAAATGAGTTTGTCACTGGTTTATGTATTTACTGTACTATACTATTTTATCATTGTTTTAGCAGGTACTTCCTCTACTTATTAAAAAAAAAAAGTTCACTGTAAAGTAGCCTTAGGCAGGGACTTCAGGGGGTATTCCAGAAGAAGTCATTGCTATTACAGGAGATGACAGTTCCATGCGTGTTATTGCCCTGAAGACCTTCCAGTGAGGCAAGATGCGGAGGTGAAAGACAATATTGATGATCTCAACACTGTACAGGCCTAGGCTAATGTATGTGCTTGTGTCTTAGGTTTAACAAAAAAGTTTAAAAGTTAAGAAAAGAAAACATTTTAAAAATAGAAAGGGTGTATAGAATAAAGATAAAAGCATATAGATACAAAGAAAATATTTTATGTAGCTGGGCAATGTGTGCTTTAAAGTTAAGTGTTATTACAAAAGAGTCAAAAGTTAAAAAATTTAAAAAGGTTATAAAATAAAACTGTTACAATAAATTGAGGTGAATTTATGACTGAAGGAAGAAAATATTTTTAAATAAATTTAATATAGCTTAAGTGTACAGTGCTTTTAAAGTCTACAGTAGTGTTCAGTAATGTCCGAGGCCTTCACATTCACTCACTCACCGACTCATCCAGAGCAACCTCCAGTTCTGCAAACTCCACTCATGGTAAGTGCCCTATATAGGTGTGCCATTTTAAAATCTTTTATACTGTATTTTTACTGCATCTTTTCTGTGTTTAGATGTACAAATACTTAACGCTGTGCTACAATTGCCTGCAGTGTTCAGTACAGTAACATGCTGTCCAGGTTTGTAGCCTAAGAGCAATAGGCTCTACCATATAGCCTAGGTAATGATTTTTGAATAGACATTTTCCAAAAGAAGACATGCAAGACTACTAGGTGTGTGGTAGGCTATACCATCTAGGTTTGTGTAAGTACACTCTGTGGTGTTCACATAATGATGAAATTGTCTAAGGACGCATTTCTCAGAATGTATCCCCACCATTAAGCAATACATGACTGTATATGAAAAAATGGCCAACATCACTAATCATCAGGGAAATACAAATCAAAACCACAATGAGATCTCATCCTACAACTGTTAGAATAGACACAATAAAAAGATACATGTTGGTGAAGGTGTGGAGAAAGGGAACCCTTGCACACTGTTGGTGGGAATGTAAATTAGTACAGCCATTATGGAAATCAGTATGGATGTTCCTCAAAAAATGAGAAATTGAGCTTCCATATGATTCAGCGATCACCGTGAATTTGGGTATATATCCAAAAGAAATATAATTAGTAGGCAGAAGTGATATCTACACTTCCATGTTTATTACAGCAATATTCACAGTAGTCAAGACATGGTATCATGGGGGGATGTCAGGACCAAACCAACCTGTATGTCTATCAACGGGTGAATGGATAAATAAAATGTGTTACATATACACAATAGAATACAAGTCAGCCACAAAAAAAGAACAAAATTCTGTCATTTCGGACAATGTAGATGAAGCCGGAGAATATTAGGTTAAGTGTAATAAGCCAGGCATAGAAAGACAACTACAACATGACTATATATGGAATCTAAAAATGCTGTTCTCATAGAAGAACAAGGCTTTGGGTGGTGAATGGGACCCCTTCCCTAGCCATCCAAGCCTCTGGTATGGGAAGGTTCCCCATCCATATGGATGGGGAGATACTGGTCAAGGGATATATTTATAGGGAGACATTTATAGTTAGATAGGAGGAAAAAAGATTCAGAAGAGACAATATATAAAGACAGAAAGTTGATCAGTGATTGCCTGGGGCTGGGGGAGGCAGAGAGAGGATAGGTGAGGCAGGGAGAGAAATTGGGAGTGACTGCTAATGGTTATGGGGTGTCTTTCTCGGGTGATGAAAATGCTCTAAAATTGATGTTTGCACAACTCTGTGAACCATTGGATTGTACACTTTTAGTGGGTGAATTGTATAGTATGTGAATTATATCTTAATAAAGCTGTCTTAAAAAAAAAATCCTGCAGGTTACCTAAAGGCCACCTTCCCAGTGGTGGGGGAGCCAAACCAAAGCCTCTCTGCCTTCAGCACCTGTGCGTCTCTCTATCACTACCTCATGTTCCTGTTCCACTCTGGAAGTGCAGCAGGTTCTATAGACAAAGGCAAAATGGGGGCAGGTTTTGACTGTTTTTTCAACAGGAGCTCCTAGCCAACTGACATGTGTATTGCAAGCATTTCCAAATCTGTAAGAGGTTGGGGTGTTTAGGGTTTGTTCTCAGGCTTGAGTAAGAGATATGCAGGCACCATCCCTGCTGCTTTCTGATTTATGGCTTAAGTCTCTCCCTCCTCATCCAGTGGCCCCTTCCCAAAAGCTCGCTGCTGGAGAAGGCTCAGAGCTGGGGGAGAGTGCAGAGGGTGAGGCCATGGGAGGGGCAGGAAATGGGAGCAAAAGAGAGGGACTTCACTGTC
Source organism: Rhinopithecus bieti (assembly GCF_001698545.2). NCBI lineage: Eukaryota > Metazoa > Chordata > Mammalia > Primates > Cercopithecidae > Rhinopithecus > Rhinopithecus bieti. Next base: position 2,596,744 of record NW_016811898.1, read on the forward strand.
TCTCCATTCCCAGGGATTTAGATGCTTAGGTGCCTTTCTCACTCATCTCTGGAAATCCTAACACTCACTTAGGAGAGAAGACTGGAGCCTGATTGTTACATCTGGGTGAGGTGTGAAGGCACAGGCTGAATGATGCCTTAGCAGATAAGAAGGTGAACCGAGAGGGTGGGAGGCTCCAGTACTCTGGCTTGGTGTCTCCTTGTTTAGAATTCTTTCTCTGAGACATGATATGTAATCGCCAGGTTGTATTCATCTGTCAGCTTGAGATGGAGGGAAAATACTCATGTTTTATGTGCTGATTTAATTGTATCCTTCTCTGATGCCCTTGTTTGGGATGTGCTGGTTGAGAGGGGAGTGGCCTGCACCGTGGTGTTTGCCAGGGAATTACTGTGTGCCAGGCACCAAGCACGTCACTTCTGTGCATTGCCTTCTTTGCTTCTCATTACAGATACTATGATTATGCCCAAGTGTGCCTAAGGAAAAGTGAGATATAGGGAGGCTAATGTCACATGGTGTAAATGTGGCATGGCCAAGATTTGAACCCAAGACTGTCTGATTCTGGAACTCACGGGCTGACCCACTGGTTTATGTAGGCTCATCCCAAAATAGAAGCAGCAGGTTGGTGCAGTGCAGGAGTCAGCACCTTCTGTTTGATGGTGGCTCTGCTAAAGAGAGCTGTGAGATCATTGGTAAGGTTGTGATCACTCCAGGACTCACATTTTTCAACTGTTTAAGTGGATTGTTTGTCTAGATATTTTCCAAGGTACCATCTAGGCAGGAGGGTTGGTGATTCTAGGCTGATGTCTACAAACAAGAGCTGGAAGAAATGATGATCCTTTTTTTTTTTTTAATGGACTTTGCTCTTTAGAAGGAGGCTTTGAGATTAGGACTCTAATCTCATTTAGGAGGCTAATTTTCAGCATGGAGTTGTACAGGTTTTGGGGCCTTTGGAACAGAGTTCAAATCCTGGCTCCACCGTATGTTTTCTGCAAGTCACTCAGTCTCTCTGATCTTTAGCTTCCTGGTTGGTAGGATGAGGACAATAAAACCTTCCATACTGAGGATTCATGAATATCTCAGCTATATTCATTGTATTATGTTCTCCTTGAGGGTGGGCCATGTCTTTTGTATTTCTGGAAGGCATGGGGTTGAGTTGGATTGATTTTAAGAGGGAGTAAAAGGCAAGTCTGGCTGTCTATAGACAAACCGGGCATGTCTCTCCTTTGTTCAACGTGCCAGGGGGCAGGGACGCGTTTTCCAGCCCCAGTATCTCCCACTGGCCGGGTTTTTGCCCTGTCCTAAGATCTCCCACGCAGTTCCAGGGAACTGTCATTTTCCACTACGCCAGCTGGATAATACTCAAGCAAAGGTGTATCGGCATATGGTGTCTCTGGCTTTGGGCATGGAAGAAGGGTTTGTGATGGGCTAGTTTTTCTTCTTTGGCCTCTTTGCTTCTACCCATTTGCCCTTCCACATAGGCATGTACACACTGGCTTACCTAGGTGGATTTTTATCTCTGGATTTCCCATGTTGAAATGTTGTTTGGGAGACAATCACAGCTCTGAAGTCAGATACACCATGGTTGGATCCTGGCAATTCCTGACATTCCTCTTTGAGCCTCAGTTTCTTCAACCATGAAGGGAGATAGTAATAACACCTGCTTCCCTGGGCTGTTGTGAAGATTAAATGAAGTTCAGCACAAAGCAAGGACTCCATAAATGATACCAGTTTTACTTTTGTTTTGGCTCCACTCTGCCTGTCCTTAGGGCCCCATGGCCACTAAACACACAGAGTGATGGGGGGAAAAGGAATCAGAGCCCTACACTTCCTTCAGCTGTGCCAGTTATTCCAACCTATCTTGCTGAATTTAAAGCTAATCGCAGAAATGTGCATTCTGTAAACATATCTATGACTAACTAGAACCACTGGTGTTTCAGACTGAAATGGACTTAGTGGTCACAGACTCTGATCTTCTCCATTTGGAGTTGGTGGAAAATGAGTGAGTGAATGTCCCTGCCTCCCTGCCAAAACCAGTGGTTTAAATAAGGTAGAAGTTTATTTTTTCACATAAACATTGGTAGCCCAGGGCTGAAATGATGGACCCATAGCCAGCAATGAACGAAGGCTCTATCCAGTTTGTTGCCCTGTCCTCCTTTAGTCCAAGAGTTCTACTTTGTGGTCCAGGGTGGCAGCTCTAGCTCCAGCCATCACAACTTCAATCTAGCTCACAGGAGGGAGAAAAAGAAAAGAAATTGGAAGAAGCATTCCATTTAAGAATACATCATGAAAGTTACACAAGCCATATCATAAGTACATAAGGATTTACACACCTAAGGATGACACAAGTCATATCATTTTACATCCTATTGCTTAGAACTTTGTCATATACATCCATAGTTAACAGGGAGGGAACTCGGGGAATGTAGTATTTATTCTGGTGGCTATGTGCCCAATCAGGATTTGGAGGTTCTATGGTTCTATTATGGAGGAATGAAGGGAAAATGCATCTACAGAGACCGTCAAAAGGCTCTGCCACACAGGTAACACAACTGCTTTACCCCTTCAATCTGTGCTCTTTCCATAGCATTCACAAAGTTTTTTTTTTTAAATTAAAAGTTTTTGGAGATGAAGTTCTGTCATATATCGCCAAGCTGGTCTCCAACTCCTGGGCTCAAGCAATCCTCCTACCTCAACCTCCTGAGTACTGAGACTATAGGTGTGCCACTGTGCCCAGCTACTTTTATTCATTTTTTGTTTTTTTAGAGACAAGGTTTCACTATGTTGCTGGTTGGCCTTGAACTCCTGGCCTCAAGAAATCCTCCTCCCTCAGTCTCCCAAGTATCTGCGACTACAGGTGCATGCCACTGAGTCCAACTGCATCACAAGTCTAGATTAAATTTCCCTTAGGTTCTTAATAAAATTTCTTGAAAATTCTGATCACAAAGATAGCAGCCGGCAAGTTCCAGACCCGGACAAGTTGGCCAGAGCATGGGCAAAGAGCGTGCAGGAATGCAGTGGGGAGAGCACCCAGGCCACACCAATGCCTCTGTCAGACTGGGCCCCTTATGTTAAGGAAGACTGTGTCAATCATTGGAGAGCAGAGAAGCCATACTGTCCACCACTGAGGCAACAGGGAGAAGTGAGATTGAGCTGTGCCAAGAGAAAAGAACGAGAGCTTCTGGGAAAACTCAGAAACTTGTAAAAATTTCACCTAACCTGGGATGTAAAGTGATGTGCTGCTAAGATGGGTGAGTAGCTCAAGCTTCAGCAGGCAGCCAAAGCAGTCCTAGTCCCCTAAAACAGTGCCCCAGAACTCTTGGCAAAGCCATCGGAAGAGGGCCTGAACCCAGAATTAATAAATTGGAGGGATGCGGAGCCTTCAGTATGTTTCAGGCTCTGAGACTTGGTAAGAACACATGAGAGAGAGGTGGGTGTGAAAGAGAGAGAAAAGGAGAGAGGAGAGAGAGAGAGGAAAAAAAAAGGAAAGACAGAGGAGAGACAGGGAGAGACAGACAGTGCATGGGGTTGGGGGGCAGGGGAGGGGAGGGGGAGGTGAGACATAGGAAGATAAGAAGAAGAGAAAAAAAAAAGAAAAGAGAAGAAATAGGAGAGAGATATGGTGTAAACAGGCTGCTTTCAATTGCAAGTGACAGGAACCAATTCAAACTCATTTAAGAAAAAAAAAAAAAAATAACAGAATAGAAGCAGCAAAAAGGCTGCCAGCAACTAACTTACTCCTATTTTCTCAGGATCCCTGAAGGACAGGTGCTTCTTGTTTTTCCTTTTTCTAATAGTTACAACCAAAGTTTTAAACTTGGATTTCATTGACACAGATTGGCCAACTTCAAGTGTCCTGACCAGGATGGGGGGATGTCAGGACCAGCCAAACCAGATGGATTAAGAAAGGAGGAGATTGGTTTCCCGAGGAAAATCAGTATGCTGTTACTAAAAGAAGGTGGAGTAGATACTGGGCAGGTGAAAACAACAGATTTCTATTACATATGATGAGGAAATCAGAGAGAAAGGGAGAGAGAGAGTGAGAGAGCGAGAGAGAGAGGTGAGGAGAGAGATTAGAGATGAACATGGGAAAGTTAGTATAAAAGAGGAAAGAATGAAAGATGAAAGAAAAAAGTATTTGAGAGAAAGTAGAAAAGAAAGGCAGAAAGAGAGAGAGAGAAAGAGGAAGAAAGGAAGGGAGAAGGAAAGAAAGGAAGGAAAGAAGAAAAGGAAAACGAAGGGAAGAAGAAACAGGGAAAAAGAAGGAAGGAGAGAATGGAGAAAGAATGGAAGGAAGAAAGAGGAAAGGGAGGGAGAGGTGTGTTTACCTGCATGTGTGCATGAGAAACACAGATGAGTAACACATCTGTGGCAAGCCTTACTTACTGTGGCAAGCCTCTGCTACAACTTAATATTGTGCCCCCAGATCCCCAAACAGACCAGATCTAGGAAGAGATGAGGTCTTGCTGAAGTTCCTACTCCCTCCCCTCTCTCCTGAGTGTGGTCCCAGCCTGCATCATCCTTATCTCACCTATTTCCATCCCTCTGGAGTCTCTTAGAAAATTGTAGAATTGTCTCCCCAGTGTCATTGCCACACTTTGGTCCAGGAGCCCAGGGGCTTCAGTCTGCCATGTGTTTTCAGTGTGTGACTGCCTGAAAACACATCTGTCAACCTTAGCATTGGAGAACAAAAGCTTGGGTTTGACATGAAAAGGACAGCAGAGAAGCAGCCTTGACCTAACTGCCACGTGGCATTCCTAAACGTGCAGAGCCTGAGCCTGGAAGATATGCACAATACTTGAAAGAAGCCTTTTATCCAGGCAAGACCGGATAAACACATCTGTATGGCATTGATTTCCCCCTCCCCCTTTCTTTCTGGCATTTGGAGCGGGGTTAGGGGGAGGAACAATGAAAACATTTGAAACATCTGACACTGAGTTGGGATTGTGGATAGGCAGCATTTGGGGGGAAATGAAAGGTGAAATGCCAAATTTAGTTTGGCTCTTCTTTCTTTCTGGCGCCATTTTTTTCTCTTACATTCAATCCATATTTTCCTTTTAGCACCAGTGGGGGTGGTGGATCATGTAACATTCCTATTTAGCACACACATAGCTTGCCTTGTCTTGAAAAGGAAGCATACACTGACAACGGAAACCTCATAACCTCCCGAGTGGGAGACAACCTTAGGATTCTGGCTTCCAGGATATTTATGTTGGTTACTGTTTAGTGTACTGAACACAAACCGGGATCCCTTGACTCACAGCTGAAATGGGATTGGAATCTGAAGGCATAATTCTTCTGCTGGAAACACAAAGGTTGTAGGTATACAAGATCACACAATTATATTGAAGAAGAAATAAACCATTTATGCAAGAGGGAACCAAGTATACCCATGTGTCAGGAAGAAAGGGTTTGATACATTATGTTCTGGAATGGATTGGGCCATTTTTCCTGAAGCTTACCACACTAGGACAGTCGGGGCTCTGCTCTGGTCTCCCAGATATCCCAGGGAAAGGCTCAGTGAAGCAGGTCTGTTATTAGTTGCAGGCCAAAACCAGGTAGGAGAAATCATAAAATGAATCACCCAAGACTCATGATACCTGATACCGTTTATTTGGTTACATGTTGTGGCAGACCTTGGTTCAAACTCCAGGTGTTTTATCTAGTAGCAAGATGGTCTTTGGAAATTCAGCCAACCTTTCTGAAGTTCAAAGTTTTCATTTTCAAAAATGAGGATGTTGTGAGATTTAAATGAAAATACAATAATATATAGGTAAAAGGCTTGATATGGTAGAAACTTAGTAAATTCTAAGTAACCTATATTATTTCCTGCCGGTGTGTTCCCAACTAGTGTGTAAGCTTCCAGAGTGCATATGTAATAATTTTCTGGATTTGTATAATACTTTAGTGCTTTGTAAACTTACATGTAATTTTTTAAACCAAATTGTACGTTGGTTTATTATAAACTTTTTTCCCTACTAAGATGGATTTTAGGGTACATTTGAAAGGAACTCTCCCTTGAACCCTGATCTGTTTTTTAAGAAACTGTTTGATTAAGATATAAATCACATACTGTAAAGTTTAGCCTTTAAAAGTGTACATTTCAGTGGTTTCTGGAATATTCTTAGAGGTGTGCATCCATCACCACTATGTAAATCCAAATCATTTTCATTAACCCAAATAGAAACCCTATGCCCATATACCCATTGCCACTTTCTCCATTCTCCCTCCCTCCCCTTGGAGGCAAGGCAACCACTGTTTTATTGTCTGTCTCACCATGTATACAGCTATACAATGACCTGTGGATCTGAAATGGTGTCGACTGCCTCCAAAATGCATATGAGTTAAGTGGAGGACAGATGACATGGGAGAGGAAAATCAGGATACCATTTAAGGAAAAAGAACTGAAATGGACACTGGGTGCCCAGAAAGACAGATACTTTACTTCTTCTCCATATAATGATTCTCCCACTAACATCTTTGAGGTTTATGTTGCCCAGCAGATAGCCACTAATGATAATGTGGGTATGGAGCAGCTGAAATGGGACTAGTCCAAATTGAGTCCAAATACACATTGAGTTTTGAAGACTTATTATGAAAAAAGGGATGTAAAATACCTCATTAATAATTTTCTTATAGTAATTACATGTTACAGTAATATTTTCAATGTACTGTATTGGGTTAAATAAAATATATTATTCAATGAAAATCACCTGTCTCTTTTTATTTTTTGGAATGTGGCTACTAGAAAATTTCAAGTTACATTTGTGCTTCACATTATATTTCTGTTGGATGGTGATGCTCTAGATGCTTCTAGATTTGTTTTTCAACTGCCTGTCTCTTGAGATCAGGAGCTGTACGTTATTTATTATTTTTTCTTTAGTAGAGGGCCTTGTACATGCTTTACAGTTAATACATATTGTTGAATGAACATTGTCTGCCTTTAACGATTCCTCATTTCAAATAAGATGAATGCAAACTTCCTTGACAATCTGACTCCAACGTTGTTATTTCAAACCTCTGTCCTGAAGGAGGTTGAACCATATCTCCTGGGCTATGTTTTGCTCAAACAGGCCTCTATACTCTTCCTTACTAGTCCAGCCTGCAGAGACAATGGAGCCCAGGGTACAGGAGGGAGAGATGGGTGAAAGTGTGTGTGGATGAGACATGCTGTCGTATGAAGAGTTGTTCATCTCATTATGTTTAAGGCCATAGCTTAGAGAACTTTCATTCTCTAAAGCTCTCTAGATTTTTAAGAAATTACTGAAGCATTTCCCTTACTAAATCCAGTCATTTGTCTACATGCAACTTGGACTTTCTGGGAACTTCTGAAGATTCACAGAGTCCATGAATGTCCTTGTCCTCCCTTTGGCTTAAATTAGTTCATCTATGTTTTGGTCACTTTCAGCAAGATGAGTTACAAGAACCCAGTCAGGCCAGGCCCAGTGGCTCACACCTGTAATCCCAGCACTTTGGGAGGCTGAGGCGGGCAGATCATGAGGTCAAGAGATTGAGATCATCCTGGTCAACATGGTGAAATCCTGTCTCTACTAAAAATACAAAAATTAGCTGGATGTGGTGGTGCTCGCCTATAGTCCCAGCTACTCGGGAGGCTGAGGCAGAAGAATCGCTTGAACCTGGGAGGTGAAGGTTGCAGTGAGCCAAGATCACGTCACTGCACTCCAGCCTGGTGACAGAGCGAGACTCCGTCTCAAAAATGAAACAGAGCAAAACAACAAAAAACCCCAAAAAGAACCCAGTCAGCACAGAACCTGACACATGGACTGTGTGTGGTAGATGCTGGTCCTACACATGAAAGATTCCATGGTCCTCATCCATGACAGAGTAGGACCTAGGACCCAGATCCTTTGGCAGTGAGTTCAGTGCTCTTTCTTCCTATGCCATGCTGGGCCATGAGAGAGAAATCCTGAAGTTCTGTACATTCTTTGAAAAAACACAGTGATGGAAGTGAGACAGATTGTGGGCACAGGGCCATGGCCCTGTTGAATCTGTACTTGTTCCACAAGGTTTCAGTTGTTCCCTCAGACTTTCAGAAAATCATTGTTGTGCTAATGTTTCTTCTTGCTTTCTTTTAAGGAAAAGTGTTTGAGAAGAGTACAACATAGTCACCACCATTTTTTCCTAGGTCAACAAGCATGCCTGTGTTCTGATAATTAAGAGTCCTAATGATACACAACTAATGGTAAAAAGTTCAGGGGTAATGACTTCAGTCATGGCTGGATCCAGGTGCTTACATGATTTTGTCGGGAAGTTGCTTCTCTTCTTCTCTGCCTCTGCCTTCCTTGGCACTGAATTCATTGTTAGAATGGGTGGGAGTTTACTGTTGAGGTGGTTACTGGCAGTTCTAGGTTTATGTTCTCACAAATGAATGATTCTTTCTTGATCACACCAGCAGCACTTCTAGGATTATCTCTTATTGGACCAATTTATGTCCCATTTCTTTTTTTTTGAGACAGAGTCTTGCTCTGTCGCCCAGGTTGGAGTGCAGTGGTGTGATCTCGGCTTACTGCAAGCTCTGCTTCCCAGGTTCATGCCATTCTCCTGCCTCAGCCTCCCAAGTAGCTGGGACTACAGGTGCCCGCCACCACATCTGGCTATTTTTTTTTGTATTTTTAGTAGAGACAGGGTTTCACCATGTTAGCCAGGATGGTCTCGATCTCCTGACCTCGTGATTCGCCCACCTCAGCCTCCCAAAGTTCTGGGATTACAGGCGCGAGTCACTGCGCCCGGCCTTTATGTCTCATTTCTACTGCTGAGTCATTTCATCAGTTCATTGTTAAACCATTCAAACAAAATACATTGATTGCTTTCCATGTTCCAGCAGTCACACACCTTTTATGAGGAGCCTTTAAATATTAAAATAAATGAATACAAGCAGTATTTTTTAGGAAGAATGTGTTTTTCAAGTTCAATGCTATATTACATTAAGCACTGTGAAGCCAGGCTGTGGGAACATAGAGCTTTTGTTGATGAACCTCAAAATTGCAAATTGAGGTGATGAATGACAGTCATCTTCCTTTTCTCTGAGGAACCCAAATGTCAGAATGCACCCATGTCTGAGGTCATCCTTCCTCTGAAATACCTACCACGATGACTCCAGCTCCTGCAGGTTTCCCTCCCAAGGTGAGTCTGGGCATCCATGTGGGAATCCTGGCCCATTCCACACCCCCATCTAGTTGCTGCCTGCCTCTGCTGGCTCCAGGACTGCTGCTGTCTTCTTTCCATGTGCTGCTGCTTGCCCCTGATCGGCTTTCAGCTGACGCAGGAAAGCTCTTTTTGAAGCTGCTGCCATTCCTTCCTGTATAGGAGCATGGACACAGGACTGTTCTGTTTCCTATAGTAGTGGCAGAGATTGGGCTGAGTCTTTTGACAGGGTTCTACTGGGTATTTTGGGAGAGAACTACAAGGATGAGAGAAACCTACACTTACTACCAGACAGAATTGGACTCAGAGGTTCCTTTCCTGGGGCTCTCTGAAGGGTTCTCTTTTACTTTTGTCCATCTCATTTGCTCCAACAGAAGAGTCCTCTAGCGTGTCTGTGTCTCTAGGTCCAGGCCCCAGTAAGTGTAGGGCTCAGAGAGATGAAGGAGTAAGTCATGCCTCCCTCATCCCGGGCTAGGGTTTTAATTTCCTATCTCAGCACCTACTTCTTCCCGGCATAGTTAAAAATATGAATATTCATTCCCTTCAGGGGAGACCTACTTCTTGTCGCTACATATAACTTTACCTGACCTTTAGTAGATCAAGGTCGCTAATACATAAGTCACAAGGTCACTAATACATAATATATAAGTCCATATAGCAATCCATTTCTCAAAATGTGTGTTTTTCAGTCTTGAATAACAGCACAGTGGTATAGCAGTATAGCAGCAACAGGTCCATGCTGAGATGCACCAGACGCGGTCCTGCTTCTCTTCGTTGTCTCGTCCTCTGTGAGGGGACAGATGGGGACCTTTAACAGTTCCTTCCAAGCACCTGTCTATTTGATTTCTGATCCTCCTGCAGACTATCCTTTGAAATGGAACATACCCAACTCTGAAAGAGTAAAAAAATGTTTAGCTATTGTAGTAGACGAAAACCTCACAGAAAAGAAACTTTTTTTTACCCCCAAAGGCAACAGTGTTCATGGAGACATAGCTTTAGGAGGCTCTGAGCATAACCAAACAGGTATTGAGCTTGTTTGTCTAAATTAGAAGTATTTAATCTATCGGATTCTTGACTTTCTCCAGATGTTCTTGCTTTACTTTTGTGTGTTGTACTAGTTAGTGTTCTCCAGAGAAACAGAATCAATAGATTTACTTACTGATTGATTTTATTAATTATGGGAATTTGTTCACATGGTTATGAAGGCTGAGAAGTTCCACCCTCTGATATTTGCAAGCTGGAGAACCAGGAAAACTAGTGGGGTAAGTCAATCCAAGTTTGAAGGCCTGAGAACTTGGAGGGTAGGAGGGTGTGTTGATATAAGTCCTGGGCTCTGAAGGCCAAAGAACTTTGATGTGAGAAAGCAGGAGAAGATAGATGCCCCTGTTAAAGGAGAGAGGGAATTTGCTCATCCCCAACCTTTTTGTCCTATTCAGACCTTCTACAGATTGGATGATGCCTGGCCACACTGGGGAGGGCAGCTCTGCTTCACCCAGTCTGCCAATCCAAATATGAACCTCTTCCCAAAACACCCTCACAGGGTCATAGAAACAACACTTAACTAATAACGTTAAAATTTAGTATTAAATAATAATGTTTAAATAATGTTTATGGGGCACCTCATGGCCTAGTCAGGTTGACACATAAAATTAACTTTTATGTATAGCTTAAAAAATCATTGATAAGGTTTTCTTGAAGAAAGACAGAAGGAAAGAAAGAAAACCTGAAAAATGGATTGGCTTATCCTAAAGGTGAGATCAGGTTTTGGTCAGGTTCCTAGCCCGACACATTCTGAGTCTTCCATGCACAATCCTACCTTAATTCTCATATTTTTATCCTCTACTACTAGCCAATGTGTCATTGGCTTCAGCTAGAACAAGACCTTCACTCTCCCTTGTATGTTCTGTGCCAATTCAGCCTCCACACTTTTATTTATGTTGTGATACCACTGGGTTCCCTCTCCAATTCTGTCCAAGTCCCATCTATCCTTCAAGGGCCTAAAGTCAACCTTGTCTAGGAAATCCTCCCCGACTAGCACACTGAATTTCCATCATGCTTTATTTCTCTCAACAGTTTGGACTTATTTAAGTTGCAGATAGGAAAAATGAGGTGAAAGGCCTATTATCTAGCTTCATTATTTTAAAAGAGGGAACCGCTTTGGCTAAACACACCTTAATTTGTCCATTGAGGGTACAAGAAAACTCAAAAGGCATGGGTTTTGGTGGGCTCAGAGGAACAAAGGGAGATAATTCAGTTGCTCAGACTGAGGGAAAAAAAGAATCATTGGTTTTCTGCTTCTGGTGGGGGAGTAGTGGGGAGAGGAGAAAAGAAGAGAGGTGATGGGGAGGAGTTGTGGGGAGGAGAAGGAAGAACCAGTGAGATCAGCTGAGGTGGGGCTTCTGAGAGGGGAAGAGCAAGTTCCCTATGGCAAAGGGCCTTTAAAAGGGGGAGTGTCTGATATTCATTGTGAAGTTGTTTGTGCTTTGTTGATGTCATTCCTTTTCTCTGCTTCCCCCACACCTCAAGGAAAGTCCGACACTCTCACAAGAGCTTTGAGCTGGCAGGTTTTTTGCAGGAAATTGAAGAATGACATGGGTTTTGTAGCTAGGTTGACAGACTGTGAATCTGAAAGCATGGGTGAAGAAAAGCAAGAGGGTGGACATAATGACCGCACCCAGACTTTGGAGAAATCTTTGGGAAGAATCTCTGGGGAGTTCTAGTTGATTGTAACCATATCTCAGGGGCTCACCATGGGGCTTCCCTGATTATAGTCCCAAGGTCCCACTCCTCCAGAAAGCTACTTTTCATTCTTTCTTTGTTCTTTCTTCTTCATTCTTTCTTACTTCCTATGTCTCCTCCCCATTCCTTTCCCACTCTTGTTTTATCCTGTCTTATTTAGAGCAATTTGGCTTCTCTTATCCTTGTGTCTACCTTCTCTGTCAGCACAATAAAGACCTGGTAATGAACCAAATGATCAAGAGATACTTCCTTTTGGAATAATGGGAGTTAGAATGCAGAGAAGATAGATTGCAAATCTTTATAGTTTAATATATTTTTGTACTCATCTTACACTCATCTGTACAAACACATGTATACATCTAGGTCTTATTAGAACCCCCAATTTTTAAGTTCTATGACAGTAGGGACCACGGCTTTTTCATAAGTACCCTTTCTGTCCCCTCACAACCATCCAGCGCAGAGCCAGCCATGTAGCCCTTAATCAATGAATTATAGAGGACCTTTAGTGAGTTACATGACATCTTGGGAGGAGGGAGGAGATAGAATGGAGAAGGGGATGGGATTGACATTTATAGAGCCTCTATTGCATGCCAGGCAGAGTACAAGGCACTTTACATGTAACATCTACAGTATATTTAATGCCCACTATGCATCCAGCATGCTATGTAAGTTCTTAATTCCCACTGCTGGACTGTGTTACTCAATTTCAGGAGTTGTGCAGTATGGTGCCCATATTCATAACCATCATGTAACACAGATATCATGAGCCCTGTTGCACAGGTGAGGAGTCTGGGCTTCCAAGAAGCATTAACTTTGTCAAGTTTCCATAGCTAGATTTGCAGAAACATAATATTTGCCCTGGTCTTTTTGACTCCATGGCCAAGGTCTTTTTTTCTCACTTCACCACAAAACAAATCTATTTCAAATATTTAATGATAAGATATGTAGAAGCCAGGAATGAGGAAGCCTGTGCTCATACCCAATATGGTATGGAGTAAGAAAGGAATGGGTAGACGCTGGATGACACATTCCACTCCAGTTGTGCTTCTCAAGGGAGATACTATTGACATATTTTGCCTGGACAATTTTTTTTTTATAATGTGGGAATGTTCTATGCATGACAGGATATTTTGTATCCTTAGTTTTGGCCCAGTAAATGCCAGGAGTTCTCTTTCTCTTCTTGACACCCTCAAAGTAAATACTCTCAGACATTTCCAAATTTCCCTAGAAGAGTAATACCACTATAGATCAAGTTGCCTCCTTGAGTGACTTCCTAAGCCCTGTTTAGGTTTAGTAGTCAATAATTCTGTGTAGAAATGAATGAATGAATGAATGAATGGTTAGGACTAATTGCAGGCATAGACTGCTTTTGCAAAGGCAGGTTTAGATAGGATATTCCTGTGGCCTTGGATTACTTAAATCATTGGGGACTTAGGAAAATGCCCAAATGGAAGTGTGATGATCCAGATGTGAGATAAAGAACCCAAAGGGCAAACATCATCTACTCTTCAGTTTACCTCTAACCAGACTCCTTCCTGGTGCTTTCAAGGCTGCAAAATGAAGATTCTGCCTGCTCAATGACAGCCCCAAGTGGGAACAGAGGGAGGGAGGGAGGAAGGGAGGGAGGGGCGACAGCCTCACCGTAGTAAAGTGGAATGCCATCGCCCTCCACGCTAATGCAAACCAGCTGCCGGCCGGCCCCAGCTTGCGATAGAACAGGCAGAATTCTTGGACACTGAGTTATTCTTAGAAGCATGTGCACAGTCCCCTGGCAGGGCTCACTGTGAACCGGCCGTTGCCAGCCCCCTGTCAGGATGCTGTGCCAGCAGACTCAAGAGTGATTGTTCTCGCTTATGAAAAATAACTTTGGGATTTTAATTTCAAATTACCCACAGAGATGGGGCTAGATATGGAGAATATGGTGCTAAGGGCAGAGAGGAGAGTGAGACAAAGGACAGGGAGGAGGACAGGGAATGTCACCCATTCATTCAGCAAATACATATTGAGTATCTGCTGTGTGCAGATGCTGGGGTTCTCATCACACCCAGACTTCCATCTGAACTGGATGGACACAGGTGAACAGTTGTCTAGACCCTGAGAGTGAACACTCCCACATGCTTTTAGGTTCTGTTGATCGAGTGCTTTTTGTGTGCGAGGCTCTTTACATCAGGGATCTCACTTAGTCTTCATAGTAGCACTGTGAAGTGAGCAGCATTGCTCTTGTTTTACAGGAAACTGAGTGTTGGAGAAAGAATCTGCCTAAGGCTCTAACAGCTATCAAGTGGCAGAGCCAGGATTTGAACTCTGGCCAGCATGCTTCTGCCTTCACGCCTGTGTTGAACACCAACTGTATGCCAAGGTCGAGCTAGACATTGAGATTGTGAAGCCAAATAAAGGGGCTGAATCTTAGCCCTCAAGTCTCTCTATTGCACTGTCTATGGGAATGACAGGCATATGACAAGGAATTGTAATAACGGGGTTTGTAAAGCAGGAGATCAGAACTATGGGTAAGCTCCACTGGAATGTGGCAGGGTCAGCAATCAAAGAGGAAGGAATGGTTGGGTCTTACATAGGGAAGGCGATGGAAAAAGGGCACTTCAAGCAGAGAAGCAGCATGGGCGATGGTTTGTAGGCCAGCAGGTGCAATGGGCTTAGTGGGGCTGCAGCGCGGGATATACTGAGGAGACAGGAGATGAGATGACTGGAAAGGTGAGCAGGACCTGACTGTGAAGGGCCTCGTAGGACAGACCTAAGAGCTGGAACTTTGTCCTGGAGGAACTGAACCCTCCTCTGTCCAATCATTTAGCCACTTGCTCATTCAGCATATATTTATTGAGCACTCACAGTATGCCAGGCATTCTGCATTTAAATAGTTTTAAGCAGGAAACAGGTACATGAGTTTTACTTTAGAAAAAATTCCTGTGTGGAAAGTCATTAAGGGGCCTCCGTGGTGGCCCAGGTGAAAGATGATCCAAGAATGACCAGTGATAGCAGCTGGGAGTTTAGAGACATATATATATAAGACATCCACTTGACACACATGGGGATGAACTGAAGCTTATTTCCTCTGCAAAACTCATTGATGAATGCATGCTCTCATTATAGGGAGTGCCTGCAAATGTAGGTTAGTCTCTAGCAAACCTATATATGTCTGCTCCTGTCAGCAGAATTGCATGTCCATCAAGGAGCATTTGTGTTTGGTTCCAAGCCTATTTATGTCATTCTTAGTTATTAATTACTTAATCCAGTATTAACCCCCAAATAAAATAAATTGTGCAAAAAAAGGGAACTGTTTCTATCAATGCTGAGTTGAAAGCTTTGTAAAGGCAGACTAAGAACTGCTAAAAATTACTATGGAATTGGGTGTGGACGAGACAATGAAAGGATTGGGAAAATCATAAAATTCTAGCAAGATTCTTTACTCAAGATTGCTTTACAAGGGTCTTTAAGGTCTTTCTCAACTTCAAAGAAACTGATGCTGGAAATTGTAGATGATGCATTAAAGGGTGTGGTGTATGTAAGAAAGATGACAAGGAGCTGCAGTCAGCAGACCCGTTCTCAAAGAAAAGCCTTGGCTCCACATCAAAAGAGTGGTGAATGAATGTGCATTTATATGTTTTAAGTTAAAATTAAACAGGTTTGAAGTATGTACGTATCATTTTTTAGCTTTAAGTAAAGTTTTTATTGAAGTATAACATAGATAGAAAAAAGTGTACACATCTAAGATTATAGTGGGATGTGTTTTTGTAAAGTCAACACCCAGCATAACCAGCAACCAGATCAAGAACTAGAACTTTGCCAGCACCCCCAAATCTTTCCTCTTGCCTTATTCCAATCATTACACACCCCCACCTCAAATGTAGCCACTACTCTGACTTTTATCAGCATTAATTACCTTCACCTATTAAATAAAGCAGAATGTTTTTGTTTTTTGCTTGGAGCTGAACTTGTTTTGCTTGGCATTTTGTTTGTAAAAGCCATCCCTTTTGTTTAGTGTTGTTTAGTGTTGCAATAATTTGCTCAATATCATTGTTGTATAGTATTGTTTGAGCTATGTGTTGGTACACAGTAAGCGCTCAATAAATGATAGTCGAATAGAGATGCAAGTGAACTTTAGCAAAGTAAGACAACACCTGGACAGCTGTCTACTATCTGAATTTGAATGGTGCTCTGGAAGTGTTGAATACCCCCAGTTTATCTATCCAGTCTACCCTGAAGAATATATATGTTGTTCCTAGTGACTAGCTATTATGAGTAGTGCTACTATAGACATTTTTATACAGATCTTTTGATGGACACAGGCAGGCATTTCTTCTGTGTATATATCTAAGAGAAAAATTGCCAGGTCCTAGATTGTACATATATTCGGGTTTAATCGATACTGAGGAAGAGTTTTTCAGAATGGTTGTGTCCGTTTCTGCTTCTGCTTGTGGAGTATGAAAGTTCTAATGGCTTCCGCATTCTTGCCAACACTTGATATTATCTATGTTATTGTTTCTAATTTTAGCTGTTCTTGTGGGGGTAAAGTGATATCTAATATTTTTGTTTACTTTTAATAAATGTTTTATTATGTGATAATTTTAGATTTGCAGGAAAGTTGCAAAGGTAGTGCAAAGAGTTCCTGTATAGCCCTCACTCACTTTTCCCCATTTGTGAACATCTTCCATTACTGTAGCATCTTTGTCAAAGTGAGGAAACTGATATTGGTAGGTTACTGTTAAGTAAACTCCAGTAAACTCCAGGTTTTATTTAGTTTTCATCAGTTCTTCCTGTTTTATCCTCTTTCTGTTCTAGGAGCCCTTTTTCCAGGGTACCACATTGCATTCGGTTGTCATGCCTCCCTAGTGTCTTCTGGTCTGTGATAGTATCCCAGTCTTTCCTTTGTTTTTTGTGACCTTGATAGTCTTGAGAGATACTGGCAAGCCCTCCTCTAGCAAGTCACCTGTTCTGGGTCTGTTTGATGTTTTTCTTAGGACCAGAATGGAAGTAAGGGTTTTTGGAAATAATGTCACAGAGGTAAAGTGTTCTTCTCATTACACCAAAATTAAAGAGTACATGACAGCCACATGGCATCATTGATGATGTTAACTCAAAAGTGCTGTTAGTAGATACTTTTTTCTCACTTGGTGAAGGTAATGTTCTCCCCAGATTTCTCCACTGTGAAGTCACTATTTCTCCTTTTCTCAATCCTATACTTTGGAAGTGAATCACTATGCCTAGACCACCCTTAAGTTGGGAGGAGAGGGAGAATTAAGATCTACCTTTTGGAAGGTGGAATATCTAGGTATATTATTTGGATTTTTTTCTCAAGGAAGATTTGTTTAATCTCATTCATTCATATCCATAAGAACTCACATTAATTAATATTAATTAACATGAGTTAATTATAATCTTTGGGTTATAATCTAATACTACATTATTTATTTGTTGCTCACATTTTTTTCATCTCTGGCAATTGGGAGCTCTTTCAGGGTGACTCCGATGTTCCTTTAGAGAGCCATCCCCACAATCCTTTTGCTTTTAAAGTACTTTCCTACTTTCTGGTACTACAAGATACTCCAGGTTTATATTACATTTTCCCTGCCCCAGGCTCACCCATTTCTTTAAGAAGCCCTGATTTCTTTTATTGGAGAATGGGATTTAGAAATCAAGATCTCAGTGCGTGGTATCTTACTGTGGCTCTCATTTGCATTTCCCATGAAGAGGGTCACCTTTCCAAATGTTTATTGGGCATCTGGATATTTCTTTTAGCAAAGTGTTTATTCAAGTCGTTTGCCTTTTTCTTTTTTTTTTTTTTTTTTTTCTTTTTTTTGAGACGGAGTCTCGCTCTGCTCGCCCCCAGGCTGCGGGAGTGCAGGCTGGTGCTGATCCGGGCTCACTGCAAAGCTCTGGCCCTCCCAGGGTTTACGATATTCTCCTGGCCTCCAGCCTCCCCCGAGTGCTGGGGACTACAGGTGCCCGCCCCTCGTCCGGGCTAGTTTTTTTGATGTTTTTTTAGTAGAGACAGGGGTTTCACTGGGGTAGCCAGGATGGGTCTCGCATCTCCTGACCTCGTTGATCCCGGCCGTCTCAGCCCTCCCAAAGGTGCTGGCGGATTACAGGCCTTGAGGCCCACTGCGACCGGCCTGCCTTTTTTTTTTTTTTTTTTTTTTTTTTTTTTTTTTTTTTACTAGCAATGGCTCTATATTGTTTTCCTTATTGATCAGGCCATTATTTCCTTTTTTATATATCTGGCATTTTAGCTTCCTTCATTAAATATATGCATTATAAATATCTTCTTCCACCCTGTGGCTTGTTCTTTTATTCTATTACTAGTGTCTTTGGAAAGGACATTCTTCATATTATCATGGTACAATTAGTCACTTTTTCCTTTTATGGTTCTGTTTATAATTATTAGAACGTTTTCCTATGTTATCTTATAAAAGTTGTATTGTTTTATGTTTAGATATAAAATAGACATGGAATTGATTATTGTGTGTAGCGTAGGGAGGGGTTAAGATGAGGTTTTGTTTCCATATCCAACTGACTGCTCCCTTTTATTGAAAAGACCATCCCATCTTCACTGCAGGTATTTTCATCTTTGTTTCTGAACTCTGTTCAGTTCTGTAGGTCTATTTGTCTGTCCTCTCACCAGTACTACACTGTTTTAATTGCTGTAGTTTTATGGTAAGTTTTAATATCTGGTAGTATAAATTCTCAATTTTTAAAGTTCTTCAATATTATTTTGGCCATCCTTGGTACTTCTCATTTTTATATAAATGTTAAAACAGCAGGTGAATTTTCTCTGACACACACACACACACACACACACACGCACCCTACTAGTAGGAATTTTATTGAGATTCCATTGAATTTATAGATCAATTTGGGGAGAATTGACACCTTTAAATGATCAAGTCTTCTTCTCCATGAAAATATAGCAAATTCCTCCACTTATTCAGGCGTTTTAAAATTTCTCCCAAGAATGCTTTTCAGTTTTTAGGATAAAAGTCTTATTTATATTTTGTTTTCATTTTAAGTGTTGACATTTTGATGTTATTTTTTGAGGTAGCTTTAAATTTTTCACTTGTAATTGTTTATTGACAGTGTATTTAAAATATTATTTAAAATATATTGATGTTAGCTTCCTTTTTTTTTTTTTTGAGAGGGAGTCTCACTCTGTCACCCAGGCTGGAGTGCAGTTGCATGATCTCGGCTCACTGAAATCTCCACCTCCTGGGTTCAAGCGATTCTCCTGCCTCAGCCTCCTGAGGAGCTGGGATTACAGGCACATGCCACTACGCCCAGCTACTTTTTGTATTTTTAGTAGAGACGGGGTTTCACCATTTTGGTCGGGCTGGTCTCGAACTCCCGACCTTGTGATCCGCCCGCCTCAGCTTCCCAAAGTGCTGGGATTTCAGGAGTGAGCCACCCTGTCTGGCAGCTTCCCTTCTTAATTTAATTATTTGTCTGTAGAATATTTTGGCTTTTCTATGTACACAGTTATGTTATCTGTCAATAAGGGCAACATTTTTTCCTCCTTTTCAAGCTATCTACCTTTTAATTATTTTTTCCTTTTCTTGTTACACCGGTTATGACCAGTGCAATTTTGACTAAAGTGCTGTTAGTAGATACTTTTGTCTCATTGCCAATCTCAGATGAAAAGCTATCAACATTCCATTATTAAGTATTAATGTTTTCTACAGCATATATATATATATACTCTTATAGATTTTAAAACTTCTATTCTAGGCCTACTTTGCTATTGTTTTTAAAAATCATGAATGGATGTTGGCTTTATAAATGCTTTTGAACTTATTGAATCGATCTTATGATTTTGTACCTGTATTGTATTAATGTGGTGAATTATATTGATTGATTAATTTTGAATGTAAAATGCAATTTGCATTACTGGAATAAATCCAACTTGGTTGTCATATATTATTCTTTTTATATATGGTTAGATAATGTTTGGTTATAATGTTTTCATGTAGGTTTATGAGAGACATGACTAATAATTTTCAATTCTTATGTTCTCATCAGACTTTGTTTTCAAAGCAATGCTGGACATGATAGATAAATTGGGAAGTTTGGGGTATTTTTTTCTTACTTTTATTTAGAAGAAATTGTTTAAGATTAGTGCTATTTCATCTTCAGATATTTAGAAGATTTCACCTGTGAAGCCATCTGGACCTGAAGATTTCTTTGTAGAGGCATTTATTTACAAATTCAATTTTAAATTAGAGGGCTATTTCTTTTTTTAAAATCCTGTGCCAGTTTTCAAAGTTTTGCTTTCTCTCTTCTTTTCTCCTTTTCTTTTAAAAGGAATTTCTCCATTTCTTCTAAAAATTTTCAGGAAAAATGCTAGGATTCTTTGATGTTCCTAAAACATACATGGTTACAAGCCAAATGTGGTAAAGAGGCCAAAGCATAATGTTCAGGTCCTCTCTGGCCCAGTGGTTAAAATGTGAACTCTAGTACTTTTCTACTCTTTAGTCTTTTAAAGATAAATTTTAAACACAAACAAACAAACAAACAACCAAACAAAAAACCTTGTTTATTCAGCTGCAGCATTAGAACTCTAAACAGTCACCAGGCGAGGAATTCCAAGGTGAGAGTTTTCAGCACATTTCTGCCTGGTCTCTTATCCTTCTGCTGTGAGGGGAAAAGAGGGTTGGGCTCACTTCTCTATGCCTCTCTTCTCTCGGGAATCTTGTTCCCTCAATTCCTGGCTGCCCTGAAAGCTCTGAACTATAATTTTTATCTCCCCAGTGTCCAAGATTGTTGCAGATTTTGCTGACATCTTGGCTCTTAACTGTTGTCCTCTGTCTGGATTCTTTGCAAATGCCGCTAGAGGAAAATGGCTCACTTCTGTGGTTCTCTTCTCTCCAGGATCTTGACTTCTTAAGTGCTGGATGCTTTAGCAATTCTCTGATGCCTTCAAATAGACATATTTTTGTATTTTAGTTGGCTTTTCTACTTTTTTCTTGGCAAAAACATTGGTCCACTGTAAGTTACTCAATATAGGTAGAAGTAGATATCTGAATATATCTTTTTTATTAACTTCTTACTTGAACTGAATTTTTGAATTAGCCCATTGACTAAGAGTCTTCTTTGGCAAGAGATAAGACATCTGCTACCATGATGATGATATTAATAGTAAGTAGCAGCTAAACATCCATTGATAAGTCATGAGGTACCAGATTCTCTGTTAAATTATTTATATGTATTATTTCATTTATCCTCCTAAGAACCCTGGAGGTGGGTACTACTATTTTCATTCTTTAGATGAGAAACTGAATTCATAGTAACTGGCTCATATTCACAGGGCTAATTAATGACCATAGTAAAATACGAGACAAGGCTGCCTCATACCAGAGGCCACACACATAATATTCATAAGGTATTTAGAATGCATTTATCCTTGTAGTTGATGTCACTGGGCTAGAAGAACAAGGAGGGCTAAAACTGTTGACAGGGGAAACTCTTTGGAGATTTAGTATGGGATGCAGGACAGCCAGACTAGTGAAGGGGTAGACTCCCGCCATGCAGGAGATTGACCTCTTGCCTAGATAGAAGAGAGATGTTATTTATAGTTCATAAATATCATACATTCTAAATCTGGAAGTCAGTTTTTTTTACTTTTGTGTTTTTAAAAAAGGGCTGCATCTTACAATAGATGTCAGAAGAAACTCATCAGCTGCCTAGCACCAGAGTCAACTGCAGCAAAATTGTCATGGCCAGCACATGTGCAACCTTCCTCTTTGCATCTGATGGCCATTTCAGTTGATTTATTTGATTTGGTAGCACCTTACAGGGTTGATCATAACTTAATGCTGCCCCTACATAATGCTTCTTTTAAAAAGTTACACTAGGATTTAGCACTGAAATAAGAACTTGAGTTCATTGGTTTTCCATCCTAAAGGAAATGCCATTAATGCAGTTTGAACTGTCAATTTATTTTGGAATACAGTGTAGACTTTTTGAAGCCAACAGTAGCTAATGTGACCGATTCCTGCATCATGAAGGACATCAAGCACCCAACATCTAAATGTCAAATCTTCTGGCTGACTTTCAAGAGAAGCTATTTAACTTCCAGGAATGTGTAATTCAATAAAGGGAAAAACAGAACAATGAATTTAGCAAAGTTGGAAATTCAAACGAACTCCAGCGTTCTTCGAAGTGCCTGGAAATAACGCTGTTAGGCAAAAGGTTCCAAAAGGGTCAAAATCAATGATTTGATCCTGAGAAGAACTATAGCCTATTTGTTCAAATGCAGATTTAGCACCATGCTGCTTGGGTTTAAACCTTTGCTCTGATGCTCAATAGCTTGGGAATCTTGGGCACCCCTCTCTACCTCAATGTCCTCATGTGTACATGGGGATAACAATAACGTCTGCCTAATGGAGGTTTCATGAGGATTCAATGAGTCAGTACAGGTAAACACTAAGAAATACTTGGCAAAGGATCAATGCTCAGTAAAGGTTAGATATCAGGACAAGCAGCAAAGCACTTTTGATATTATGCCTAATGTTTTGCCTGATGGCCTATATTAGTTTGTTCTCATATTGCTATAAATAAATCCATGAGCCTGGATAATTTATAAAGAAAAGTTTAATTGACTTCTGGTTCTGCAGGCTGTACAGGAAGCATGGTGCTGGCATCTGCTCAGCTTCTGGGGAGGCCTCAGGAAACTTACAATCATGGCAGAAGGTGATGGGGGAGCAGGCATGTCACATGGCCAGAGTAGGAGCAAGAGAGAGAGAGACAGAGACAGAGAGAGAGATGCCACACACTTTTAAATGACCAGGTCTCATGATAATTCACTCACTATTGTGAGGATAGTACCAATGGGATGGTTATTCATGAGAAGACTGCTCCTATGATCCAGTCATCTCCTCACCAGGCCCCACCACCAACATTGGGAATTACATGTCAACATGAGATTTGGGTGAGGACAGCATCCAAACTATATCACTGTCCATGGCCAAAAGTTATAAAATAATTTTAGATTCTGAATTTAAAGATGCTTTAGGGGTTAATGTTAAACATGATATTGATGAAACAAGGTGTATTTAAGCATATGAATAAATGAGTGCTATTTTTAGCCACTGAAGGTTTTATTTGTTGCTACTGTTTTCTACTTACATTTAATGCAGTGAGTTTTTTTTCTCACCAGAATTGGTGTTAAATTACATTTTTAATAACTGAACTCTGTAAAGCCTTTTCCATCAGCAGCCCTGTAGTCTATGCCTGGGCTATTGCAGTTGACTCGTAACTGGTTTCCTCATGTATTGCTTTGCTTTTTTTGCAATTGTAGCCATACACAAGTGACAAGGTGACAGATACCTTACAGACTGAATTATGTTGGTCTCAGCTGAAAAGTCTCTAAAAGTTCCCCACTCTTCTCAGAATAAGACCCCAAATTCATAACATGGTCTGACTCTTCCCTGTTGTACCTCCTTTCTGGCCTCATCATGTACCATTGTCTCTCATTCTGTCTGTCAGTCCCTCTTGAGGCCAAGTCCATTCTTCTCAGGACCTTTGCTCTTCACCTCTCTCTGTCTGAAGGTTCAGTGGCTGTATGGGTCAGTGTTCTCTAGAAAAACAGAAGCAAGAGATGTACAGATATTTAAGAGGGGATTTATTATGGAAATGGGCTCACACTGAGAAGTCTCATGACCTGCTGTGTGCAGGCTAGGGCACTAAAGAAACTGGTGCTCCGAGTGTGGTGGCTCATGCCTGTAATCCCAGCACTTTGGGAGGCTGAGGCGGGCAGATCACGAGGTAAGGAGATTGAGACCATCCTTGTTAACAGTGAAACCCCGTCTCTACTAAAAACACACAAAAAATTAACCGGGCGTGATGGCGGGTGCCTATGGTGCCAGCTACTCAGGAGGCTGAGGCAGGAGAATGGCGTGAACCCAGGAGGCAGAGCTTGCAGTGAGCCAAGATCGTACCACTGCACTCCAGCCTGGGCAACAGAACAAGACTCTGTCTAAAAAAAAAAAAAGCTGGTGCTCTAACTCTCCATTTAAGAGCAAAGGTCAGAGAATTGGGGAGACTGCTGGTGTGAGTCCTGGAGGCTGAAGGCCTGAGAACCTGAAGCTCTGATGTCCAAGGGCAGAAGAAGATGGATGTCCCAGATCCAGAGGAGAGATAAAATTTGCCTTTCCTTTGCCTTTTTGTTCTATCCAGGTTCTCAACAGATTGGATGATGTTCACCTACACTAGTGAGGGCAAATATTCCTTATTCAGTCCACTGATTGAAAAGCCAATCTCTTCCAGAAACACCTTCACAGACACACCCAGATATAGTACTGTATCAGTTATCTGGGCAGCCCTTAACCCAGTCAAGTTGACACCTAAAATTCACCACCACATAAACTAATTCCTGCCCACTCTGAGGAAATGTCATTCCTCAAAGAAAGCCTTTTCTGATGTTAGGTCAAAATCAACCTCATATTACTAGCCTTCCCACTTTCTTCTTACAGCACATACCATGGTTTGTTATTCTTTATTCTTTTGGGTGACTGTTTAATTAATGTTATTGCCTCCACTAACTCGTAAGTTCCACAAGGGCATGAATTGTACATTTTTAAAGTGTTAAATTCCTAGTGCTTGGCATGCACATATATCCTCTCTCTCTCTCTCTCTCTCTCTCTCTCTCTCTCTCTCTATATATATATATATA
>NW_016811898.1:2621951-2685654 GCF_001698545.2 Rhinopithecus bieti
TATATATATGTATATATATATATATATATATATATATATATGTATATATATATATATATGAGTTGCCTCACACAATTATAAAGACATGCACACACACATATATAGGTACACAGATAGAAAAATGGATATACTATATATATGTATATCTTATTAAAATACAGTATATGTAAAGCATACTATATTAGTCTGTTCTCAAATTGCTATAAAGATACTACCTGAAACTGGGTAATTTATAAAGGAAAGAGGTTTAATTGATTCACAGTTCCTTGTGGATTGGGAGGCCTCAGGAAACTTACAATCATGGCAGAAAGGGAAGCAGGCACATCTTACATGGCAACAAGTGAAAGAGAGTGTGTGTGAGAGTGCAGGAACAACTACCATTTATAAAACCGTCAGATCCTGTGAGAATTCACTCACTACCATGAGAACAGAATGGGGGAACCACCCCTATAATCCAATCACTTCCCTCCCTCAATACATGGAGGTTATAAGTTCCTCCCTTGACACATGTGGATTACAATTCAAGATGGGATTTGGGTGGGGACACAGAGCCTAACCATATTATTTTGCCCTAGCCCTTCCCAAATCTCATGTCCTTTATACATCTCAAAACCAATCATGCCTTCCCAACAAATTCCCAAAGTCCTAACTCATTTCAGCATTAACATAAAAGCCCAAGTCCAAAGTCTCTTCTGAGACAAGTCAAGTTCCTTCCGCCTATGAGCCTGCAAAACCAAAAGTGAGTTAGTTACTTCCAATATATAATGGAGATGCAGGCATTGGGTAAATGCTGTCATTCCAAATGGGAGAAATTGGCCAAAACAAAGGGGATACAGGCCCCATGCAAGTCCAAAATCCAGCAGGGCAGTTATTAAGTCTTAAAGCTCCAAAATAATCTCCTTTGACTCCGTATCTCACATTAAGTTCTCACTGATGCAAGAGGTGGGCTCCCACAGTCTTGGGTAGCTCTACCCCTGTGGCTTTGTAGGGTACAGTTCCCCTCCTGGCTACTTTCACTGGCTGGCCTTGAGTGTCTGTGGCTTTTCCAGGCACACAATGCAAGCTATCATTGGATCTCATTCTTGGGTCTAGAGGACAGTGGCCCTCTTCTCACAGTTCTACTAGGCAGTGTCCCAGTGGGGACTCTGTGTGGGGGCTCCAGCTCCACATTTCCCATCTGCACTGCCTTAGCAGAAGTTCTCCATGAGGGCTCCACCCAAGCAGCAAACTTCTGCCTGTACATTCAGGCATTTCCATACATCCTCTGAAATCTGGGTGGAGGTTCCCAAACCTCAGTTCTTGACTTCTGTGTACCCACAGGCCCAATACCACATGGAAGCCACCAAGGCTCAGGGCTTGTACCGTCTGAAGCAATGGCCTGAGCTGTACCTTGGCTCCTTTTAGCCATAGCTGGACACAGAGTACTAAGTCCTAAGGCTGCACACAGGTGCTAGCCGACCCATGAAACCATTTTTGACTCCTAGGCCTCTGGGCCTGTGGGAGCAGCTGCCGCCAAAATCTCTGACATACCCTGGAGACATATTCCCCATTGTCTTGGTGATTAACATGTGGCTCCTTGTTATTTATGCAAATTTATGCAGAAGGCTTGAATTTCTCCCGAGAAAAATGTGTTTTTCTTTGTTATTGCATCATCAGGCTGTAAATTTTCCAAACTTGTATGGTCTGCTTTTCTTTTAAAAGTAAGTTCCAATTTCAGATAATTTGTCTCAAGTTCAAAGTTCCACAGGTCTCTAGGGCAGGGACAAAATGCTGCCAGTCTCTTTGTTAAAGCATAGCAAGAGGCATCTTTACTCCATTTCCCAAGAAGTTCCTCATCTCCATCTGAGACCACCTCAGCCCAAACTTCATTGTCCATGTCCCTATCAGCATTTTGGTCTAAATCATTCAACAAGTCTCTAGGAAGTTTCAAACTTACCTACATTGTCCTGTCTTCTTCTGAGACCTCCAAACAGTTCCAACCTCTGCCTAGTACCCAGTTCCAAGGTCACTTTCAGTTTTGGGGTATCTTTATAGCAGTACCCCACTCTCTGCAGTACCAATTTACTGTATTAGTTCTCACACTGCTATAAAAATACTACCCCAAACTGGGTAATTTATAAAGGAAAGAGGTTTAATTGACTCACAGTTTTGCATGGCTAGGGAGTCCTCAGGAAACTTACAATCATGGTGGAAGGGGAAGCAGGCACGTTTTACATTGTGGCAGGTGAGAGAGAGTGTGTGTGAGAGTGCATGAAAAACTACCATTTATAAAACCATGAGGTCTTGTAAGAACTCACTGGCTATTATGACAACAGCATGTGGGAAACCGCCCCCATAATCCAATCACTCCCCTGCCTTGACACGTGGGGATTACAGGTCCCTCCCTTGACACATGGGGGTACAATTCGAGATGAGATTTGGGTGAGGACACAGAGTCAAACCATATCACACACAAAATATTTAGCTGGATAACTTTTTTAGAAACAAAAACTTCCATGTTACCAACACCCAAATCAAGAAAGAGACAAGAACACCCAGAAGCCTCTCATTCTAGTCATTCCCAAAAGGCAAAACTTGTTTGGATTTTTCCCATCTGAGATTAATTTTGGTTGTTCTGGAGCTTTCTTTTTTTTTTTTTTTTTTTGAGACGGAGTTTCGCTCTGTCACCCAGGCTGGAGTGCAGTGGCCGGATCTCAGCTCACTGCAAGCTCCACCTCCCGGGTTTACGCCATTCTCCTGCCTCAGCCTCCCGAGTAGCTGGGACTACAGGCGCCCGCCACCTCGCCTGGCTAGTTTTCTGTATTTTTTAGTAGAGATGGGGTTTCACCGTGTTAGCCAGGATGGTCTCGATCTCCTGACCTCATGATCCGCCCGTCTCGGCCTCCCAAAGTGCTGGGATTACAGGCTTGAGCCACCGCGCCCGGCCTGGAGCTTTCTATAAATGAAATTGTAGACATATACTCTCCTGTCTAGCTTCTTTTTGCTCAACGTTATGTGTGAGATCTATCTGTTTTGTGCATGTCCTGATAGTTTTGTTTTCATTGCTGTATTATAGTCTATTGTCTGAATATAACACAATTTATTTATATTTTTACTATTGATAGAAAGCTGGGTTATTTCCAGTTTTGAGTTATAACATATATTGTTGCTATGAACATTCTTTTGCATGTCATATACACTGATTTCTCCTGGATTTATAACCAGGAGTGCAATTGCTACAAAGCTGCATCATATGTTTTGCCAAACTAGAAAAAATGCAAAATTTCATGTAGTATGGGGGAAACTTTCCCTCCATTTCAGATGAGGAGCTCCCCAGAATTCTGGACTCCATCTTAGTCCTTTTTTCACAAAGTGTTTATGAGCCATGAAAATTCTCAAAGATAGGTGGAATCAAATTGGCTGTCATAATACATGGAAAGAATTTACAGGGACAGGGGTATCTGGAGGTACAAGGTCTCTTTTGTGGTGCCTGCTGAGACATTCTGATCTCAGCCCTGGGGAGTCTTCCAGGCTGGGATCCAGTTAGGCTTGTTCTACCTGTCCACTCCCTTTCTTTCTCCTTCTTGGCTTTGCACTTTTTCATAATTTCTTACTTCCAGAGGAGTGGGTTTCAGAGATGAGTTTACAAACATATCAATCATTTGCTTCCTGGAACTAAAAGTTCCCCACAGGCCCCTACTGCACTTGAATCAGTCAGGTCAGGAAGTGATCAACCCATGTGCAAGGGGCTATTTGTTACCTATGACTGGGGGCTAGGAGCTGAGACTGGGCTGACGTAGCATTTGGGTAGTGGCAGAAAGAGCTCTCCACTCAAGCTCAATCCCCCTTTGGTGTGACAGTGACAAACTCCACGATGACTTCTCTTCTCTTTGGCTAATCAGGATCCTTTCCAGTAGCAGCCTTGACATCTCATTTAACCCCAGCTGTAAAGGCACCTCCAGATCCAGAGCACATGGATCATAACTGCTCAGAACACACTCAGAGTCCAGAGGAAACTGCAAGTGTTTCCTTTCCTTCTCAGAAGGTTTTTCACGCAATGCTGAATCTCTCTTTCCTGGATTTCTGGAGCCCTTTCTCCTTTGGTTTTACTCTTCCCTCCGTGTTCCTCCCACCTTCTCCTGGGTCCTGTCTTTATCTTGTACATCTCAGGCTGGAAATAATATTACCAGTGCCCTCCTGCCTCTCCCCTACCCCTCATATTGATAAGTATCTTTGCTGGAGAGTCTCTTCTACTTCTGAGAAGAACCACCACAAGATAAAGACTGGAGAAGCTTTGGGGAAGACAGAATGGTACCCCTAAAGCACCACTTTGATGCATGGGTTTTCTAAAATATTCCTCACCACTAAAGTTGAGGTTTGGTTGGAGTGAGCAGAAAAGTCACAGAACAAATGGAAACTTCTTTTTCTAAAAAAAATTATTTTTAAGTTAGATTTATTGAGGAATGTTTTATACACCATAAAATTAATCTTTTTTGGACTTTTCAGTGCAGTGAATTACAAGTGTATACAGTTGTGTAAACACCACCATAACTGAGATACAGAACATTTCCATTTCTCTAAAATGTGCCCTGGGGCCTTAGCACAGCCAGTGCCTCCCACCAGTCCCGAGAGGATCTGTAACAGTGCAAATGCCCCCTAAGGAGGCCACACTAGTTAGTCTGGAATGGATGGATGAGGATAGGTCTTTGTTTCCTCTAGAGGGGAGGAATTGGGGCAGTGTGAGTTGAACATGGAATGGCTCGTGCTGAATCCAATTTAGCCCCGGGAACAAGGTTCTGGATGAAGTGTTAGGGGATTGAGACCTGGGTCTGGAGGGGAAACTGGCGGAAGCATCAACCCCAGGGGGCATACTGCAGCTGGATGTGGACTGGGGGTTGAAAGGAGGAGCAAAACCAGAAACCAAGAGGCAGGAACTCAGCATCCCACATGGAGTCCTGTAGGTTCTTCGGACTATGTCCTCAATAGTCTTAAAAGTGTCAGAACTGTCATAAGGAACATGGGCTGGGATCAAGGAAGAGTGGGCAAAAGGGGGTGGTCTGGGTGGCACTAAAGACTTGCTGGTTTCAGGTTGTGTCTGTGTGTGTATGCATGTGTGTGAGTGTGCATGTGTGCATATGTGCACACGTGTGTATGTGTGCATGTGTGTATAAGTGTGTGTATGTGTATGAGTGTGTGCACACATCTATACATGTGTGTCAGTGTGCGTGCATGTGTGTATGTGTGTGCATGTGTATTCAGAAACCATGGCAAGACACTGGGTCATCTCAAGACATCCCAGCTGGCCCATATTCTCAGCTGAGTACGGAAGCCTGGGGCAAGGCCAGCCAAGTCTGGCTGGGGCAAGGCCAACCAGGGGGCTCCAGTGCAATGAAGGAGCCTCTTCCCTTCGTGCACTGGAGCCCCCTATGCTGCTTCACCAACAAGCCCGTGCTGGAACTGAGCGGAGCAGCATATGCTGGGGGCTGACATCCCAGCTGCATGCTCATGCGCCATCACCCCCAGCTGGAGCAACCGCACATTCTTAGACACTCTATGTCATGGAAAGAAAGGTGAAGTACTCCATCTGCTCTGCTCTGCTCTCCCCAAACGTTACCACTCTGGCAACAAAACGGGGGTACTGTGGCTAGAGCCTCTTTCTTCTCTTGGAGGGTGGAGAGATTCTTTTACATCCTGGAGTCCTTGATGGTATTACATTTGAAGAATTTTTCAAACTGTCATTAGGCAGAAGCATCTGCTAACAACCCCTTTCTGCACATAGTACTCATGGAGACTTGGTCTGAGGAGAATGACTCGGCAGGTTGTGTTTTTGTGGAATTATGCACCATAGGAGATAAGAGCATGCTTTCTTTCCCATAGCTGTTTGCTTTAGTTGATGAATATGTTTAATTATTGAGCCTCTACTGTATGCAAGATGATAGAAAGCCAGAGGTAAATCAGCCAGGTAAGGTCTCTGCCCTCATGAGCTGATGGTCTGGCAGAGGTGAGCACCCGCCCAGAGCAAGGCCCTGTAGGAGGCGCTCTGATGGGCTCCAAGGTGGTTGTGACTCATTGATTGCTTCCACAGTGGTCATTAATATGCCCTTTACACAAAGACTTTGCAACTCCTTCCGTTGAGAAGGGGAGCCTGTTTGCCTATCCTTGAATCTGAGTTCAACTGTGACTTGATTTGGCCAGTAGAAGGTGAGGAAGTGGGACAGTACCAATTGTGAACCTAGGCCTCAGGAGATTGGGTGCGTATCTTCTCTTTCCTAGAACCTTGCTTCTGTTGGGTGAACAAGCTTGGACTAGTCAGCCAGAGAATGTGAGACCCTGTGAAAAAGAGCTCGTTTGTTCAACTTGAAATCATGTTAGATCAGTTGACAGCTAGCTGATTCCCAAACAGACAAGAGAGTCCAGCGTGGAATAGCAGAGCTGCTTTTTCTACTCGCAGCGACCACAGACACATGACTATGCCCAGCTAAGAGTAACAGGGCTGCCCAGCCAACCTGCAGACATGTGAGCAATAATAAACCTTGTTTTCTCACTGAGCAAGGCTGTCTGCATTCACTAATGGCTGCGCAAGGCTCTGACTTTCTGGAGACTCAAGAAGCACCCAGTGCCCCAAAGAGCCCCTTTGAAACAGCTCCTCTCCTCTTCTTTCACCCTTCCATCTCCAGCTTTAAATCATCGCTTGTTTGAGGCAGCAAGAACCATTGCTATAATGTTTATAGCATTTCACAAATCATTTTACGGGAGGAGGGCAACACAGCAAAATTGGTACGATGGATATTTATTTTCCTAATGCCACTTATCAGGTGTTAGTCATGAAAACAACCTGTCTGCTGGACTCCTCTACCGCTGGTGGAAAGGGTGGGAAAGCCAAGAGGAACATAACGAAGAGAGAAAAGCAAGGCACTACTTTATTTTTGTAGAAGGGAAAATACTATACGTTTGTCTGCATGGGATTTGGTGGAATGGTTCAGAAATTAGTCTGTCTGAACACTCATTTCTCCATTCATCCACTCAACAGTTTACTTTCAATGATTTTAAAATAAAAATCGTGTACATTTAAGGTATACAACATGATGTTTTGATATATGCATACTTAGTGCAATGATTATTATAGTCAAGTGGATTAACATATCCTTCCCTTCACATAGTTAAATTTTGTTTCTTTTTTTTTGTAGTGACAGCACCTGAAGTCTATTCTCTTAGCACGTTTCTAGTATACAGTATAGTATTTGATACGGTTTGGCTCTGTGTCCTCACCCAAATCTTATCTTGAATTGTAATCCTCATCATCACCATGTGTCGAGGCGAGACCTGCTGGGAGGTGATTGGATCATGGGGGCAGTTTCCCCCATGTTGTTCGTGTGATAGTGAGTTCTCACAAGATCTGATGGTTTTATGTGTTTGACAGTTCCTCCCACACACACTCTTTCTCTCTTCTGTCACCATGTAATACGTGCCTGCTTCCCCTTCTGCCATGATTGTAGGTTTCCAGAGCCATGTGGAACTGTGAGCCAATTAAACCTCTTTCCTTTATAAATTACTCACTCAGGTATTTCTTTATAGCAGTGTGAAATGAACTAATACAGAGTTATTACTTAAAGTTCTCATGCTGTGCATTGGAACTAGATTTATTCATCTTACATAGCTGTGACTTTGTACCTTTTGACCAAAATCTCCTTCTATATTCCCCACCATTCCACTCTCTGCTTCTATGAGTTTGATTTGTTTTAGATTCCACATGTAAGTAAGATGCTGCAGAATTTTCTTTATGTGTCCAGCTCATTTCACTTAGCAAAATGTCCTCTGGATTCATCTATGTTGTCACAAATGGCAGAATTTTCTTCTTCTTTAAAGCTGAATAATATTCCATCACATGTATATGTATATGTGTGTGTGTATATATATATATATGTATATGTATTTCTCATAATTTTTTTATCCATTCATCTGTGGGCAGACACTTAGGTTGTTTCCTTATCTCCACTGTTGTGAATAATACTACAATGAACATGGAAGTGCAGGTATCACTTCAAGATACTGGTTTCATTTACTTTGGATATATACCCAGAAGTGGGACTGGATTGCTGGATCATACAGTAGCTCTAGGTTTAATTTTTTGAGGTATCTCCATACTGTTTTCCATAGTGGTTGTACCAATTTACATTCCTATCAATAGTATACAAGAGTTCCCTTTTTTCCACACCTCTCCAACACTTGTTATCTTTTGTCTTTTTGACAATGGCCATCCTAATTGATGTGAAGTGATAGCTCCTTGTGGTTTTGATTTCCATTTCCCTAAAGATTAGTGATATTGAGCATTTTTTTCACATACCTGTTGGCCACTTGTATGTCTTCTTTGTAAAAATGGCTACTCAAGTCCTTTGCTCATTTTTCAATATAGTTATGTGGTTTTTTCTATTAAGTTGCGTAAGCTCTCTATATACTTGGGATATTAACCTGTTGTCAGATATGTGGTTTGCAAATATTTTATCCCAACCCATAGGTCACTCATTCATTTTGTTGATTGTTTTCTTTGCTGTGGAGAAGCCTTTTCATTTGATGTAATATAGATTTCTTGAGCACTTTCTATCTACTGGGCAGGTATTAAGCCTGTGAAGAAGGCGAGCATCATTTCTGTCCTCCTGAAGCTTATGTTTCAGACAGATGGACATCCCTGTGTAAAACAAACATGGCAAAACTTGCAGAGACACATCTGGAAGGCTGCTGGACTGGAGGAGTGCCAGGGAATGGGGGGATGCAGAGATGCAGGGATGTGAGGATGCAAGGATGGAGGCCAGGCTGCAGTGGTGACCACTGATGGCTGCTCAGCACCTTCGCCCGATTTTGCAGCTCTAATATCCTGATTTCCTTTAGGGAAAGAATCTCTCCCTTTTTTTGTGCAGTCATGATGGGTTAAATACAAGTGCCTGCTTCTCCTTAATCTCAGCCTGACAGATCCTCTCTTTCTTGGGACTTTGAATTTTGAACCCAGTGATGCAAAAAATACAACCCAGAATTAAGGTGCAGCCATTCCAGTGACAGAATCCTGCTGCAGCTGTGAGTCACTTCTGCTATTTAGACCTCCAGAACTGCCCTGGTCTCTGTCCTTTCCTGAGAATAAGTCACTGGTCTTTTCTTTGATTCCACAAATTATCTGATAAGCTTCAGATGTATTTCTTTCCCGGGTGAAGTAGCCAGAATCAACTTCTGTTGTGCTACCAAATAAATCTAGCTGGTTCAGCTGCCTTCATGAGCCCTGCTCAGTTGTGTTATATACTCTCTTATGTCAATGTTAGTGGTTCTTTCGGTGCTGGCCCAGAATAGGGCCCCCAAACATTCTTATTACTTCTCTCTGTGTGTGCTTTCAAAAGCCAATATACTCCTCATAGAATCATTTTCTTTATGAGTTGTGCTTTAGTGCAGAAGTTAGCAAACTTTTTCTGTAAAGGGCCAGCAGCTTGAAACAACATCCATTTATTGGTTTCAGTTGACCAGGGGCTAGGCATGACTTAGCTGGTTACCCTGGTCAGAGTCTCATAAGGTTGCTATCAACTGGGTGGCTGGGCTGCATTCTCATCTGGAAGCTTGAGTTGGGAAGAAGTCATATCCAAGTTCATATGGTTGTTGGCAGAATTAAGCTCCTTGAGGTTGTAGGATTGAGGTCTTCAGTTCCTAGAGGCCACCCACAGTTCCCTGCCATGTGGCCCTCTCTACTGGGAGTTCACATAATAACAGCTTGCTTTTACAAGGCTATTAGGAGAGTCTCTCTCTTCAGTCTGCTAAGACAGTCACACACAAAGTAGCGTAATCAAGGCAGTGATATTCAATCATCTTTGCCAGATAACGTAGTCCAATTCAATCTCTTAGCCTGCACCAAGAGATTTTTTATAAGGACGTTACTTATGACCTCACTTTACATACTCTTTTTGATAAATCTTGGAATTTTTTTTTTCTGGTAGCTGTGTTTTTCTTGAGCAGCTGACTGGTTTTAATCTCATGAATATTATAATTTTAAAAAAATAAATTTATCAAAGAAAATATACTTCAATATATACAGGCCGAAAAAAAAAAAGATGCTGAACACTGATTTTTGAAGTTGATTGGGTTTCTGTCTTCACTCTGTCTGCTGGGGAGCTCAGGGCTGCCAAAGTAGAGCCATTCATACTAAATGTGAAGACTCCATGGTATACATTTCCAGTATTTGCCTTGTTCTTGGCTCCATGTATTAGTCAGTTTTCACACTGCTGATAAAGACATACCCAAGACTGGGCAATTTATAAAAGAAAGAGGCTTAATGGACTTACAGCTCCATGTGGCTGGGGAGGCCTTACAATTATGGTGGAAGGTGAAAGGCATGTATCACATGGCAGCAGACAAGAGAAGAGAGCTTGTGCAGGGAAACTGCCCTTTTTAAAACCATCAGATCTCATGAGACTTATTCACTATCACAAGATGAGCATGGGAAAAACCTACCCCCGTGATTCAATTATCTCCCAACAGGTCCCTCCCACAACGCAAGGGAATTATGGGAGCTATAATTCAAGATGAGATTTGGGTGAGGATACAGCCAAATCATATCACTCCATTTAATGTTCCAGAATTGATTTCTCTTCTTTCTCTCCAACATAATTCATGTGATCTTCCTGCTTTGTGTGTATCTAACTCTTAAATCCTCTCTAAATAAGGTGGGGAAAATGTTTGATAAAAGAATAAAGTATGGTCCTTAGTATGTGTGGTGCATTGGAATATGAACAACACCTAGACTTAAACTAGAACAAATAGTAATTCAGTGGAAGGACCTTTAAGTTCTCCTCTTACGATTTTAAACATGAGAAGAGTTGAAAAATTTGTACATGGCAAATATTGCTGGTTTCTTCTTGTGGATTCCCAAGTCTAGGTTTGGGGAAGAGGATTAATCCTAGCTCATGGACATTGCAAGCTACACTGCCCTGTGTCTGGGTGGGGCTGGGCTGGGGCAGGGATCATGGCTCAGTATTTTGGACCCATGAGATCACAAGCTACATCTTACAAGGGTGCCATTGTGCTTGGTACCTCAGTGGTGATTTCACTGCTGGGCTGTCTCCCTCCAAGCGTTCTCATAGCCTGGGCAAGGCAGCTGTAGAATGGTTCTCCAGTGAAATCATCTGGCCCAAATCACAGCTGTCAGCCTCACCCTGCACACCCAGTCCCCATCCTAATCTCCCAGCAGGAGGTGCTTGGGGCAATCTGGCTGCTTTAGCCACAGTGATGCTGGGCCTGCTGGCCTGAGGGAGCTTAGCTCAGGTGGCCTCCCCAGAGAGACCTGGCCCTTCCCAAGGAGCTGGATCTTGAGGCCAGCTTTCCAAGGTCAAAGGTTGCCATTGGCTGCCATTCCCTTTCCAAGCCATGAATGCTGTGGAACATTGTAAGTTTCCTTCGATGCAATGTGGATTATAGATGTGTGCATAACTGAAACGATATTTCAAGTGTCTAACATAGTGTTTGGCATATAGTATGAATGAACTAAAAATGAGCTCATTTACGGAAGCATATATTAACACATGGCTCCTAACAAATGGAAGTTTCTTTTATCTAGCAAATATATACTGATTTGCTTAGAGAGGCAGTATCACAGGATGGTTAAGAGCAATAGCTCTAGAGACAGGCTACCTGGTTCAAACCTTGCCTCTGATGCTAACTAGCTGTGTGATACTGAGCACATTACCTGTGTTCCTCTCTTCTCTGTGTTTCCTTATGTATGAAATGGTACTAAAATAGATATTGAATCTCTGTTATGTCCTTGCTCTTTTTCTTGGTTTGCTCTCCCTTTGGAGAAGCTAGCTGCCATGTCAGGAACACATGCATGTGGTGAAAAACCGAGACTTCCAGCCAATAGCCATGTGAGTGAGCCATCTTGGCAGTGGATCCTCCAGCCCCAGTCAAGCCTTCAGATGACTGTGGCTTTGGCCAGCATCTTGACTGCAACCCCCTGAGAGACCCTGAGCAAGAATCACACCATGAAGATGTTCCTGGTTTTCTGATTCTTGGAAACTATGTGAGATAATATGTATTTGCTGGCTTAAGCCACTAAGTTTTGGGATAATTTGTTATGCAGCAAATGATCCCAAAACTAATACAGATTTTGTGCATGTGTGTGTACAAGATGAATATGGCTTCTGCAATCTTGGAGCTTAAATTCTAGTGGAGCATAGGAAGGAGTCAGCTGACAATACCAATACAGTGTGGAAAGTGCTATGGGAAAGCACAGGTTGCCATGGGAGTATATAGAAGGGGCTCTGGGTATAACGTGAAAGTGGTGATGGTCAGAGGAGGCTTCCTACACTCAGTTACATCTAAGTTGCATCTTTTTTTTTTTAGACAAAGTCTTGTTCTGTTGCCTAGGCTGGAGTGCAGTGGCACGATCTCTGCTTGCTGCAACCTCTGCCCCCTGGGTTCAGGCAATTCTCCTGCCTTAGCCTCCTGCGTAGCTGAGATTACAGGCTTATGCTACCACACCTGGCTAATTTTTGTATTTTTATTAGAGACGGGTTTTCAGAATGTTGGCTAGGCTGGTCTCGAACTCCTGACCTCAAGTGATCCATCTGCCTCAGCCTCCCAAAGTGCTGGGATTACAGGTGTGAGCCACTGCACCCGTCCAGTTGCATCTTGAAGGATGAGCAGAGCTGGTCAAGCAGGCAAGTGGGTGATGGGAATGAGGAAGGGCATTTCAGGAGAAGGAACAGCATGTGTGAAGGCCTGGAAGTGAGAGAGATGGCAAGCAAAGGTGAGGGTGGGAAAGGGGACAGAAGATATTGAGCTTCAGGCTCCATGATAAAGGATTTTGGATTTTGAAGGGTTTTGGACAGGTTAAGATTGCGTTTTAGAAATATCAATCTGATTGTGGCATGGAGAATAGAGTGGAACTAGAAAAAAAAGGGAACCTAACAATTATTTCCATTTATTTGTTCTATGATGATATATTATATTACCTGATATACATAGATTTATTTTTTTAAGTGGAGGTCACTCCTAACATATGAAAATACTTGCTTTATTTAAAATAATTTTAAGTGAGGATTTTCTCATGTTATTGTTAGCAAATTAAGTCTAATATGATGACATATGATGTAATTGAACATACCCCAGTAAATTTAACCAATCCCCTGTTGATATTTTTATCTTTCACTGTTATAATAACACTGGGGTTGACATGAAAAGAGTCTCCCGGAATCTTGCACAGTGGGTTTTATTGTCTGGTGTATTCTAGTAGGGAGTTGAGGGGCTGTAAGGGCAGGATTATGTAGAGGAGGCGGCAGATTGAGCCCTAAGTACCCAGTATATTGGTGACATCATCTCTGGTATTTTTGGAGACATTCCTAATTTGGAACATTCCACCTCATTGGGGTCATATATCCTGAGTTTTTGTTTGGAAAATATTCTCCCTCCTCCATGCCATGAACTTCACGCTTCAGCAGCACTGACTTGCTTTTCATGTCCCATACCTGCTATGCTGTTCTCACATCCTGCCTTTGCTCACACTGACCTGTTGCTGGAATGCACCCCCCCCTCTTTGTCTGTCTACCTCTTTTTAATCATTTCTTTAAGACTCTTCTGACACATCTCCAAGATGGCTTTCCTGATCTTGCTGCACCTCTCCAACCCAGTGCCCTGGGCTTATTTCTATTCCTGAACTTAGCACAATATATCAAAATGATCATTTTGTGGCTCTCCCCAACTCAACCATGAACTCCTCAAGGGTAAATGATCACGAGTTAAAAAGCAAAACAAAACTGCTCTATTACTTTATATAATGACTGGAATACTTTGGGCATTGAGCAAAATTTTACTGAAAGGATAAATGAGTCAATGAGCCCTGATGGAAAAGGTGAGTAGCTGGATTGTCCAAGGCCTGGGGTTTTGCTGGACAAAGCTAGCCCAGCTAGCCTAGGAAATTGAATTGCCAAGAGGGATAAAGTGATGGACCATGGTGTCTTTGTTGGACAGGAAGAAAGTGAAGTGAGGAGGAGCTGGTAGAGAGAAAGCAGAGGAGTCAAGGACGCGAGGGCTCTGTGCATTTGAGGGACAAATGTGATAAGGGTAACACCCCACCTGGCTGAACTGACAGATGGTAGCTCTCAAACTCAACCAGGCATAAGAATCATCTAGGGGCTTGCTAAAAAGGCATATTTCTGAGTACCTCTTTAGTATGTCTAACTCAGTAAGTCTGAGGTGGGGTCTAGGATAGGCATATTTAAGGAACACCCCAGGAAGTTATCATTCAAGGGGTCTCTGCCCCACTTATGAATACCTTCTGAAATGTGAGGCCTTGGGGAGAAAGTAAGATGTCTGATTTTAAGACTTCAGAGGTGGAGATGTGCTTCCTGAAGTCAAGGTCCAGGCATGGCCACGGGAATGCATAACTGGGACAGGAATGCATGAAGGAAGGTAAAGACCAAGGTCAAAAGGTGTAGTGGTTTATCCTCATGCATGTAATAGTCACCTAGGATGGTGGCAAAGCTTAGGGGAGGAAGGACTCAGCACTATGTGCCAAATCTTCCATGAACCAGAGAACTGTAGGTTGATCTCCCTGATAGGGTGGAAACTTTACAAATGAATAACTACAGTTCTTGTGTGTGAATGCCTAATCGTACTGTGGGGAGGAGCCTGTACGTGGCTGAGAAGAAGAAGGCGGGATCTGTTGGAACCTTTTTCTTCCCCGCATTTCTAAGGCTGTAAGCTTGCAGGGGAAGGGCAGACAAGTGACTGTAAGTGGTGCAAAAGGCTGAGAGAGAGTAATCGTGACCACAGATGAAAAAAGCCCACTTGGAAAGCCACTTGGAGTTGAGACTAGAGAAGAGGCCCAAGAAGTGTTGATGCATCCCATCACACAAACACTGGTGTCAACAGAAACTATCCTTGGTCAATAATCCAAGTATCTCAGGTGTGACATCATTGAGATTTGAGGTGCCAGAGGTGCCAGTTAATCATACTTCTTTCTTCCAATTGATTCTAATCAATCTGAGAAATAGAAATGAGTGATAAATAAGGGTTCAGATTCCACTTTTATTACCTGGAGTTGGATTGGAGAATATGGCTTACAACAGAATCTCAACTTGGACTTTCTACTTCTGCTCTTCCAATTCAACTGCCTAGACTCATCCCTTATGAGGTGAGTTAAATCTGCAAAGCCAGTCTAGACCCATCAGCGGCATCCTGGAGGAAACCACCCTGCCCCACGCCTTATCCATTGCAGGGGAGTGGTGGCCTCCAGGCCTGCCTCTTCATGCAGAGACCCACCCCTGGTTAATGAAGCTCAGTGGATGAAAGGCTCTGCCTGGATCACCATGGCATTAGGTCACCACTCCTGCTCTGAGGAGGCACAAGAGAGGAGCTGAAGAGAATGACTGAGTGACCCACAGTGTTTGAGGCAGTTCCCACTTTATGGACCAAGTTTTGAGAGAAGAACAAAAGCTCCTCATAAACTCTAAAAGTGTAGGAGAGAAGCCATTGTAGAGAGGGAGTCGGGCCCTCAAGAGAAGTGTCCTGGAGGATGGGAACATGGTGCGATGTCTGGCATTTTGCAGCTCCCTAACACTGTTATCTACTGCATGATTTCTTCAATTTTTTTTAACCAGTAAAGTCCTCGTTTTGGATCCAGCAAGCATGACAGCAGTGAGAATGCTCCTCACAGATCCCTGATTGCATAGTGTGTCATTGACTGAGGGCTCTGCTGCTGGGCTCTGAAATCCATCATAGTTTTTGTGCCAAAGTTGTGCCTCACAAAAACAGGTCCCAGCCAGTGCCTGAGTCCAGTGATGGACCATGGGGTCTGATATGGTTTGACTGTGTCCCCACCCAAATCTCATCTTGGATTGTAGTTCCCATAATCCCCACCTATTATTGGAGGGACCAGGTGGAGATAATTGAATCGGGGGGGTGGTTTCCCCCATCCTGTTCTTGTGAGAGTGAGTTGGTTCTCATGAGATCTAATGTTTTTACAAGGGGCTTCCCCATTCTCTGGATATTCATTCTTCTTTTCCCTGCTGCCATGTGAAGAAGGACATGTTTGCTTCCCCTGCTGCCATGATTGTAAGTTTCCTAAGGCCTCCTCAGCCATGTGGAGCTGTGAGTCAATTAAATCTCTTTCCTTTATAAATTACCCAGTCTCTGGTATGTCCTTATAGCAGCGTGAGAATGGACTAATTCAGGGTCTATGTTGGACAGGAAGGACATGAAGAGAGAAAGGGCTGGTAGAGAGAATGCAGAGTAGTCATAAGACATGAGACTCCTCTAATGGTCGACTTTGCCTTGAGGACTCCGATGACCTTGTCAAAATCTTCTTAGATAGCCTGGAACTCTAGAACGTTTCTACTCACCCTTCTTCCCTTTCCCATTCACTCAAGGCCAAACCTGCAATGTGATCTGATAGCTCCCAGCCTTACCAGGTTCTCTTCCCATTTTCTCTCACAGGCATTTTCCCTAATATAATCCTTACACATTTAATCCTGCCGTAATGACTGCTTCTTGGAGGACCCAGACTAACACAGCAAATCAAGTGGGAGGGATGTGGTAGCTAGGACACTTATCATACTGAGCAAAACCTGCCTCAGGGAGTGGCAGCTCTGAGAAAATGCAGGAAAGTGAACCAAACCACTGGTTACTAAGAGCAAAGATGTGAGATGTTGTGAGGGTTTACACAGCAATAATGATGTGCCGGGCGGGATCTATTCATTACCTCTGGAGGCCCTTGCGTTATAGATCGGAGCCTGAGGCTCAGTGAAATTAAGCACCTGGACAGCGATCCTGCAGCTGCCAGGCCAGGAGCGCTCAGGTGAAAACTCAGGCCCCTCTGGGCTCCAACTTTTTGCTCTTTCTGTTGTATCAGTGGCAGAAAGAGCTGCCTGCAGCCGGACGGGCTTCTCAGGACGGAGAAGCAACCGGGAGACTTGACTGGCACCTGTCTTGAGTGGCATTTAGGTGTACTGGTGTCTATAAATATCTCTAGATATAAATATTTACCCTTTAGGCCACTGCTGCTAAAGTGACCACTGAGCACTTAAAACTGGTTTTACTAAGGCCCTTAACTCAGGTCAAGATCAGAGTTAACAGATGCTGTCATGGACTAGATCAAAGTCTTGATCAAATAGCTTATTGGTACAAACATTAAGGCCTGCTGCCAGTGAAAGATTATCTTTCTCTCTTTAATCTCATTCAACTAGGCAAGTCAGTTTGACTTGGAACGTATATCCAGAATCTGTCTGCTTCTATCTGTTGCCATTGTCCATGTCACCATCTCCTGTCGCCTGCAGTGAGACCAGTTAGTGGCCTTCTAACTGGTCTCTCTGCTTCCATTCAGCCTCTTCCAGCTGATTCTCCACATACAACCAAAGTGATTGCTATAAAAGTAAAATCAGATCACATTCTTTCCCTACTTTAAACCTTCACATGGCTTCCCATTACTCCTGGAAAAGATTCATGCTCCTTCCTGTGGCTCATGTGAACTTCTTTGACTAGGCCTCTGCCCCTCACTTTTTAGCCCTGTCCAGCCGAATCTCCTCCTCTGCTCTGGTCACGTGGATGTCTGTATGTTTCTGGAAAGGCCAGGTTCTTCACCACTCTGCACTCTTTGCATTGGCCATTCTGCTTACCTAGAATATTCTTTCCCACCTTTGCCTGCCTTGTCTCTCCTATCATTCAGGGACTCCATGACCACACAATCTGACATTGATTCCCCTCTTACCTACAGTGCTTTCACACAATCCTGCTTTATTTGCTTTAGAGCAAA
Organism: Rhinopithecus bieti; assembly: GCF_001698545.2. Classification (NCBI taxonomy): domain Eukaryota; kingdom Metazoa; phylum Chordata; class Mammalia; order Primates; family Cercopithecidae; genus Rhinopithecus; species Rhinopithecus bieti. Next base: position 2,639,707 of record NW_016811898.1, read on the forward strand.
ATGAGACGTTACATGATCCCTTGTTCACATGCTTTTTGTTTGTCTCTTCCTGTTAGAACATCACCTTCACGGGAGTGACCTGCTGTCTGCCTTATTTGATTCTATATCTTGGCACTGACAACAATACTGGGCACACAGTAGGTGCTCAATAAAGATTTGCTGGCTGGATACAGATCAATCAGCAATGAAAATAGAGCATGTCTGAATGAAAATGGAAGGCAATGGAGAAAAGATGACTCAAGCCATTATGTTACATGCAATGACATATTTTAAATCCACTCACTCTTAGAAGAAATCTACTTTCTCTTTCCATAAAATTGAGCTTGAGGAAGCAATTCATTAAGAATATGTGAAGGGTTGATTTAAGGTTGGGAGGACTTGTTGGATATGTCTGCAGTCAGGTTTATATCAGGAAAAACAGAAGGGAAAGGAACTAACATTTAGTAGAGACCTACCAGACCCTGGGACTGGGGTGGGGTCATAAAAATAAAAACAAATGATACTTACTGTTGGCTTAACTTGGTGGTACTGTACCTGCTACACAAGTGACATTCCTTATGTCAACTGATCGTCACAATGATTCTACAAAGTTAGCACTGTCATGGGCTGCATTGTCCAGAAAAGGAATTGAGTCCCCTTTTGCAAAAACTTGCTTCAAGGAACCACAGCTAGTAATGACTGGAGCTGGGGTTTGAACCCTGGTCTCTGATTTCAAAGCTCCCCGTCATATCACCTTATATAAAATGTGCACAGCTACCACTTTACAGGGCCAGGGCCAGGGCCAGGCCCAGTACTAAGGCTTTAGGTAAAGGTATGTTCATCAGCCAGGATTAAAGCCCGAAGCATGAACCCACTCCATCTGTTGAATAGCTTTGACCGTTCTTTGCCTTTGGTTTGTGGTTTGCACCCCTGGCAGCAGATGCCAATGCAATTGTGTGACTGCCTTACCTGCTGCCAACAAACCAAAAGCCTGGGAAGGTTTTTGCCAATTTATGTGGGTGTGAAATTTGTTGCTCAGCATTGGAATAATTCCTGCCCTTTGCAAGGATACCTTAGATGTTTATTGCCAGCCCACTCACTTTCTGATGTTTGCAGCAGAGTACAGGGGTTGTGTTGTGGGTCTTGAAGTAAGACCATTCTTCACATACAACTAGGTTCAAATCCTGGCTCTATCACTCATCAACTGTGTTACAAGGACTATAGAAGCCTTTGTTTCCATATCTGTGTGTGCAGAAAACAGCAGTTGCCTACCTCATAGCTTGTGATTTATTGTAATAATATATTCCACATGTGCCTGTACCTGCCTCTCAGAAAACATTAGCTACTGGTGATTTTTTTTATTATTACTGTATTGAACTTAAGGACTGTCCTGAGCCAGACTGTCAGAGAAGACTGAGGAGAAGATGATGAGGAGGTATCTGTGGTGTGACTACGTGGGGCAGCCTCAGATTAATAAGAACAGGATTCTGCCTGCTAACAATTTCTACATCTATTAAGAGCAGTAATAAACCTCTCTTGTGGGTGTAAAATTTGCATCAAAACACCTATAAGGATAATGATAATAAAGGCTAATATTTATTGAACACTTAATATGTTCTGGGTATCATCCTAAGAATTGAACATTCATTAACTCAATAAGCCCACGTGGCAACGCTCTGAAATGGGTGCCGTAATGATCTTCATTTTAAAGATGGGTGCCCGGAGGCAAGAGTGTGTTGGGGATATCACATGGATTAATTAAATATGTATTAAATGCTGAGCTCTTTCAGGGGAAGGAACTTTTTATTATCTCCAGGGGCCAGTACACAATAGGTGCTCAATAGTTATTTTTCTTGTTGAATAAGCGATATAGATCAAAGGTTGGCAAACTTTTTCTGTGAGAGGCCAGGTAGCAAGTATGTTAGGCTGTGGGCTCCTTGAGGTCTCTGTTGCAGCTTCTCAACTCTGCCGTTGTAGTGCAAAAGCCACCAGAGACAATGTGGAAATCAGCAAGCATGGCCATGTTCTGATAAAATGATTTCCAAAGACAGGTGGCAGGACAGATTTGGCTGCAGGCTGCAGCTTCCCCTGATCTAGATGATACTGATTCTGATGCTGTTAAATAGTACCATTTGCTAAGTGCCTACTCTGCGAGGCACTATTATAAGTACTTTCATGCATTGTCTCATGAGATACAGTGAAGAAAGTAGGCTTATGGGGTTTAAGTAACTTGTCCAGGTCTGTGAGACTACAGAACCCAGACAAAGGAGACAATGTTACGAATCTTGAACCTTACTCAGGTGAAAGTATAAATGGATTCGAGATCCTTACTACTCAAAGTCTCGTCTATGGACTGGCAGCATTGGCATCACCTGAGGGCTTGTGAGGAATGCGGACTGTTGCGCCCCTCACTCAGAAATCTTGAATTAGAATCTACGTGGTCACAGGATTCCCAGGGATTTGCATATATGTTAAAATTTGAGTAGCAGATGGAGGTTCTAGATCATTCACATTTAAAAACAAACACTGCCCAGATGTCTCGGTTCTGTGAATAACAGGGGATTTCATTCATCTTGTGAGGGTAAATCTACTGTCAGCCCCTTTCCACAAGATCAACAGAGCTGTGAACACCGACTAGGAAGGCTAAGTTTAGATGCCTAATAGAAACTGTATTGTTTAACAGCTTTTGGAGGCAACTTGGAAAATGTAACCAATGATTTAATGATCTTTAACTTAAAGGGATTAAAAATATGCAGGGAGAGCCGGTCAGTTTCACCAAATGGGGTTAGAACTTGGTTTTCTACGCAAAGATGGACACCCAGGTTGAAATTTCTCAAAAGTTCCGAATTGGTGTCAAGCATATTGATGATCCAGTGGCTTCTTTCTTGTGACTGGGACAGACCTGGGAGGTGCAGCACAGCTCTCCTTGCTGCTGCTGCATCTAATTTACAATGAGATCAGCACACAAAGGGGAGTGAGGAATCACTCTGCTAACAAGCTCCCTTCCCTCTTGTCTCTGGAAGAATGTTGGCTGACAGGGACACAATTAAAAAGGGATTGATTTATTGAGCTGGAATGCTCTGGCCCCCCTAATCTCAGAATCTCTGCTTCATGCAATCACCATTTCCAAACAAGAGTCAGCCTACACGAATGAAACTTTTCATGATCACCAGGGAGCCAAAGACTTAGTTTACCAAAGGTAGCTCAGCCCTTGAAGCCCATTAAAAAAAAAACAAAAACCCACATAAAAGAAGCCCTTTCCTGCATGAGGGCCTGGATAAGGATCTGGAATTCAATAGGAAAGGATGATCTAAACAAAAAGTAAGCAGTACTCATGAAAACCGCTAACCTTGGCTCCACAGAGGGGCACAGGTCAAGAAGAGTAAGTGGGCAAGGAGCCCTTTTTTGTCTTTTACATAATGAAACTGTAAATTTCTGTTAGAAATCACAGGATCATCAAGCATTTGGAATGTTGATGGGGATCCTAGTGGGATTCAAGGGAAGAAAAAAAAAATCTGTGGATTTGAATTCAGTTCTTCCTTTGAACTGTTTCATTGAACCCAGGTGGTCATATCTCCGCTGTTTGTATGCATGTAATTATTTACAATTGGTGGAATTTGAGAGGGCACCCAGTAAATAGCACCTCTTTTTTTTCACTAGAGTTCTGAACTGTTCATAAAGTAAAACAAAAGACTTGGCAGATGGAGACAGAAATGGAGCATCCGTTTTGTTACTGATAAAGTGGGTGCTGGAAAATGGAGCTTATATCTGTGCACTGGTAGATTTCTTGATATCGAATACCCAACCTAAAAATATTACCTCCCAATCACAGCAGCTCTGGACAGGCCTTTGTGGGACATGTATGGAGGGGCAGCAGAACGTACTCCTTGATAGCAGCCTCACTCCCAAGAGAACGAGAAAAGACAGCAGTTGGGCCGCACATACCCAGTTTCTCCTTCCAGATTTATCAGAATAAGAAAACCACTTCTCCCCTGGGGAGAGTAAGTCAGGGGACAGAGAGGAACCAGGAGTGAAGTGGGACCTCTCCCACATAGAAGGAATCATCATGAGTGAGGAAGAAGCCTCCCCTACCTTCACACTTTTGAAATTAATGATAATAGTAATGATGATAATAACAAAAGTGACCATTTACAAAGTATTTACTCTGCTCTGGTTCTGAGCAGAATCCCCTAACTCATTTAATCTTCACAACAACACATTGAGATAATTTTATGATTATGTCTCTGCAACAGGTGAGAAAACTGAGACAGAGAGGTTGCGTAATTGTCCAAGGACACACAGCTAGGAAGTGGTACAGCTACAGTGCAAACACAGCTTTGCCTGACTCCAGAGCCTGAGTTATGCAGCAGACTCTGCTCTATTTGTTGAATGAATAATGAAGTAAATGAATAAATGAATGAGGTGAACTAGAGGATAATGTGTCTAGAAGTCTGGCTACGTGGGGGAATCTGTGTGCAGCATTGCTAGGTTTGGCAGCCAGCCCATCTTTCCCCCAGCTCAGAGGCTGGCCCTGAGGATTTTTCCCTAGAATGTTCTGCCTTGCCAGGCTGGGCCAGGCCGAGAAGTGTTGCAGCAGGTGGACCCTGGAGCTGGTCTTGCTGTCCCAGGAGCCCAGTGTCAAGGCGTGCTGGGGACAAGAGCCAGGGGGCTGCTTGTGGCCAGGGGAGCACTTAGACAACCCCCTCCATGGGAGAGGGATCAACCCATCTCTGCCTGAGCTAGAAATCTGACTCACAGATCAGGGCTCAGGGAAGAGCGCAGCGACTGAGGCTGTCTTCAGCTCCCCCTCTCATTTCCAGGCATCTCTCTCACCACCAGGCATTCCACAAAAATCAGAGCCTCTGAGATGCCCTTTTCCCTCACTTGCTTTTTTTTTTTTTTTTTTTTTGAGACAGGGTCTCACTCTGTCACCCAGGCTGGAGTGCAGTGGGATGATTTCAGCTCACCACAACCTCTGCCTCCTGGGTTCAAGCGATTCTCCTGCCTCAGCCTCTGGAATAGCTGGGATTATGGGTGCCCACTAACACACCTGGCTAATTTTTGTATTTTTAGTCGAGATGGGGTTTCACCATGTTGCCCAGGTTGGTCTCAAACTCCTGATCTCAAGTGACCTGCCCACCTCAGCCTCCCAAAGTGCTGGGATTATAGGCATGAGCCACCACATGGCCTCCTTTGCTCTCAACACCAACCTGCAATTTACATTTGAACCCCTGGAGTGGCAGCATAATCTTTATCAGAACTCCCTCCCTCCAGGTGAGGTCCTCTTCCCTTCTCCAGGTACCCGCTTCCTACTCCCCACATGCCACCTCGGCTTCCCCACCTCTCCCTTGCCCCTGTGTCCCACCCGCTCCTGCACAGAATTCTGTTATCTTAATCTCTTTCTTTGAAAACTCCTGTCACTTGTGATTTTCCCCCGTTTCCTTCCTCTACCTCACTCCTTTTTTCCCAGGCCTCCTTCGCCTTCTCAGTTTTCTTTTCAAAGATGCTGTGTATCTTTTTCTCCTTATTTGGATGGACGTGACCTGACAGAGTGGCTGAAACGGCATACTGGGGATAGAAATATGTGCCAGTTCCCTTCATAGGTTTTTGTGTTTTTTCCAATGGGGCATTTGCAATCAATTTATGGAGTTTAGCTGAAAGGTTAAGAAGTTTTCACTTAAAAATCAACCTCCCCAAATGAAAATATTTGGTACTTTTTTTTTTCATTGTAATTGAGGTCTCTGCATGTCCCCATGCTTGGGGTCTATTCTGGAAAAGGCTCCCAGAGAAAAACCTGTCAAGTCCATTCCACTTCTACTCCAGCCTTATGAAAATGGATTTCGTAAGGAGTAGAGAACGTATTTGTCCTTTTGTCTTCTTTAGGGTTATCTCTCAGAGAAGTGATGTTTGCAAAAGGAGGTGCTTTTAATGGTGCCGAAGGTGGGGATGAGACTAAGCAGGTCAGGCCAAGGGTCCACGTGTATTTGAGTGCATCCAGGAGAGGTCTCTATGGACATAAATGTCTATGGAACAAAGCAAGACAAAGCAACCTTGAATTATTAGCTGAGACCTAACTCCAAATCATCCTGTAAACTACAGCAGATCCAGGCTCTACCTCATGGAGATTTCCTTTTCTTAAGCTAAGTGGTCCTGAAGGAGTCTGGGGAGAGTGCTGGTAACATCCCCACCCAGACCTTGTTACTGGGCTGGTGCCCCCACACTCCTGCTGCTCTGAGTGGGGCCTACTAAAAACTCACAGCTGCTGCCTTCTCTAGAGATTTCACCCACAGGACTTCTTCAGCAATAGGAGTCACTTCACTGGAAACATACATGCCCCTCGCAACTGTCCCCTGCAGCCTGCATCCAATGACTAATCAATAGGAGATGTGAGAGAACACCCCTTGTTTCAAAGTCGGACCAACTTTGCCATGTCATATAAGCCATGCAAGCCAGGCCATACAAGCCATGCCCTGGAGCTCCCTGTGGGATCAGGCTTAAGCTGGACCCCAGCTGGGACCACATCTTGGCCTAGTTCCTCCCTCTCCTGTCCTGCTTTCCTCACTTCCACAATAAATCATGCATACCCATATCCTTGTCTCAGGCTCTGCATCCGGGGAACCGGATCTAAACCGGACTCCAATGCCAAGTCAGCCAAGGGATCTGCCCCATCGATGTCCAGACCTCAGTCTCAGGTCTTGCCACTTCAGGCAGGGTGAGGAAAGATCCCGTGCGCTGAGAGAAGCAGGAGCGACTACAGCAGCAGACGCTTGCCACAGTGCTGGAATGGTCTGCACTACTTGACCCAGATTTGCTGGAGCTCCTCCGGTGGAGAGAGTCATAGGCGTGTGACTCTTGGCAGGCTCAAGAAAAAAAGTATATCAAAATGGGATGGAGAGTGTCAAACAGAAAGAAAGACGACTTTCTCTGATGGAGTTGGGCTCAGGTTCATAAGAAAACCAAAAGCCCAGAGATGGAGGAGAGTATGTCGTTAGGCCCCAGCAACTATGGAAGCAAGAGAGATAAAGAGGCACCCGCTATTTATTCCTGGCCTTTTAGACATGCCCAGTGAATGCTCCATCTCATCTATCATAAGCGTTTCTCCCCTTTGTGGGTGGAATAGGGTGGATGAGAAGGGACTGAGTGCAGTCCTGGTAGGGAATGGGTGGAGAAAAGGAGAAGTGAAGTGGTGCTCTCCTCCCAGAGGCCACCTTTACTCTACCTCTTACTTCTTGGCTATCAAATTCTTCCTACTCCTCCTCTCTGGGAAGTCTTAGCCTGCAGTTGTCTCTTGCTTCTCTCAGCTTCTCTTCCACTTTCCTGCCTGACACAACTTCTTGTCATTCATTCAGCACATATTTACTAAATGCCCACTAGTCTCTCCTGTGTCTCTCAGCACATGGGATTTTTTTTTTTTTCTTCTCACCCTGAAGTGGCAAGACCTGAGACTGAGGTCTGGACATTGACTGTGGCAGATCCCTTGGCTGACTTGGCATTGGAGTCCGGTTTAGATCTGGTTCCCTGGATGCAGAGCCTGAGACAAGGATTTGGGTGTGCATGATTGTTAGGAGTCAGGCACTTTTGCGGACACTGGGGATTTATTAGCAATCTGCCGTTTGTTCCTAATGGGGAAAGACACAATAAACATACAAACAGCTAAACAGGACAGATTAGGTTAGTGATACACGATATGAAAAAAATAAAACAGGAGAATCATGTACTTATCATGCTAGTGTTTGTTTCTGTGAGTTGCAAGTGCTTTGTGGACACAGATCTCTGCTAATACTTCTTCACCTGGTCCAGAGCCTTACCTAAGCATCATAAGAAGTCAACACAAACTTAATGATTTTTGGGCAGCAATTACACTGAGGCTTTTCAATTCTGGACCAGCCTCAGGTTGCACTCCTTTTGGTCTTGGACTTCACCCATTGTGTGCTTTGTGTGCAGTGATGTGAATGTGGTCTCCCAGGGCCTGCGTTTGAGCTGGGCACTGCTTGCTGGTGTGTGACCTACAATGTCTTGACTTTCATAGTCTCACTTCCCTTCTGGGCAAGGCAAGGAAGGTGAGAATGGCACTCCAAAGGGTTGTGGAGGACAGAATGGAATGATCCGTCTTCTATGACAAGAGGGTGATGGACCGAGTACTCATTAGCACCAAAGCCAGGATCAGCCTCAGGGGATCCACAAGACGCATTGGACCCGTGGCCCTGGCCACCTGGTCAGCTTCAAGGGAGTCTTGGCCACTGGTTTTGGTCTTGATCGAGGTCCTGAGCATAGGCCTTTAGGAATCAGTGGAGGATGAGGGAGAAAGGTTCTCTCCAGCCTTCCTACTGCCACAGATCAGGATTCATCTTTTCTCTCCCCAAACTGATATCTTCCCAATGTCCACATTTTGCTCCCTACTTAGGCTTGAAACCTCAGGTTTGCCTTTGATTTTCCTTTTTCTTATCCTATTCCTCTGCTCACAAGTCAGGTCTCCCAGGTCCTGTGTTTTGTTTTCTCCAACTCCCATCATTTTCTTTCCTTTACTCTTGCCCCGCTTCCAGTTCTAGGTCCTCACTTTGCATTTCGGGGTGGTTGGTGTAACTTCCTCATCATTATCTCTGACTCCTGCTTCTCCTCTTCACAATCCATCTGGCATACTCAGAGATCCAGCTGAAAAATAGAAGAAATCTAGGAGAAAATAATGCAGGCCCCTCTTGCTGGCATTTTGAGCTACTGGCCCTCTCTACCTTCGTAGCTTCCATCTGCCAGACAGCAGCCAGCTTGTCCACTCACTGCTCCCTGAACTGATCTGATGTCTCCCTGTCTGAGCCTTTGCTCCTGCTGTTCCTGCTGTTGAGGATGCTGCCTTTGCCCTGCTCTTCAAGGCCCGGTTAAGAGGTAGTCCCTGATGCCACAATCAACTGGGAACTCGATCTCACCTCTGCACATTTGTAGCCCTGATCTTACACCTTTTGTGTGATACTTACATCTGGATTGATACTCTAGGAGTTCTAGATTGTTTTGTGATATTTCTGAAGGAGCTTTACTTTTTTAGATCCTGACATGAGAATTTCACCCATGTTTGTCGAGAACGTGAGTTCTCTCCAGCAGCAGATGCTGAGCCCAGGAGAGCTGAGATGAGGACACTTGACACAACCCAAGTGGGCGTCTGTGTCTGCACTTGAGTGGCAGGGGATGGAGGAGCAACCAGGAAGATGGCAACATATGATGTGTCCCGCATAATGTTCCTTCTTCCTGGGATTCTCCAAATCTTCAGTAAAGATAAAATTCTTGAAGCAAGAAGAATTTCTGTAGAACCAGAGAAGGCATTGACTCATGGGTTGGTGGCATTCCAGGTGACCCAGGAGTGGGTGGGCCAAAGAAACACGAAGAGCCCACCTGTCAGCTGCCTGCAGGGACTGTGGAGAAGGCTTGGTTCTCATGAAAGGTGAAGAGTGTAGTTTCTGGTGAGTTCAATGCCATTTCTTTTGCAGGGTGCCTTGGGGGAACCCAGATGGCATCTGGGATAGATTTCTCATCCTGTCTGAGAGATTCTTGGGGGAAGAGTGCTAAAATCCTTGCTTTTAGTTCCTCTGGCTCGATGCCTAGCATGGCAATTGTTGACTTAAATTGAGATACTGAGGCAGGTGGTGATTTCTTTGCAGGGGAGTACATGCTACCAGTTTGTTTCTCTTACTTAGTATCACATAATGTGCTCTTTCTTCCATTTTTACATATGATCCTCACAGTGAGCATGGATGATAGACTTTGCATACAGAGAAAGAAGATGGGACTCACAGAGGGTGAATGACTTCCTGAAGAGCACACAGTTAGAAAGTGGCAGATCTGGGACTTAAATCTAGAGTTCCTGGCTGCAAATCTAGTGCTTGGTTGGTCTTCCATACCAGGCAGACCCCTGACTTCTTATAAATCAAGTCAGGCTGAGCTGGGAGAATCTGGGAAGCCGGATTGCAGCACCCTTTCTATTAACTCCCAGAGGAAAATGATATAGTTTGAGAGTATGTGCTGATGCTAGGACTCTCTCTTCTTTCTTACATTATCTTCATGGAACATTTTGGTCATGTACAGATAAGAAAGAGTCCCCAGAATGTCTTCCAAAGGAATTTCAGGACCCTAAAGCCTGGAAGCATCAGAAAACATGAGTCATCTGGATCACTGAACCACAGCACTCCTTTGAAATGTGAAGGATTCTTATATGGATGTCCACCCCACCCAGAAGACCATCATTGTTGTTGGTAGGGTATAATCTACAATTTGCTGCCTTCACCACCATGTCATGCATTGATTCCTACATTAAGAGCCATGTGGGGTACATGTCATTTTCCTCCTCTTTACAAATGAGAAAATGAGGCTCAGATTAAATTACTTGCCCACGTTCACGCAGCTAGTAATGGAGAGATGTGGAATACAAAACCATATTATTTCTTAATTCAAATGCTATGTTCTCAGCCACGATGCTATCATGCCTCCAAGTAGACATTTGCTGACTGAAAGGGGTTGAATCACACTACAGGAGCGAGTGTGGCTAAGAGCCAAGTGTCTAGTACAGACAGAAATGTGCAGGAGTAGAGAGAAGGGTGGATTGCTGGGAGAAAGTGTGGCGCTGCCACGGGACCGTCGGTGGCCTTGCCATTGGGTCAAACAAGTAGTTGGTGCTGGGGAGTATGGGGAGGGCACATGGGCCTTCCCAGGCAGCCCGAGAAGGACGAGGCCTTATAGGAAAACTGACTTAAGATGAACCCTGCCAGAAAGGGCCACTCCGTCACCAGCCCTGTCTGAGGTCATATTTCAAAGACTGGCTCAGGGCCACTGGCTGGGGTGCAGGGCTGTGAGATCATGGCTAAGCAATCTGACTTTTAAAAAATATAAGGACCAACTTGGGAGTTTTATCGCAGTTTTGCGTTCTGCCGCCCAGGCATGAAGTCAGCTGGCCTGCTCGTGACAGGGAGCGTTTCACTTGTAATTAGCTGGGTGTTTTTTTTTTTTTTTTTTTTTCTTTAACGTTCTGCCTAAACTGCGGCGTGGTACGAGTGAGCCCGCTCCCTTGGAGCTGTCCCACAGCAGTAGCGGAGGTGAGTCATGGCCATAAAATCTGGAAAGCTCGTGGGGGGATGGAGGGTGGTGGAGAAATATAAATTATTGTGATCGTCTTTCAGAAGCGCTCGAGTTAATTATTGTACTTTCGCCAGCTGCGTTGTGCCTTCATCAATGCCGAGCCAGAAGTGATGGTTTTAGTGGGGAAAGAGTCGTTCTTTAATGGGGCAGAGGCCCGCAAAGCCCTGTGTTCTTTTGAGGGAGGTTGGGTGCATGATTCCCAGCACCAGCTGGAACCTGTGCGGATTTGCTCTGAGACACTTGGGTGTGAGCAGCATCACGTTTTATTTATTTTTCTAAAGCACATAAATCTGGCTTGGTTCTCCACCTGCCAGGGCTGGCAGGCAACCCATTCTTAGTTATGTCTTTTTTGATGGGGCAGTGCGGGGAGTGAGGGGTTCTTTCTTTCTTTTTTGGGGACATAAGGACACCCTGGGAATTAGGTAATTCAGCAAGATCTAAAGGCATCTTCCTGGCCTTGTATCCACTATGAAGAAATAATTGCTCATGGCCTGCAAAGTACCATTTTGAAGGGGGCTCCTCATCTTCCTCTATCCCAACCCTGGGCCAGGGGCATCTGGGAAGAGGCTCCCACAGCTTGTGACCTTGTGTTATCCTTAGGCCCAAGCCTCATTATCCACTATCTGGTGCCTTAGGTCTCCACCATCAGAGACTTTTAAACCACGGTTTCTTCCCCGATCTCAAAGAAAACACATAACATCTCAGTTTGGGTCACCTCTCCTCTGTCTTTCTTTTTTAAAATTACATATTATTTATTTTTTATTTGAGGACAGGGTCTTGCTCTGTTGCCCATGCTGGAATGCAGTGGTGTAGTCTTGGTTCACTGCAGCCTCAACCTCCTGGGCTCAAGCAATCCTCCCACCTCAGCCTCCTGGGTAACTGGGTCTATAGGCACGTGCCACCACACCTGGCTAATTTATTTGTTTTAGAGATGGGGTCTCACTATGTTGCCCGGGCTTGTCTCAAACTCCTGGCTTCCAGTGGTCCTCCCACCTCAGCCTCCCAAGGTGCTGGGATTACAGGTGAGACACTGCACCTCACCACACTTCACCTTACAGGTGAAAGCCCCCTCCTCTCCCCTGAGGGAAAGAAAAGAAACAAAGACAAGAAAAGAAAGAAAACCAAACCAAATCAATCATACAAAACAGAAGTTATGTTAATTTTTTTCCTTGGCTATTGTTTCCGAAAAGGAGAAAATGACTTTTTAATTCTTTATGTCTCCTCTGGCAAGAACAAGGTTGAACCACTTCTCCATGAGTCTATCATCACTCCAGCTACGTGACTGTGAGCAAATTACTGACACTCTCTGAGGCTCAGTTTCTCACTGGAATATTTTAAGGATTAAGTGACATGTCCTATATCAGGTTCTTAGCATGGAGCCTGACCTGGAGTTGGCTCTCAAAACGTGGCTATTGGTGGAGGACTGTGAGCTCTGTGAAGGTGCCTATACTTTCTCCATCCTTGAGGACAGGGGCTGTAGTTTGCTTAACTCTGTATCCTCAGCAACTGGACACCTAGTAGGCATCCAAGAACACTTGGTTAACTGGATAGTTGTAAAAGGCAGAGATTTCAGAGAAGCTGAAAAGACCAAGATTCCTTTACCAGCCCAGGCCAACTGGCCTTCACGTTGTATGTTCATAGTAGACCCACGCATGCATCTTGGGTATGCGCAGCATGTGACACAGTGGTGTCAAGATGTAACCAGGAGGACTGCAGATTTGGTAATGCTCACTCTGGATACCAAAATCTTGACTATAATAGATAGGGTGACTTGAGCATTTTCTGCATTTTAACAAGAGTGTATTTCCCCAATGCCCAGCCTTTATTAGGGCCCATTTCGGGGACTTTCTCTCCCATCCTACCTTTGGTTCCTGTGCGGTTTATAAGTGTCTCAGGTCACTTAGAAAATAGGGGTATGCTACAAGGAGAGTTTGATGGGGCTCAGATAAATCTCAAGTCACAGCAGATGACTTTCTTCTGTATGATCTGTGGGCAAGTCGCAGGTGATATATAGATATGTATAGCTAAGCTGGCTTCTTTACCGAGTTGACTTGGAGTGTCATTTATGTGAGGTAGACTATAACCTGCAGGCACTGGTTGGAAGCCTCCCAGGCACTGACCAGCAGATTCCTATGGCTTCCCCACTCTCCCTATTTAAGCCAGCTTTGGCCCTCTTCATTCCAGTACTCCCTGCCCAATTCCCATCTCCCATAATGCCATACCTCTGGTCTAGTTGTTCCCCTGCCAGGCCAGGTGACCCTGACACAGGAGTGAGCTTGTCTTTCCTCCCGTGCTCTTTCCAGTTTTATGGCTATAGCTTACACTCTGCACTTTTCTGCCCTAACACCTTCCTTTTTGAATCTCAAGACACTATTTTGGAAATTTAAAAAGTTACACATCACCTGGTTTTTGTTTTCTCAGTCCCATTTCTTCTCAAGGCTAGCGATGCTCAAACTGACCAGGGGAAGGATATGCAAGTGAAAATGAGAAAAAGAACAGCACCCACTATATCCTTGTGGTATGTATAGGCCTATATCCTGAAGGATATAATCCTGAAGGAATTCTTCCACCTGGAACTTTATGAAAAGGACCGAAGAATTTGCAAGAAGAACTCAGCTGACCCACTCTTAAAAGAGAGCGATCTGTATTTATGATGCATATTGAGTACTGGTGAATGATGGACAGAGAAGTCACTGCACGCTCATATTTAGGATACTCTGACTTGATTTGCAGTCACATCATCAAGTATACCCTTATTTCATCATGTATGTGAAATGGGAGGAGATGGTGGTGGGGATATAGAGAATGACCTGTGTGTGTTGAGGGGATGGGTGGGAGAAGGTCAGAGAAGATCTGTTTAAGGAAACAGCAGTTGAGCAAAGACTCAAATGACTTGAATTGGGGAGGCAGAGGACAGTAGGGAAAAGAGCATTCCATACAGGCCTGCAAAAGCCCAAGACAAGCTTGAACAGTCAGTGGCCGATGTGGCTACAGTGGTGGGAGCAAGCGGGAAGGGATGGGGGATGAGGAGCAAAGACAGTTGAGATGCTCTGCCAACTCTAAAGTGATTTAAAAAAAAAGCTATGATTTCTATCATGCAACATCACAGGAACTGCTCATACTGTTGTGGTTTGTAGTCCACATCATAATTGAATACTCTTTAGTTAGAATTAGTAGACATAGGGATGCAATTTTCCTCAAGTTCAAGGGCCCCCTGAACTCTCAACAGGAGTTGAAAGTGAACAGTGCCTTGGAGTCTAGCTTTTCATCTTTTTCCCTTCTAGATGGTGTCCCTGTCACCTTGCAAGCCTATAGCAAACAAAGATTCTCCTTTTCTTGGTCCACATCAAATCTTCCCTTAAATACTACATGATATGGTGGACCAAGCAAGGGTTTTGAGCCAGAAGGTCCATGGGTTTAAATACCTTCCCCTCAACTTCAATCTGATTCTTTTTGACTACATTTATGAAACCCACTTTGTAGGGCTACAGTGAGAATTATAGATGGTATATATAACTTGGCATACAGTAGGTCCTTAATAAAGATTGAATGACATTCCACTTGTAAGTTACTTCTTTAAAAAAATTTTTTAGTGTTTCTCCAGTTAAGAGATATTTAAATCTTAACAAGGAGTCACCTCATTTCAGACACCTGCTGGAGAAAGAGGATTGGATGGGAGGAATGAGAATTCCTAAATCACTCCATGTTGGAGCTGAATGGATTCATTCATTCATCAGTCTTTCAAAGAACTTGCTGAACACTGCACCTACTGTGTGTCCTGTTGGAGCTAGAGGATCATCGGGAAGGCACTGGTGGAGTCTGGGCAGAATTTTAGCAGCTCATCTCCTGAGGCCTAGCCAGCCAGTTATTACATGGTAATGACTGGGCCAGGCAGAAGGCAGACTGGATGTCTGCAGTTCCTTAGCCACTTCCTTGAGCATGGCCTGTGCCCTGTCTAGTGTGAGTCCCAGGTGTTGAGAGGATGGGTAGACAGGTGGGTAAACATTCTCCTATGCTATCCTGGCCTGCTCTCACCCAGGGCCTGTCCCTAATAAAGCCTATGTGTGTGAGTGCCTCTGACACATGTAATGAAGGCCTCTGTTTGCCAAGTTTGGTCAACTGGCCATACTCTGGGCCCGCTTGGGGAGTAGTCTGCAAAGCCACAAACAAGCCTTCTGGCATCCCCTTCTTCCCATTTCTTTGAGGTTAGAGCTAGCATTAGAGGGCTCTGGGGACACATACCCCTTGTACCAAGGGGACTGTGGGTTTGGAATTTTACTGCTTTTCTCCAGAGTGTATAGATAATAGTCAGGAAAGCTGCAACTAGGTCTGCTGTGATGAGGGAGAACAGGGAGCTGAATCTTGGCTCATGTTGTCTAAAACACAAGCTCCCTGAATATAATTCCAGCTTCATGTCCCACCCCTTTGATGGTGACAGTAATCTTTGTGAAATTGCATCAAGATGCAAGCGAAGCAAGGGATTTAAAGTCAAGTATCCTGAATTTAATTATGTTCTATTTCTGTCAACTGCTAATTGTGTGACCTTGGGCGAGGCACTTAATCTCTCCGGGCCTCAGTTTCTTCACAGAGTATACAATAGATGGATAATAGGGCCCCATTTCAGTGAGATAGTGGGAAAAGAAGTTCAGACCTATCCCCTCTCCTTCCAAAGCTCATAAACATACTCCAAATGTCTGAATCTTCTCCAGTTTCCAAGTGCAGTCTCTGCTCTGTACCATGTCAACCCACATGAAGCCCAGTTCCTTTTGAGAGTTCTACTTGTAAAGAAGCAAGGGTAAGGTTAGTAGAATTGACCAAAGTGCCTTTGATTATTGTTTTTGATGTAAATGTGGTTTTGGTTTTGACAGGAGAAAGAGAGATGAGAGGTTTACAAGGCAGACATTTGATCAGCTTCAGAAGGATAGAAGGTATTAGACCATCTATAAAATATCCTTTTTCCACTCCACCATGAAAATTCTCCCTGGCTCCTCACCTTACCAAGTCTAAGTCCTTGTTTATCTGTGCATCCTCTTACTTTATCCTCTATCTTCTCTACTCTTCACTGGTCTCAGAAAATTCATCCCCTTGCGTCTTGCCCAAGGTAACAAAGATTCCCCTTCCTAAAGCCGTCTGTGTCAACATTCCTGCTCTCATGATTCTCAACTATCTCAAGTACTTCAAAGCATTTTCTTGCAAAAGACTGTTCTCCTTCTAAGTGGATTTTTTGTACTTAATGTTAATAATAATAATAATTCATCAAATAACATGAAGATTACATGAGATAATGAAAATGAAAGTATTTTAAAATGCAAGATGTTTTACATATTTATCCATCCATCCTTCCATCCATCCATCCATCCATCCATCCATCCATCCATCCATCCATGCAGTGGACATTTGTGAAGACTTTACTAGGTGCTGGAGACGTTGAGATAAACCAAATGCCTTCAAGGAATTCATGGCCTAATGAGGCATTAGAAAATAATTGCAGTAAAGTGTAGTAAATACTATCACTGTGCTACATCTCGTGTAAAATGATGGGACAAAGAAGAGAGTAAGAGATTCACATTGCTACAAATATAATAGAGTAGATATTTGAAGTATAATCTAAAAAAAGCAAGCTCAAAGTGTCCTGAGCATTTTGAAGAAAAAGAGCTTTCTTCTTGATTGATCTAGTTCGTGGAATTATGTTGACAATGATCTGCATCTTCCCCATGTGTCTACAGAGTCAGATCTGTGTCCAAAGTCTGCAACTTTCTGCTTGGGATTTACTTGACCTCTAGAATCTCAGTGTTCTCATCTGTCAAGTCTGTATAACAATCCTCTATAAGGTTGCAATAGAGACCAAAAGAGATTCATTCACTCATTTACTCATTCATTTGACAAATAGTGCCAGACACTGACCAGGCCACTGGGGTTTTTGCAGAGAATGAGACAGTGAATGGTTCTTTTTTTCTCAGAGTGAACATTCTGCTGGAGAGATAACACCTATTGGTGCCCAGTCTTGTTAACCAGCACCTACAAGCTATGCAACAGCTTCACTCCAGCCTTTCTTCTTGGACTGTGTTTTTTATTCAATTCCCCTACAGCTTGTCTCAAAATTCTCTTGCCTTAGAGTCCTTCAGATAGGGGCTGCATGAGGGAACTCCTGGGAATCTGGGGGATGGGGACAGTCATCAGGTCCATGGGCCAGCAGGCTGAGTTGGGAGTCATAGTTAGTTTGGGCTGCTTTAACAAAATACCATAGACTGCATGGCTTAAAAGAAGAAAAACCAAACATTTATTTCTCACAGTCTGGAGGTTGGGAAGTCCAAGATCAAGGTGCTGGTAAATTCGGTGTCTGTTGAGGGCTCGCTTGCTGGTTTAAAGGTGCTGCCTTATTTTTACGTCCTCATGCAGTGTTGAGAGAGAAATAATCTCTCTCATGTCTCTTAGGCTCCACCATCATGACCTGATCACCTCCCAAAGGCCCCATCTTCAAATACCAACACATTGGAGGTTAGGGATTCAAGGTATGAATTTTGTGGGAGACACCATTCAGTCCGTAGCAGCGAGAGGACAGGGAGGGAATTAAAGATGCTGAAGCCCATGCATAAATATCTCCTTTTTGCTGCTTTCTGCCAAGGCCACTGGAGAAAACCCAACTTTTTAATAATTTCTCCTTTTTGGTTCACAGTTTGCTACAAGTGTGCTTTCTTTGTTTCTGCTATAATCGTGTCATTGAGTGGTCCAGAGATAAATGTCAACAATGTGGCCCTCTGGCTGGAAAGGGGCCCAGGATGCCTGGGCTTCTCATTAAGGAGCACTGGGTGGGGAGTGGAGGAGCCGTGCAGGGGCCTGGCAGACTCAGCAGAGGACACAGTCATTAACTATGGGAGGGATGGGATGAGCCATCCAAGCCCTGGGTCTGGCAGAGTTTATGACTATGTGGTGGGGATCAGAGTGCATTTGTATTTCAGGAAATCTCCTCAGCCATTGGACTGGTTTTCTCTGGCTTCTTTGTCAAGCCTGGGCTCTTTAGTTTTTATTTTATTTTATTCTATGTTTTAAAGTTCTGGGGCACATGTGCAGGATGTGCAAGTTTGTTATATAGGTAAATGTGTGCTGTGGTGGTTTGCTGCCCCTATCAATGCATCACCTAGGTATTAAGCTACCTGGGCTCTTTAGTTTTGACATTTGTTTTTTCCTTGTGGACTTTTCCTCTCATTACACATCACATAAGTGTTGTGAATTCAAGCCTGGGAAACAGTGTATTGTCTTAGGCATGGGACATTGGTGGTATATGGAACTTGTGAAAGGAATCAAATATGCTGGACTCATAAATGCAAGGCTTGAGGTTTTGTGGTATGTGTGGGGAATGATGCAGTCAGGTCCAACATTTAGGGGTGGGACCAGGTTGCTTGACTCTCCACCTGGGCTGGCAGTACCGCACAACACCCAAGGGCTCTTCTCACACAGATACAATGTAGACAGTGCCCTCTGGGGTTGTGCGGCACAGTGGTCGACTTTCAAATCAGTGCTTCTTCTTTCCACCTGCTTCTCCCTCAGCCTTCCTAGTTTTAAGTGGTTGCCCCAAGTGCCAGTTTTCCTAAGAGCTTGGATTGGATCCAAGGAATGTAGTCCTGGGGGCTTCATCAGGAATTCTACTGTAGAGATAGATGCCACGGAGCCATGTAATTAGAACTTCCTCTGGCAGGCTGCAAGAGGGACTCTGCTCAAAATGGCCCTGCATAGGAACCCTTCTTAGGATTGAGTAGAAAACTGGGGAAGATCTTTCTGCTATGGCTTAAGGGTATTTACCTTTCCTTCTTCACTGCTTATTCCAGCAATGTGCTAATGTTAGAGTTTACCATGTGCCAATGTTAGAGTTACAAAGACAAGAGCTTAGAATAAGGCTTAGGAACCTGGTCTTCATCATTCACTCCTTCGTGCCTCTTGGTTTCCCCATGGAGAGATCCTGATTCCCCCGAGTTAAGCACTGAATGGAAACAAAATGCTACTCTACTGATAGTTGGACAAGCACCTCACATCTCCTTCCTCTCCACACTGGCCCCCATTTCTGCCACCATTTGCAGGATTTTCTGGCTAGCTGTGCTGGGGTACAAGACAGACCTGGAAGCCTAAGCAGGTTTCTATCACCTCCTCCCACAAGCCAAGAGAGATCTGCAAAAGAAGTCCATTAGTTTATCCATCCAGTGGCAGATATGTGACAGCTGAAACAGAGCTGATGAGATAGATTAGGCTTGGCCCACTGTGTAGGAAGAGCCCCTGTGTAAGCCCTGTCCTTGTGAGTGCATGGGGACCCAGCCCACAGTAAATCATGGCCCAGCGAATGTATTGTTGCCGGTATTACAAGCTGAGAGCTGGCCTTGACTCCTTCCTCTCAATCCCACACCCAACCATTCACGAAGTCCCACACATTCTACCTCTGAAATATCTTTCAGATCCACCTGAGTCTCTTTATCCCCTCTCTACCATCATAGCCACTACAACCTCATCTCCAGTACAGCAACTGCATCTTCCTAGGTCTCTCCAAATGCCCTCTGCCCCACCCACCCACCATCTGTTATCCACATTGTTGCCAGAGAAGTATCTTGAAAATGTCTATCTGGCTAAGTACTTCCCCTGTTGAAGCCCTTCAATGTCATCTTGTTGCTCTTGACTAAAAACTTTTTCAATGTTCCTCATCTTTCATCCCTCCCCCCTTATATTCTGTGTTTCAGACGTAATGAAGTACTTTCCTTTTTTCCAAATGGGTAATGCTCATTCTCGCTTTTTCCCATGCTATTTCCTTTGTGTGAGACTTTTAATACTCCCCCTTCCTGCTTTAGTGAACTCCTATACAATCTTCATGTTGTCAGCTTAGTTGTCACTTTCTCCAGGAAGCCCTCTTTCCTTTCTCTGGGTTGGTGGTATTCTTACCTGTTTCTGCAGCTGCACAGATCATGTATTGCCCTTATCTATTTTCTGGCCATTCTCCCTGGCTTTGAGAACAGCAGGGGCCTCCTTGACTTCTGCTAGGCTAAGCATGTAGGGTTTTCCTTCCATTCCAGACCATGTGGATTCACATCATCTCTTTATGAGTTTGCCTGTAGCAAAAGAAAAGGGAGCACTGGACTTCATAATGGATGATGTCCACAATACCAGTGATTTCTTTTAATATGCAGACATTCCATGTATTACTGGTTGTTTTATTGTCTCTCAACAAAGTCAAGGGTGAAATGAGATGTCAGCTCTTTAAGTGGTGATTCTGTGGGGTAGTGGGTTAGGGAATGCTTTAGGCTCTGTCTGGAAACTCCTGTATGGAACACGATTTCACCTCCTCTCCTCTTAGGGTGGAAATGCTTGAGAAACCCTGATAAGATGTTTGTTTGTTTTTCTCCCCTCTATGGAGTGTTAATAGTTCAGCCAAAGCTTTCAACAGGAACTATCAGATGATTCACTGTAGAGCCTCTGGGGAGGGTCTAAAATGGTGTGTTGTTAATTAGGAGAGAATCTGTACACTCTAGACAGCCAAATGTATCTCTTCCATACCCAGCATTTCCTGAGCTTCTACCCTGTGCCAGGCTCTGTTGGGTGCTGGGTTACAGAGGTGACTCAAGACCCATTCCCGCTCTGAAAGTCTCACCCATACCTAAGATCTATAGGAATGGCATGAAGAAAGTGTTAGGAGTTGAGAGACGGCAAAAAGCACACAGACGCACCCAATTACAAGGAGCAAGTGAGGATGGTGCATCACATTTGCACAGGGAAACCTTAGGAGTGAGAGTGTGCAATGACCCTAGAAAGTGTCTCACAGGCCATGGCACTGCCAAGGGCCAATGTGGCATTAAGAAGCTTTAGGTTGCCCCTAAATCTCTAGAATCCCAAATTTTCACTCTGTCTCCCAGGCTGGAATGCAGTGGCATGATCTCAGCTCACTGCAACCTCTGCCTCCCGGGTTCAAGCAATTCTTGTGCCTCCGCCTTCTGCGTAACTGGGAGTATAGGCGTCTGCATCACCATGCCCAACTAACTTTTGTATTTTTACTAGACACAAGGTTTCCCCATGTTGGCCAGGCTGGTCTCGAACTCCTGGCCTCAAGTGATCTGCCTGCCTCAGCCTACCAAAATGCTGGGATTACAGGCATGAGCCGCTGTGCCTGGCCCTCTTCCTTAATGATTTCTGAGGTATTGGGCAAACACATTCTCAAGTCCTCTAACCCCCTTCACCAGATTGTCCCTCCAAGCCCCTTGCTAATAGGCATTCTGTATCAATCATTTCTTCCCTCTGGCTCCTTGCTAATTCACAAAAACCCAGCAGTTGATCCTTAGCTGGAACCCGAGACACACAGGGGTTGTCAAAGAGATGGGCATGACAGATACAGACATTTGGGCTTGTGCAGACACACATTCACTTTTCTATATTCACACAGACACACAGTCCCATATACCTTGTGACAACTCTATAGCTATATTGTTCTCTGGCTTTGACAGGTAGAAGTATCTGCAAGGGAGTGAGTAAGCCCCTTCCTCCTGCTAGACACTTAGATACTTGGCAGACTTTTGCAAAACCGAACTAACAAGGCCCTGGCCTGAGACAATGGGACAATGGGGATTTCAACATTATTTATAACAGCCTGTCGGTGTATTGTAAGTGACCTCAGTACCCTGCTTCTGAAGGAAGAGTTTATATGGTAAGAAGCCAGGAAGATATGTGGTGTGGAGTGATGAATGGAGTGTTTAGGGGTGAGGGATGGTGAGGGGTTGGGGAGGGGGAGCACGTGCTCATCTTGAGGCCATTTGCAATGGTGTTGGGACTCGTGCCAGTTATAATCTCAAAAGGCATAATTGCTGAAGTTCACAATTTCTAGAGTCTAAATACCCTAACATCTAAAATCCAGAAAATCACAATCCCAAAAGACTAAAATCCCTAATGTTGAAATTTTGAAAGCCAAATTCTGGAGGAGGGATTAGTATATTTTTGGTTGTACACAGGATAGTTGTATCATGGTAGTTGCATCAAGTTAGCTGGAACTATTACCTTATTATTGTCTTGACACATTTACCATGGTTATTGTACCTTGATAGTGGATTGGCCATGAAGTATGGCAGTGATAAAATCTTCGGTTTAAAGATGTGTCATTTGTCTGCATTGGCATCCCTTCCAGCTAATGAAATTCCAGGAGCTTTGAATGAATGAATGCTACATTTACCTGAAGAAGTCAGCAGTTACTGACTGCCTCAAAAATAATTGTGTGTATGGTAGGATAAGAAGACACCTATGCAACAATGGTGCTGTTTGATCACTAGTATTGTTTCTGCCAAATTTGTGACCTGAAGATGAGTGCATTCCAAATGGGTACCTGGGTGCCCAAAATGACAGAGAAACACGGAACAGAAGATGGAAAAATCTAATAGGGAATGCTTATTGTGTTGGGGTACATTGAATCACAGAAGAATTTCAAAACCAGCAGTGCCATGTAGAAAATGAAAGTGAACATATTCTCCATGGGGAGACATACCTTAAAAGAAAAAAAAAAGTAGCTATTCATCTCAATGCAAGACTTCAAAGCATAGTTAATGATTGTAAAAGTTGGGCAGCTCTTATGGACCATCTCCCTGCAATTACCCATAATCTATCCTTGTAATACACTTTTTCATGTCAAAGCTTCTTTTTTGTTCTGTTTTAGTTTTTTTCTTTTCTTTCTTTTTTGAAGTTTTTTTCTCCACTACTTAAAATTATCAGTGTTATCTTTTACAATTTGCTATGTTACGTATTTCATCTTTGCATCATTTCAATACTTTTCAATAAAAGCCTTATGTAAAGCCTTTTTAAAGAGTTCTAATTCATTTTATGTATTTTTTTTTTTCATATTTGACTCCGTGAAAGTGCATTATCACAACGTTGGCTTTGTGTGTAAGCATTGCACGTGTATGTAAAAATGTGGGAACTTCCTCAAATAAATGAAGAGATGTCCTTTTTGTACATTTGCACTTGTGAAAGGTAAAATTCTAGAACTCAGCTCTTTGGGTCACTTGCACATGCTGTGGTTGGTGACCCCACTGAGGCTTTTTATCTACCTTGTCAAATGACTTAGGTTGTCCATCATGATATTTCAGTGACTGCAATTATAAAGCCGGATGCACACAATTACCAACCATAGTGATATGTGTTTATACAATTCACTTTTTGACATGTTTCCCTATAAATCTGGTTTGTCTGCTTGTAACTGTTATACCCATGTGACTGTCCTAAGCACCCTTGAGTGTTTATGCTCCAAAAATATGTATTTTATTATTGGTTATTTTATTGCATAAAGTAGCTTATAAAGTATTCTGTCATGTTCTTTTATGTTTCTCAAATAAATTCTCTTTTAAAAATGTAAATAGATGTAAAGAGTTTTTTTAAAATTATTTTTTCCAGAATTATATTTTCAAGATTTTGATCTTTCAGTATTATAATTTTCAAGATTTTAGACTTTAGGGATTTTGGTCTTTTGGCATTTCAACATTTGGGATCATGATATTAGAGATTCTTTCAGGATTATGGCCCAAACCCATTGGAACATCTCTGACTAAACCAACGGAGATGAAAATCCTGAGTTTTCATTGTTCATAGATTTGCCTCAGAAGCATGACGATGATGATACTAACAATAATAGCTACTACTTTTTATAACTGGGATTTTGAGGAGACACGAATCAATATTGCCTCTTTCCCTTCTGATTCTGAACCAAGACAAAGGAGTGAGGAAAGTGGGTCCCAATCCTCATCTGCATGACTGGAGCAAGGACTTGGAGTGAGAACCCACAGGGGCTTATTAACTTCCAGCACCGAGACTGGACCTTGGGGCAACAAACCTGAGGGCAAGTTGGAATCTGCAAAGCCACACGCTTCTCCAGGTAGGGAAGGATGGAGGAAGAGAGGCCAAGTCTCCCTCCTCGAGATCTTTGATGGGTCAGCACCACCTCTTAAAGAAACATAGACAACTGGCTCTTGTTTACCAGCCAGGTGGCTCACTCTGTCTCCCCAAGGAGTACTAAGAGATCAGACAAGAGGCCCGGTGTGTTTATTGCTCCCTCATTGCAATGACTATTTAAAGTGGGGAAAACTTGTCCTCAAATGTTCCCCGTGTTTTCATCATAGCCAACCCATAATCAGTGTGGGATGTGGCTGTCCCTTCAGGGGAGATCAGTCCTTTGTAAGGACAGCTCTGTCCTTGCTTCAAGAGGCTGCACTTTTCATTGAAACCTCTGTTCCTTCAGGCGTTCTGTCTGGGCTGCTGGCAGGCAGGGTAGACTGTGCCCTCAGAGGGCTCTGAACTGAAGCAAGTCATATGTTAATAAAATCATCTCCAAGGACACCCTGTTCAAGGCTCAAAGTTATTCCATTTCCTACCTGCTAGCCCAAATGATGTCTAGCTATGTTGCCTAATACAACCCCAAAGAGGTTCTGGTCCAGCCAAGGAACAGGCATGAGGAAGGGTGTCTGCCAGGACAGGCACTGCAGGAGAACCTCAGAGGTCGGGGAAAGCTGGGCCTGGGAGGCTTTTGAAGGGGCCTTCCAGAGGGGAGCTGCTCTTTCAGATTTGGGGCCTGCAAACTCCATTCAGGAGAGGAAGGAGGTTATGAATGAGGGCAAAACCTCTCTCTCTTCTCCTGCCTTCTTCCTAGCCTTACCCCATACTCCTCTCTCTCTTCCTCACCCTTCCTGAATTAATGACCCCACCAAGACTTTATCCAGAGAAAAACAACAAGCCAGAAATCATCCGGCCTCTCTGACAGTCTGGCCCATCCCTACACACTCATATCTCATGGGCAGCCACTCCCACCTGTCACTGGGCCACTGAGAGACTTCCTGTTCACCCACTGTCAGACATGAGTTGTTAGCACTTCTTGGCAAAGGATGTTGACAATGGCCTTGGGAAGCCAAACAGCACCGTGGGTTAGTGGAAAGAATGTGGCTTTTGGAGCCAGGCAGACCTGGGCTCAATTCCCAGTTCTGCCACTTAATACCTGTGTGACCCTGGGCAAGTCACTTAACCTCTTTGAGTTTCAGTTTCCTCATCTGTAAAATAAACACAAAGATGATAATAGTGAGCTTATGAAACTGCTTTGAAAGCCATTTAATGTGTGAAGTGTGCTTGCGAGACCCACAGGAGGTAGGCTTTAATAGTTTGGGAAGATTCCATCATAGCCTAATTGCAGTTTTATGGGCCTCTTCCTTTTGATAAATAACAGGACTTATCTGAAGACTCTGAAATTATAGACATCACAAAGTGTCTGCTCTGCACAAGGAAGCTCTTAAACAGTCTTCATTGGGCTTTCTAATGAATTTGTCTTTCTTTTGCTCTGAGCCCATGCCCACTTCCTTCTTAGTGGTAGCTATTCATTACAAACATTTTGAAAATGCCCTCTCACAGTGCTGTTTCAGGCATTCTTTTACCAGACTGGCTGTGGTTTGTCATGAATTGTATGTGTATTGAGGTTGTCTGTATGTGGTGGTAGAATGAACAGTGGAAACACAGGACATAGGTCCGTGGGACACAGGAGGCTGGCTGGCCCATTGTCCTTGTGATCCTTGGTATGTGGGTCTACCCTGTAGGTGACTCAAAGCACCTTTGCGACTCAAAGTCTTACAGGCCAGGCATGGTGACTCACACCTGTAATCCCAGCACTTTGGGAGACCAAGGCGGGGGGATCACTTGAGGTCGGGAGTTTGAGAACAGCCTGGCCAACATGGCAAAACCCCATCTCTACTAAAAATACAAAAATTAACTGGGTGTGGTAACGGGCACCTGTATTCCCAGCTACTTGAGAGGCTGAGCAGAAGAATCACTTGAGCCTGGTAGGCAGGGGTTGCAGTGAGCCGAGATTGTGCCACTGCACTCCAGCCTGGATGACAGAGTAAGACTCCGTCTCAAAAATCAAAGCAAAACAAAAAACGTCTTCCAGACTTTGGAGACTGCAGGGAGTTCAAGTCAGACCAGTCTACCCATAAATCATGTTTTGAGGCCAGATGCGTTAGAGAGAACATCTCAGTAGGTCATGTGGATGTTTCCCTGGGGGTACCACTTAGGGTTATTGCATGCAAGGAACATACTTTAAAAAGAAAATGCATGTATTGAAAATATAATGAGTAGCTTCCAAAATTGATGGAAGACCAGAGAACCAGCTCAAGAAATGTATGTATCCCAGGGAGTTAGGCCATAGCTGAAGACTCCCAGCAGAAGGTGCTTGTTAGCACGCTGCCGCTATGTCATCACTGCTGCCACCACTGGACCCTCAGGCTTCTAGCAGTGAACTTGCTGTCATTTGAGTTAAAGTCCTAATTTCCTCTGTGTCATTGGATTGCTTGCTTAATAGTCACAGACTTGAGCTGGAATACCCTGTTGACTGTTCTTAGATTGTGTGCCCACTTTCAGGAACCAGGGAGCAGGGAGAGTCCTCTTTGGTTTTCATAGTCAGATCACCTAATAGGGAGTTCCTCCAAAAACAGGAAGGAGTTCAAAAGATTAATGTCAAATATACTAGAAAACTAGCAGGTTTGGTATATTGTATTTTATTCCTTTGTTTATTTTTAACATTTTTAAATTTTACCCATTTTTTTTTTGAGATGAGGTCTTGCTTTGTTGCCCAGGCTGGAGTGCAGTGGCACAATCTCAGCTCACCCCAACTTCTGCCTTTTGAAGTGATCTTCCCACCTCAGCTTCCCAGTAGCTGGGACTACAGGTGTGCATCACCACATCTGACTAGTTTTTGTATCTTTTTTGTTAGAGAGGGGAGTTTCCCATGTTGCCTAGGCTTGTCTCAAACTCCTGGGCTCTAACAATCCTCGCCTTGGCCTCCCAAAGTGGTAGGATTATAGGGATGAGACACCAGACTTGGCCAATTGATTGTCTTTTAAATATCACTTACAGTCCAGAAGACAAAAGATATAATTGAAATGTCCTGTTCACCCCTATAACTTGGGTATAGCAGAAAAAGTACTGACTTGGACTCAACTTCTCTGACTGTCAATTTCTTCTGTGAAGTGGGAATTAGGACAGCGATTCTGCACAGCTTACTCCAGGTTGTTGTGAATATCAAATGATAAAGAAACATGGCCAAGTTAAATGCTGTGTCAAAGAGCTGATGGTATGACAGCATGGCTATTTTCCCTTGCCGTCTGATAAACTGCTGGTAAACAATAGCACTTACATTACAAGCGGTTCATTTTCTGGAATTTGGTGATGTGTGCAGGGGCATGGAAAATCGCATTCTGCAATTAAAATGTGCAGTGCGATGCTGAGCGATTCACCTGAGGTTATACAGCTGGGAGATGGCAGAGCAAGGGTTTACACCCAGGTCTGCCTGACTCTGAATTCTATCTTCTTTACAGGAGGCCTGGGTCTAATTCTCAAAGTTGCGTGAATTGATTGGAAGCTCTGGAAGAGGATTCTGCCCAGGAAATAGGTGGAAAGAACCAAAGAAGGGAGAGAAACAAAAATCCATTCCTTGAATTCTTAAAATGATAGTTATTTCAGAAGAGCACATGGAGACATCAAGGCTGGAAAACTCTAGTGAAAACCCCAACCAACCAGTCTTCTCAATAAGCCCATTACTTATTGCACTGAATATTTTTCATTTTGCAGATGAGGAAAATGAGGGTGAAAGAAGTTAAATAATTTACCCAGAAACATCCAGCTAATATATTGAAGGCCTGAGATTCAACCTAGGCATATCACCTTGGATTCTTAGTTACAAACAACAGAACCTGATATTGGTTAGTGGAAACAAATAAGTAATTTTATAAAAGATATTGAGTGACCCTGGTGAACCACATATGAAATGCTCACCAAGTCACAGGCTGAATCACTGAATTAGTTCAGCACCTTGTGCTCCTAATGTAACCACTAGGTCACTCATGCTAAAACATCTCCTACTACTGCCTCTGAGAGATAGATGTAGCTGTTACCACTCTTGTTTAAACAAATAGTTCCTAGGACCACTTTCCTTGCATCAAATAGTTGATGGAGGTTTCTGATAGACTGAGCCCAGGTTACATGCCTGCAACTTAGCTGCAAGGGACTTCAAGGAAGTGAGCATATGGCTTCCTTAGAGGGAATAAATCTGTTAGTCCATCAGGATGGGGAGCTTCCCAAACACAGGAAAATGTTCCAAGGTGCTGGAGGTGTAAAGACTTTCTTATTGTTAGCTGAATTCCTAATGCCTACAAAGTACTTAGCATGTAATAGGTGTGTAATAAGAGCATATCAACTTATTGATCAAACAATTCTATCTGATTTTAAAGTTCATGCCCTTAGGCACTGTACTTTACCTCTTTATAGATGGTCCATGATGAGATTTAATGCAGAATATGTGATTGCACATTAATGAAATTACATGAAATCTCTATGTTGTATGAAACCACCTTCATTCATTCATCAAAACATGCTGTTGTGATTTATGACTATGAGCTCTGAGAGACAAGGACATATTTATCTTGTTTACCATTATATTATTCATTTTAAATACAATGCTGCAAAATAAGTAATTGTTAAATAAATTAGTAGACTGATAAATGAATGAGTTTAAGAGGCAAGGTAGTCAGGATTTGGGAATGCATGCTAAGATGGTGCCAAGGATGGCATCTTGGTTTTTAGCTTGAACACCTGGTGGGAGGGTGGCTGACATTTACTGAGCATGGGAAGATAAACAGGCTCTGGAAGGGAAATCATGAGTTAGTTTTGGTCTTGCTGAACTTTTATGTCTGGGAGACATGAAAGTGGAATATTGAGTGGCTTGCTGGATATATGGGTCTGGAACTTAGGAGCAATGTCTGGAATTGAGGTATAAATTTGGGAGTTGTCAGCATTTAGCTAGTAACTAAGTTGCAGTCATAGACATGTAAACATATGATATATACAATACATAAAACTACATATGAATCTAAAATATTTAAATATAAAATAAAGTATGTGCACGAACCATGAAAATAGTAGAATTAAGTTATTCATAATATTCAGGAACAAAGAATACATAATATTAGGCTGAAAAGTTGATTACTGGTTAACTTCAAATGGGCATCCAAATGGTAGAAATCATACACTGGAGGTTGGGATCATTTAATTACCCAGCTAGTCTGTCTTCAAGGACAACATAAACACAGAATCAGTAGTGTGTCTGTGTATCAGAGTTCCTCCTGCTATGTTACTGGACAGGGAATGTTAGATATTTCAGATGGATGTTCGCTGTGGCTTAGGCATTTCTTTTGTGTCGAGGCTAGGAACATTCTGGGGAAGGAGTACAAAGACAGGACAATGGGAATGTTAAGCTGCGACATGGAAGGAGGCAGGCGGGAGGTGCACAGGGAAGCCTGCAGAGAAGCTCTGTGGGGACTGAGTCTCATTGCCATCCTAGGAACTGGAGCCTGTGACCAGAAAGAACAACCCATATCCTTTCTCCTATCTGTGAAAGGGGAAAGGTGATCAAGAGGTTAACACAGATCCTTCCCAAACCTCCCAGCCTGGAAATGGGTGGAGAACACCTGTGGTGTGAGGTCTTTGCACTTTTTAATTACAGACCATCCATTCATCACTGTGATTGAGAACAACAATTACGGATTTAAACAGACAGAGCTCAAACCCTTGCCCTGTCACTAACTTACTGAGCAGCCTTTGATAAGCAATGTATTCTCCCTGAACCTCAATTTACCCACTCTGGTAAAGGGAAAATAATAGCATAAGACACATAGTGTTTTGGATATAGTGATCATCTTAAATTCTTACTTATGACAAAGTTGAATCCAGCTCTGCCACTCTGTTAGATGGGTAGTCACTGGCAGGTTTTGGATATGGAGACGATGAGCTCTGATTTACTATTTAAAAAGACACCCCTGATTCCCTATGGGAGGTTAGAGTGGACACCAGCAGATCAGATAAGTGGCTACTGAATTAGTATAGACATGGAGTGATGGTGGTTTGGATCAAGATAGAAGTGAGGTAGAGGATGGAGTAATAGAGAGGCATTTCTGGGTTGTTGTAAAGATTAGCATTTATTAGGAGCTTAATAAACAATAGTTAATGTAATAATTATCATTATAATTATGACTTTCATCCTTAATAACACTTGTCAATTGCAGGAATGTATTTGGAAATATGGCAAAACATACATTTTGTTATTTATTATGTATTCAGTAAATTCCTTATATAGTGCTTACTATGTACTTGGCATTGTACTGAGAACTTTTTTTTTTTTTTTTTTTTTTTTTTTTGAAAACGGAGTCTTCTCTGTCGCCCAGGCTGGAGTGCAGGATTCAGCTCACTGCAAGCTCCGCCTCCGGGTTTACGCCATTCTCCTGCCTGAGCCTCCTGAGTAGCTGGGACTACAGGCGCCTGCCACGCTCGCCCGGCCTAGTTTCTTTGTTTTGTATTTTAGTAGAGAACGGGGTTTTACCGAGTGTAGCCAGGATGGTTCGATGCTCCTGGACCTCGTGATCCGCCGTCCGGCCTCCCAAAGTGCTGGGATTACAGGCTTGAGCCACCGCGCCCGGCCGAGAACTTTTTATCAGTCAGAGTTTCCCAGGGAAACAGACCCAATAGGAGATAGATAGGGATTACATAGATAGATAGATAGATAGATAGATAGATAGATAGATAGATAGATAGATAGATGAATTGGCACATGTGATTATAAAGACTAAGTCCAAAGATCAGCAGTCAGCAAGCTGGAGACCCAGGAGAGCCGATGGTATAGTTCCAGTATAAGGCCAAATGCCTAAGAACTAGGTTCTATTGATGGTGTGAGTTCCAGTCTGAGCTTAAGTCCAAGCATCCAAAGAGCTAATGGTCTAAGTGTTAGGCTGAGTCTGAATCTGAAGGCAGGAAAAGGCTGATGTCCCAGCTTGAAGACAGGCAGAGAGAGAGAATTCTCCCTTTTTCGCCTTTTTGCTCTATTCAGGCCTTCAGTGGTTTGGATGAGACCCACCCACATTGTAGGGGACAGTCTGCTTTACTCAGTCTGCCAATTCAAATGTTCATCTTATCCAGAAGCCCCTCACAGATACACCCAGAACAGTGTCTAACCAAGTATCTGGGGACCCTGGTCCCCAGTCAAGTTGACATATAAAATTAACCATCACAGCACTTTATACGCATTAGCTTACTTAATACTCCTAACATGTCTATTATCTTCATTTTACAGAAAAGGAAGAAAGGCTCAGAGATGTCACACAGCTAGTAGGTGGCGAAGCTGGGTTTCAACCCCAGGTAGTCTAGGTCAATATTAAACTTGTGGGGGGAGGGGAAAGGATGATTCTTAGAACTAGTTTGTGACCAACTCTGTTTTTATGCCTCCTGCGGTAACTGGCTTGGAATCTCGTGCCAGGGGATAGAATGAAGCTCCCGTACAGAATTCAGCTGCCTCCTCTGTACCCCAGGGCCATTTAAGGGATACCTATTTTGATAATGATTATATGAACATTTGAACTAATGGGCATTTGGATTAACAGTCTCTTGGAAAACTACTTGTAGTTCTTTGGGGTATATACTTTCACCTCCAATCAAAACTTAATAATGAAACAAAACAAAATTTAAAAAAATTGAAAACTGCCTGACTGTTGAACTGCCAAGAGCCCAATTAGTCAGAACAGACCTTACAATACCAAATCAGGTTGTGTGTACACTGGAGGAAGCCTGATAAGAAAACACCGCCTAGGATGATTTCTAATTGGCAGCGAGAAAAGAGTTTGAGAACAATAGCTCAGCAGTGCCAAGTCCCTTCACATTTCTCACTAAATCAATGTCTTTTCCCCATCCGGAATGCTCTACCCTTCTCTTGACCCACCCATTTATATAATTACCTTTGGGGCTTGGCTTAAAAGTTAGCTCCTGCTAAATGCCTTTCCCACCTAGCATCAATGTGCTTGGAGTTGATGGAGGGAATCATTAATTTCTTACTCTTTCAGTGAGGGTCTGTTGGGTATCAGACACTCAGCCAGCTGCTGAGAACAGAGTGGTGAACTAGACACCATTCCTGGCCTCCCAGAGCTCAGAACTTTCTGTGATGATGGAAATATTTTATGTTTGTGTTGCCTCTCATAGAAGACACTAGCTATGTGTGGAACTGAGTATTTGAAAAGTGGCTAGTGCAGCTGAAACACTGAGTTTTAAAATTTAATTTTGGTGAATTTCAATTTAAATAGCCACATGGGGTTAGTGGCTACTGTATTGGACAGCACCAATCTAAAGCAAATGTCTGGTGATAAAGAAAGGACTGCAGCAAAGTCTTCAGGAGCTGCGATAGAAATTTGTAATAAGAGGTTGAGGGAGAAAACCAAGGCTTGCTGCTGAGCTTTCCTGGACAAAATCAATGTTATCTAGAGGAGCAGTTATGCAGAGCCTCTGGACTCAGCCACCTGCATTCAAATTCAGGTGTTCTTCACCTTTTAATTCCATGATTTGAAGCAAGTTGCTAAAATCCTGTTTCATAAAATGATGAGTCTCAGACTCAGACTCACCAGGGCAGAGGTGAGTAGAGCTGGAGAGGAGGCAGGTTCAGGATCTGGCCAATCTCCCATTAGCCTGCATGGCAGGGTCCATGCACCATTAATTGAAAGGGCTTTTCTTGCTGAGAATGACATTCCAGCCACGTTCCCTGTATGGGTCATTCCTCTCGC
Organism: Rhinopithecus bieti; assembly: GCF_001698545.2. Classification (NCBI taxonomy): domain Eukaryota; kingdom Metazoa; phylum Chordata; class Mammalia; order Primates; family Cercopithecidae; genus Rhinopithecus; species Rhinopithecus bieti. The sequence goes on from NW_016811898.1 coordinate 2,672,442, forward strand.
TCACTGGCACATATGTGCCCTCACTCCAAAATAAAATTGTTTTTTTTTTTTTCATTTGATTACAAAATATATTCCTGGCCATTATTAAGAAAATACAGAAATCATGAAAATTATAAAGAAGAAATCACAAATTATATCATCCAGAACTTTAGGAATCTGGTGAATATGCAAATAGTCCTATTTAAAGATATATACATTTACATAAGTGAGAACATGGTATACATTATGCTCTGTGATTGCTGCTTCACTCAGTAACTTGCTGTGAACATTTTGCTGTGTTAATGTGGAACTTCATAAGCACTTGGATGACTATATAATATTCTTTTTTACCAGTACGATGGACACTTAGATTGTTTATAACTTTCTCTGGTCTAAAACACTGTGTGATGAACATGTGTTCTTATGTGCTTGTGTAGTGATTTTCATAGAATACATTCTGAAATGGGGAATTTCAGTGTCAAAAAGTACATTAAAAGTTTTGATACTTAATATCTGCCCTTCAGAAAGTGCTTACTGATGTATGCGCTTTCCAGAGCTCATGAGACTATCCCTGTCCCAGCACCTTGTCCAAAATGAGGTTTTGTCAGTCTTGCTAATCTTTCAGTCTGATGGGTATGTGTAACCACCTATCATTTTTTAAAATCTGTAACTCTTTTTTATTGTTCATTTGAATATCTTTATGTTTATTTGCCATTTGTTTTTCCTCTTAGAATTGCCTATTTTTATCTTTGTCATACTTTTTCTGTTACTATGCTCAACTTTTCCTGTTGATTTCTGAGAGCTCTTTATGTAACCTTATTTATTTACTCATTTTTTTTTTTTGAGATGGAGTTTTGCTCTTGTTGCCCAGGCTGGAGTGCAGTGGCATGATCTCACCTCATTGTAACCTCTGCCTCCACGTACAAACAATTCTCCTGCCTCAGCCTCCTGAGTAGCTAGGATTACCAGCGCCCGCCACCATGCCCAGTTAATTTTTGTATTTTTAGTAGAGATAGGGTTCCATCATGTTGGTCAGGCTGATCTCGAACTCCTGACCTCAGGTGCTCCACCTACCTTGGTTCTCCCAAAGTGCTGGGATTACAGGCATTAGCCTCCGTGCCTGGCCTTTGTAAACTTATTTAACTATTTCTTGAATTCTGAGCAATAAAATGTATGCCTTATTTGTTATTAAAAGAGAATTTGAAGTGTGGTTGATAGTATTAAAGCTCATAAAACAGGATCATTTTAATAAAGAGATGTCTGAAATTACTTAGGAGAGATATACCTAAGTTCTTCATTTCAAGAACCTACGAAAATTAGGTTTTTCGTTTTAAGTCTGTATTTCCCGGAAACCAAGGCAAAGAAGGACATTGATGGTTTTACATTTTTCATAGTTTAATGAAAGCAAAGATGGAAGGAATTTNACTAATGGGCATTTGGATTAACAGTCTCTTGGAAAACTACTTGTAGTTCTTTGGGGTATATACTTTCACCTCCAATCAAAACTTAATAATGAAACAAAACAAAATTTAAAAAAATTGAAAACTGCCTGACTGTTGAACTGCCAAGAGCCCAATTAGTCAGAACAGACCTTACAATACCAAATCAGGTTGTGTGTACACTGGAGGAAGCCTGATAAGAAAACACCGCCTAGGATGATTTCTAATTGGCAGCGAGAAAAGAGTTTGAGAACAATAGCTCAGCAGTGCCAAGTCCCTTCACATTTCTCACTAAATCAATGTCTTTTCCCCATCCGGAATGCTCTACCCTTCTCTTGACCCACCCATTTATATAATTACCTTTGGGGCTTGGCTTAAAAGTTAGCTCCTGCTAAATGCCTTTCCCACCTAGCATCAATGTGCTTGGAGTTGATGGAGGGAATCATTAATTTCTTACTCTTTCAGTGAGGGTCTGTTGGGTATCAGACACTCAGCCAGCTGCTGAGAACAGAGTGGTGAACTAGACACCATTCCTGGCCTCCCAGAGCTCAGAACTTTCTGTGATGATGGAAATATTTTATGTTTGTGTTGCCTCTCATAGAAGACACTAGCTATGTGTGGAACTGAGTATTTGAAAAGTGGCTAGTGCAGCTGAAACACTGAGTTTTAAAATTTAATTTTGGTGAATTTCAATTTAAATAGCCACATGGGGTTAGTGGCTACTGTATTGGACAGCACCAATCTAAAGCAAATGTCTGGTGATAAAGAAAGGACTGCAGCAAAGTCTTCAGGAGCTGCGATAGAAATTTGTAATAAGAGGTTGAGGGAGAAAACCAAGGCTTGCTGCTGAGCTTTCCTGGACAAAATCAATGTTATCTAGAGGAGCAGTTATGCAGAGCCTCTGGACTCAGCCACCTGCATTCAAATTCAGGTGTTCTTCACCTTTTAATTCCATGATTTGAAGCAAGTTGCTAAAATCCTGTTTCATAAAATGATGAGTCTCAGACTCAGACTCACCAGGGCAGAGGTGAGTAGAGCTGGAGAGGAGGCAGGTTCAGGATCTGGCCAATCTCCCATTAGCCTGCATGGCAGGGTCCATGCACCATTAATTGAAAGGGCTTTTCTTGCTGAGAATGACATTCCAGCCACGTTCCCTGTATGGGTCATTCCTCTCGCTCACTGGCACATATGTGCCCTCACTCCAAAATAAAATTGTTTTTTTTTTTTCATTTGATTACAAAATATATTCCTGGCCATTATTAAGAAAAATACAGAAATCATGAAAAATTATAAAGAAGAAATCACAAATTATATCATCCAGAACTTTAGGAATCTGGTGAATATGCAAATAGTCCTATTTAAAGATATATACATTTACATAAGTGAGAACATGGTATACATTATGCTCTGTGATTGCTGCTTCACTCAGTAACTTGCTGTGAACATTTTGCTGTGTTAATGTGGAACTTCATAAGCACTTGGATGACTATATAATATTCTTTTTTACCAGTACGATGGACACTTAGATTGTTTATAACTTTCTCTGGTCTAAAACACTGTGTGATGAACATGTGTTCTTATGTGCTTGTGTAGTGATTTTCATAGAATACATTCTGAAATGGGGAATTTCAGTGTCAAAAAGTACATTAAAAGTTTTGATACTTAATATCTGCCCTTCAGAAAGTGCTTACTGATGTAACCACCTATCATTTTTTAAAATCTGTAACTCTTTTTTATTGTTCATTTGAATATCTTTATGTTTATTTGCCATTTGTTTTCCTCTTAGAATTGCCTATTTTATCTTTGTCATACTTTTCTGTTACTATGCTCAACTTTTCCTGTTGATTTCTGAGAGCTCTTTATGTAACCTTATTTATTTACTCATTTTTTTTTTTTTGAGATGGAGTTTTGCTCTTGTTGCCCAGGCTGGAGTGCAGTGGCATGATCTCACCTCATTGTAACCTCTGCCTCCACGTACAAACAATTCTCCTGCCTCAGCCTCCTGAGTAGCTAGGATTACCAGCGCCCGCCACCATGCCCAGTTAATTTTGTATTTTAGTAGAGATAGGGTTCCATCATGTTGGTCAGGCTGATCTCGAACTCCTGACCTCAGGTGCTCCACCTACCTTGGTTCTCCCAAAGTGCTGGGATTACAGGCATTAGCCTCCGTGCCTGGCCTTTGTAAACTTATTTAACTATTTCTTGAATTCTGAGCAATAAAATGTATGCCTTATTTGTTATTAAAAGAGAATTTGAAGTGTGGTTGATAGTATTAAAGCTCATAAAACAGGATCATTTTAATAAAGAGATGTCTGAAATTACTTAGGAGAGATATACCTAAGTTCTTCATTTCAAGAACCTACGAAAATTAGGTTTTCGTTTTAAGTCTGTATTTCCCGGAAACCAAGGCAAAGAAGGACATTGATGGTTTTACATTTTTCATAGTTTAATGAAAGCAAAGATGGAAGGAATTTTTTTTTTCCTGACCCTAATTCCTAGAAAGAATCTTCCTGAAGAAGTCTATATTAAGTGAAGACAAGCCTGCGTCCTGCTGGTTCACTATTCTGAAAAGTGCTCTACATATGAAGGAGGAAATGATGGACCCTTCACTGTCCTGGGGCACAACTTTAGGGAGTGTCCTCCAACTAGGACACAATGTGACAGTGGTGGCCCCTGGAACACATGCACGAATGAAAGAAGACACGTGACAGGAGCGTTTCCCTTTTTCTTAGGTTGTGACTGTGGGATCATGTTTTAGAGCTGAGAATCAGGAGACAGGGGTTCCAGCCTCCAATTTGCCACATACGAATTTGAGACCTGGTGCAGCTCACACCGTCTCTTGACAGAGTCAGCCAAGTTATCTGGCCACTTAACCCAGGGCCCACCATGCTAAAAGAGACCAAATTTAACCTGAACTTTCATCCTGCTTTCAGTTGGTTCCCAAAGTTTCAGCCTCTCCCCATCTTCTGTCGGTGATCTCCAGAGTTTCATCACTGGGTGCCTTGTATTTCTTTGCCTCTGCAGTGCTCCTCTGCCTCTGTACCTCCCAGTCCCTTGAACCCTGCCCTCTAGGAACGTCTACAAAATCTGACTCCCCTTTATATTCAGTTACTTTTTTGAGCTCCACATTCATCCACTTGCTGCCCTGGAAGACATGCTTCTTTGTAGCCCTCTTAAGTGACGGCTCTTTATTCTTAAATCTCCCACACACTGCCAGGTCTGGAGGTGGGCTGGTAAAAATCTTGACCCTTTAAGTTGCATTCCTCCTAAGTAAATCAGCTTCCTCTTCATTTTTGCCAGCTACTGGTCTCTTGGATATTCCCTAAACACATTGACACCTTGTTTACTACTCTTTCCTTCTCAAGTCCTGACTTACCTGGAATTATTTCAGTTCCTTGATATCCCAACTTCCACTAACTTTCTTTTGCACTCCACCTGTGCTGTGCAATCCTGGGTTCACAGTCATAATCTAGTTATTGCTTGAATCTTCTCTGATTTATGGACTAATGATTCATAGTCCTTCTCTCTTACAGCAACATCCTATCCTTCTAACTTTATTACTCAACTCCCTTCCTATCCTTCATGTTCCTGAGCTTCATTGGTATTTACAGTTCACTGAATCCTTTATGTTCTTACAAGTCACCTCCACCATTTTTAATGTTCTCTTCAATTGCAGAAATTGTAATTTGCCTACCCCACATTGATTCTTGCCCTCTTCCTGTGATTATAAACTCCAGATTTTATTCTGGGAGGCAATGTGCTTAGTTAAAAAGCTAAACTCCCCAACCTCTTTGTATGTAGGGGTAGCCAAAAATGTGACAGGAAGTTGTTGGGTAGGGCTTGCAGGAAATCAGCTATTTAAAAGATTGTCAGACAGCAGGCATGTGCCCTTTACAGCCTTTCTCCTGTTTTTGCTGCTTCTTGCCTGCAATGTGGATGTGCTGCCTGGAGTTCCAGAAGCCATCTTGGATGGCAAATTGACTTTGTGACTGGAAACCATATACAAGGAACAGTGAAAGAGAAAGATGAACCTGGGTTCTTGGTGACAAACTCATCTTGCATTGTCTACTTCCAGCTTCTTTCATGTAAGACAGAAATAAGCTCCTACCTTGTTTAGCCCCCTTTTACTTCTGGCTTCTTTTACATACACCCCATGGTCATTCCTCACTGATAGACAACCTGAGCCAGTGTATGCGCCTCAGTGCGTGATTTCCATAACTCTTTGCCCCTCTACTTTTCATCTCACCCAGACCCTGGATGAATCCAAACATTTGATTTCAAATTCAAGTGACTGTGTGTACTGCTAGAAAACAAAACAAAACAAAACAAAACAACGATGCAATAAGGCAGAGGAACATCATTGTGAATTCATACTTAACAACCACAAAGGGATCCATTCATCCTTCCATTTTTTTACAGTGACTGTTGCAAACCTTCAGCTCTCTCTTTACAGTTGCATGAGGAGGTGACCCCTCTCATCTCAGGCCATTCTTCCTTCCTACGTTCTGTGTCCTGGCCCTTTCTCCATCCTCAGGAGCCATATGTGTTGATCACCTATGGGTTCAGCTTCCCTGCCTTTACTGAATCCTTCCCACTGTCATTTAAACATGCCCAGATCTCTATCATTTCAACGACCACCATAAAACAAAACAAAACCAAAATATTTTTCTTCGGCTCAGTGGCCCCTCTGGTTACCACTGCAGCACCTGATGTATCACAGCTGCATAAATGTATATAAAAAAGGGAAACTCAACTCTTACCTTACACCATACACAAACCTTAAAAATAAATGCTAAAACTGTGATGCTATAAGAAAATATAGGAGAATATCTTGGCATCCTTGGGGACACAGAAAAATATAACTCTAAAACACAAACAGACAATTAAATTGAATTGTATTAAATTTTAAAACCTGCCTGTTAAAAGACATCATTATAAAAATTGAATAAGTAAAGTTCAGACTGTAATAAAATATTCACCATACATATCTCTGACAAAGAGATATGCCCATATCTTGTGCCATAATATTTAAAGAACTCTTACAACTCCATTAGACAATGAACTTCATTAAAAATGGCAAAAGACTTGAACAGGTACTTTCTAAAGAAGACATTCATATAGCCAATAGACATATACAAGAACGTTTAACATTATTAATTTCCAGGCAAATGGATAGTTGGCATCAACAAGCCAGCCTCCCTTCCCTCCACACAAAGGGTCAACAGCACCGTATACAAATGAGATGTGGAACAACTGGAACTCTTACACATTGTTGGTGAGAGTGCTAAAAGGTACCACCACTTTGGAAACTTGTATGGAAGTTTCTTATAAAATTAAACATACCTTTCCTTATTACCCAGAAAGTGCATCCTAGAGACATTAAAACATATATACTCAAAAAGACTCATACAAGCATATTTCATAGCAGATTTATTCATAATTGCTAAAATAGGGAAACGATCCATATGTCTGTCCATCAATAGGATAATATTTAAACGACCTAAGATAGTCATACAATGGAATACTACTCAGCAATAATAAGGAATTAACTACTAATAGATAAAACAGCATAGGTAAATCATGAAAGCATTATACTGAGTGAAAGAAATGGGACACAAGAGAGAACATGTGTGATTCCATTTATATGAAGTTCTAGAATAGGCAAACACTAATCTAGGACAATAGACATTAGAACAACAGTAGTTGACCCTGGATGGGGGCCTGAAATTTGCTGGTAAGGGGTGGAGGAAACTTTCTTGGATAATGGAACTGCTCTGTCTTGACAGAGGGTGTATTAGTCCATTTTCACACCATTATAAAGAAATATCTGGGTAATTTATAAAGGGAAGAGGTTTAATTGACTCACAGTTCTGCATGGCTGGGGAGGCCTCAGGAAACTTACAGTCATGGTGGAAAGGAAAGCAGGCACATCAAACATGGTGGCAGATGAGAGAAGAGCAGGGGAAACTGACACTTATAAAACTATCAGATCTCATGAGAATTCACTCACTATCATGAGAACAGCATGGGGGGAAACTGCCTCCATGATCCAATCACCTCCCATCAGGTTCCTCCCTTGACATATGGGGATTACAATTCGTGATGAGATTTGTGTTGGGACACAGAGCCAAACCATATCAGAGAGTGTGGGTCATGGAAGTGTATGCTTTTGTCAAAATTTATCAAAATGAATTCTTAAAATCTGTGTATTTCACTGTGTATACATTTTACCTAAAACTCAATATATTTGTATACCCACAAAATAAAGATAAATGTATAATAAACCTAATATACTTACCGCTCAACCTGAGCAATTATTAAAGTATGACAAATTTTGTTCCATCTTACCCACTGTCTGGATTATCTCAAAGCAAATGTTTCCAAATATATCTCCAAAAGATAAGGAACTGAGAGTTTTCTTTGGTTACTGCCTGAACATGTTTTCTGTCTACCTCTCTCTTTGTCCAACTCCATCCCTACTGTCAGAAGCACAATCATCTCTGACCTCCTTATTGGACTCTGCCTTCCTCCTGTGCACCTTTCCAATTCATCCTACATACAGCAGCCTCAGGATTTCAGAAATCCAGTGTGATTATGTTACTCCCTCTTGGATCCTCCTTAAAATTCTCCAAATTTTCCAGTGACTTCCTAATCCTCTAAAAATAAATACCAAAATATTTAAATGGCTGTATTAGTTTTTATCACTGCACAACGAATTACTACAAACTTAGGGACTTAAAACTACATCTATTAATTATCTCAGAGTTTCTTCTGGGTTAAAAGTCTGAGCTTAGGGTAACTGAGTTTTCTGCTTAGGGTGCTTAGGACCTCACAACGCTGAAATCAACATGTTGGCTGGGGCTGTAGGGGTCCCACCTGGAGCTCAGGATCTTCTTTCAAACTTATTGAGGCATTTGGCAGAATTCATTTGTTGTGGCTGTAAGGCAGAGGTCCCTGTTTACTTGTTGGCTGCTGCCTAGGGGTCAATTTCAGCTCCTATAGGCTGCCCTCAGGACTCAACTGCATGGTCCTCCCCATAGGCAGTCCATGCCATGGCCATTTCCTTTCTTCCAGGCCAGCAGAGAGTGTCTGCTGTTGCTTCTCGTCTTTTTTAAGGGCTCACCTGATCAGGTCAATCCTACCTGATCCCTTAAAAAAGATTAAAGCCAAATCTTTATTCTGATTAAATCAGTGACAACTACCTGCGGAAACTCTTTTGCCATTTAATATACCACAACTTCAGGACTGATTCTCCATATTCCTAGGTCCCACCTGCTCATACTCAAAGAGAGGAGATTGCAGAGTGTAGGAATCTTGTGTAACACCTTAGAATTCTGTGGACCACACTAACCCTTCCAAACTCTGTCTGCATAGGCTTCTTGCCTCCCTCTCTGGTCCCATCTAGCTTTACTCCCTGCTTACCTCTCTCTGGTCCAGTCCCTTACCCGCTGGATGCTTGCACTTTCCTGAACATCCCCTGCCCTCTCTTGACTCAGGCCCTTTGCACATGCTCTTTCTCTCTGCCTCTCCCTGTCTTCAAGCACCCCTTCATCTAGGTAAGGCCTATTCTGTCTTGAAGTCTTAAATCTGAGAGGACTTAAATCTGATAGGGATGCCATGACCCTGTCAAGTGTGCCTTAAATACGTCCTTAGAGTGTCCCTCTTTACAGAAGTCATTTGTTTGTGTTAAATATTTATACATGTTATTATCCAATGAATATCTCCTTCTTTCCTCCACTGCACTGCAAGCTCCTTGAGGTGAGGGGCTGTGGATGCTTTTGCTTACCATTTTATGCCTAGCACCTACCACTTCACCTGGTACATAGCAAGTCTCAATAAACACATATTGAATACATGAATCAGCCTCTGCCCATCCGTGCGCTATGAGGGAGCTACTTCAGTGGCTCATTCATTCTCTAATATTCTATGATTCCAAGATCCAGACCACCCAACTCCACTAACAGTCAGGAAAGTGCAACTGTTTGGGCCGCTGAAATAAAATCTTGAGCTCACCTGGAGCTCAAGATCTTCTTCCAAACTATGAAATAATTTCCAGGCATTTGATGGGGCAGAGGAGTTGCCACCTTGACTTCTTCTGCACTATTGCTTTATGGCACAGTCTGGCGGCCAATTAGCCATCATTGGCTCCTTTTCTTTTCCACCCCCCAGAATGCCCAAGCGAGACTCCTCATTTGCAGATCGATTGGCCCCTCCGCCATGATGACGGTCCAGCAGGCATAGACACAGCCTTCTGGCGTTTTTGTTGGGCAAAACATGTGACCCACTTGGTGCAGAAAGACAGTCGCTCCTCCTTGGCAGCAGTTCGGCTGTGTGATGCTGCGGGAAGAGGGCGAGGCTCACTGCCCACCCTCTGGGGAAGACTGCCTCTCCTTTCTCTCCTGGAGACATGTCATCCTCCTTGCTGGACAGCTGGGATTGCTTGGTGCTTCACTCCTCAGCCCACAGCGGATAACGAGCAGCAGGCCACCTGAATGCTGGCCTGTTTCACACTTGCCTGTCACCATGCCACCTGTCCACCTCAGCTGTGTGAGGAACACCAGATACCTGGGAGGAGTCTGGAGAGAGAGAAGCATTTCTACTCTGGATTCTCTCCCTGGGTGTGAATTACTGAAAGAGCTTGGAGAGAAACAAAAGGACATGATAATGTACTAAGTCATGTGACCTGTAGGAAAAGCCAGAAGCATCAAAGGCGGTACCCAATTCTCAAGGGAGGGAAACAAGTTCGTAGGAAAATGAGGAAGCAGGAAGCCCAGGTGCACCTCTGTTGGTGCGATACAGTGTTTTCAACAAGCAAGGCACGTGGGTATTTCTATGACAAGGGACTCCGGGTCTGACTTCCAATATGTCTGAATGGGGCTAGAAGCAGAAACTGATATTTTCCAACTGCCAATAGTTTTCCTGTCAGGATAAAAGCAGAATTCATCCCTGGAGGAATGTTGGTCTTTCGTTTTGAGAAAAATACAAAATGTTGGAGTATGCAGAGGTCAAGTCAAAATCCTGTTCTGGAGTGGGAAGTTTGAGACAGAGAAGCTCAATAGACTAGCTAAAACTATTCTACACAACAATGCGTAATAGTGGCCACTCTGGGAAGTATAATGTGTCAGAGGGGAGTTGGGGGCTTGAATTTTAGGCACTGCTGATGGTGGAGGTGGGCTGGTCCTCAACATGGCAGAGCACAGAGGGGGGGAAATGCTGGGGGGTGGGCATGGCTGATGGACCCCAGGGCCTCAATATCTAATCTGCACTCCACACTGTCCTCTCCCCGTACCCCATTGGAATCAGTGAAGTTTCTATGTCAACAACAAAACCCAATGCTGCCTAACTGAAGAAAAACATTCTGGAAAAATATGCAGGGAAGCCCATAGGTTTGAAAGGATAAATAGACAATGAAGAATCAGAAAGGCAGGAACCACCCTTGAAATGGAGAAGCAGAAGTTCAACATCCTTCTTGCTGGAATAGGCTCTTAAAGTGACCCAGTGCCCCCAATTTTCAGTCTGTGTCTCTCCATTTAAGCTTCAAGTTCCAGGTAGATAGGATCTGATTGCTCAAGTTTGGGTAGGGTATTTCTACTCCCTAATTAGATGGCTGTGCAAGACAGGGGGTGGACATTGTTGTGCACCTGGCAGCTGCCCCAACTTGGTTTCTGTAATCATCAGTCAAATTTGGTTAAAAATTTATCCTTCTGGGACATCAACAGACACTTTTCAAAAGAAGAAATACATGCAGCCAACAAGCATATGAAAAACTGCTCGATATCATTAATCATTAGAGAAATGCAAATGAAAACCACCATGAGATACCATCTCACACCAGTCAGAATGGCTGTTACTAAAATATCAAAGAATAACAGATGCTGGTGAAGTTACAGAGAAGAGGGACCCTTGTACACTGCAGGTGGGAGTGAAAATTAGTTCAGCTATTGTGGAAAGCAGGGTGGTGATTCATCAAAGAACTAAAACCAGAACTACCGTTTGATCCAGCCATCTCATTACTGGGTATATACACAAAGAAATATAAATCATTCTACCACAGAGAAATATGCACACATATTGTTCATGGCAGCACTACTCACAATAGCAAACAGGTGGAATCAATCTAAATGCCCATCAATAGAAGAATGGATAAAGAAAATGTGGTACATATACACAATTGAATATTATGCAGCCATAAAAAAGAATGAGATGATGTCCTTTGAAGGAACATGGATGGAGTTGGAGGTCATTATCCTTAGCAAACTGACACAGAAAACCAAATACCGCATGTTCTCACTTATAAGTGGGAGCTAAATACGAGAACCAGTGGGTACAAAGAGGGGAACAACAGACACTGGGATCTACTTGAGGGAAGAGTGGAGGAGGAGGGAGAGGATCAGGAAAAATAACATACAGGTACTATGCTTAGTACCTGGGTGATGAAATAATCTGTACAGCCAACCCCTGTGACACGTGACAGAAGTTTACCTATATAACAAACCTGCACATGTACCCTTGAACCTAAAACAAAACTTAAAAAAAAAAAAACTGATTCTTCCTTCCGTACTGTGTGGAAAGGAGAAAAGGATGAGTGTCCTCTGACAAGGACTCTCCCAATTTTAAAATGATATGATGTAACTGTTCTCTAGGCTTGCCCTTGCAGCACAAAATCGAATTTGAAAATATTCCTAAGTTCGTTCACTTTTATCGCCAATGAGGTAGGCACATGCTTTATGTTTTGTGTTAAATATTAAGATACCAATTTTATCTACTGTTTTCTCATCATCAATTCGGTAAAGTTTGTTTTAAACCTACTATGTGCAAAACAATGTGTAATCCCAGGCATATTTTATTTTAAACCCAACGTTTAAACATTAGTCAGCAATTTTTTTGATGTAAGGGGCAGAATCTAAGATTTGGCTCAAGCCTCAATTAGAGTTTATTGACTTTCATAATGAAGAAGTCCAGAGGTGTCTGGCTTCAGGCACAGCTAGATCCAGAAACTTAGAAAATATTGTTGAGGATAGATTTTATCATTGTCTCTTGGCTCTGATTTCCCTTGTGTGTTAACTTCACTTTGTAGATACTCTCTAATAATGGGGCAGATGGCCACTGAGAGGCCTATATATATACCCTTCCAGCTTAGGAACCCCAGTGGATAAAATTGAAGTTTGTTTTGTATATGTATGTATATACATACATATTCACATATATACATATATAAATTTATGTATGTATAAATTAGACATATATTTAATTTATGTATGTATGTAGGGTTCCACCTTCCTTCAACAGTGATTGGTCAGAGACAGGACCCAATCCAAATTTTTTTCCCTGATTATATATATATATGTGTGTGTGTGTGTGTGTGTGTGTGTGTATTTTTTTGGGGGGAAATTTTATATATATATAAATTCAGAGAAAAATTTGGATTGGGCCCTGTCCCTGACCAATCACTGTTGAAGGAAGGTAAAACTGTATAGTCCAGCCTGGGTGACCTGCCCACCTTTATGGTGATAAAAGGTGGGACACTGTGGGGTGCACGAATTGCAGTGATTCCCAGTCCATCAGAACCACATGGAATGGAATAAGATTCCCCTTAAGGAACAGGGGTTTCTGGGAAGACAGAACGATAGGTATCCACTTCAGTTATGTTTATAGACTCCTGAATCATAGATTTGGGAGAGATCTTAATCTTACAGATCATTTGTCTGTCCTCTCACTTTTAAAGATAAGGATACAGACTCAAAGAATTGGAAAGACTCCACTCATTCATTCATTCATTCATTCATTCATTCATT
>NW_016811898.1:2685795-2746379 GCF_001698545.2 Rhinopithecus bieti
AAAACAAAACTTAAAAAAAAAAAAACTGATTCTTCCTTCCGTACTGTGTGGAAAGGAGAAAAGGATGAGTGTCCTCTGACAAGGACTCTCCCAATTTTAAAAATGATATGATGTAACTGTTCTCTAGGCTTGCCCTTGCAGCACAAAATCGAATTTGAAAAATATTCCTAAGTTCGTTCACTTTTATCGCCAATGAGGTAGGCACATGCTTTATGTTTTGTGTTAAATATTAAGATACCAATTTTATCTACTGTTTTCTCATCATCAATTCGGTAAAGTTTGTTTTAAACCTACTATGTGCAAAACAATGTGTAATCCCAGGCATATTTTATTTTAAACCCAACGTTTAAACATTAGTCAGCAATTTTTTTGATGTAAGGGGCAGAATCTAAGATTTGGCTCAAGCCTCAATTAGAGTTTATTGACTTTCATAATGAAGAAGTCCAGAGGTGTCTGGCTTCAGGCACAGCTAGATCCAGAAACTTAGAAAATATTGTTGAGGATAGATTTTTATCATTGTCTCTTGGCTCTGATTTCCCTTGTGTGTTAACTTCACTTTGTAGATACTCTCTAATAATGGGGCAGATGGCCACTGAGAGGCCTATATATATACCCTTCCAGCTTAGGAACCCCAGTGGATAAAATTGAAGTTTGTTTTGTATATGTATGTATATACATACATATTCACATATATACATATATAAATTTATGTATGTATAAATTAGACATATATTTAATTTATGTATGTATGTAGGGTTCCACCTTCCTTCAACAGTGATTGGTCAGAGACAGGACCCAATCCAAATTTTTTTCCCTGATTATATATATATATGTGTGTGTGTGTGTGTGTGTGTGTGTGTATTTTTTTGGGGGGAAATTTTATATATATATAAATTCAGAGAAAATTTGGATTGGGCCCTGTCCCTGACCAATCACTGTTGAAGGAAGGTAAAACTGTATAGTCCAGCCTGGGTGACCTGCCCACCTTTATGGTGATAAAAGGTGGGACACTGTGGGGTGCACGAATTGCAGTGATTCCCAGTCCATCAGAACCACATGGAATGGAATAAGATTCCCCTTAAGGAACAGGGGTTTCTGGGAAGACAGAACGATAGGTATCCACTTCAGTTATGTTTATAGACTCCTGAATCATAGATTTGGGAGAGATCTTAATCTTACAGATCATTTGTCTGTCCTCTCACTTTTAAAGATAAGGATACAGACTCAAAGAATTGGAAAGACTCCACTCATTCATTCATTCATTCATTCATTCATTCATTCATTAGTACTATGCTTTGCAGATATAACCATAGCCAACACAATCATAACACCAACCTCCAAGAAATATTTTGTCCTGCAGAAAAAGCAAATAGAGGAGCAAAGAGCTGATCACAATACAGCATGGTGGGTGTTACTGGAGGAGTAAGAATGGGAGGGTTGAAAGCACATAAGAGGAGCTACTAACCCGGTTTGGGGTGCCCTCTATGAGGAAGGAATATCAAAACTCAGACCCAAAGAATGGGTATATTAGCTAAGGTAATGCTAGCTGCTGTAACAAACAAAATCCGCACATCCCCACATTTCACTGACATGACTGAAGTTTACTTCTCATTTATGGAACTTTCAATGTGTTTGGTGGGTGGCCTTCTTCACAATGATTTAGGGACCCAGGCTCCATCCATCTTGTAGCTCCATCATTTCCTAGGACCTGGAAATCCTTTCCTTCCAGTTGGTAGATGGAAAAATAGGGCAGAGTAGGCACACTTGCCTCTTAACCACTGTGCCCAGGAATGGCTGCATATTTACACTCACATTCTACTGGGGACATCTGGTCACCTGGCCCACCTGGATGCAAAGGGCTTGGAAATATAGTTGCTGGCTTGGTAGCCACATACCAGCAATAACTGCATTCTGTGGAAGGTGAAAATGAAGCTTTAGTGCCTCTGACTCAATGAGTTAGCCAAGCAATGAGAAAGAGGCTTGGTGTCCTAGCTAAAGAATGGGACATTTAAAAAAGTCCCAGAGGTGAGGAAAATGCACGCCCAATTTGAATGTTGCCAGATTTATGCCACATTTAACTGATAAAAATAGCTGGGAGCAGTGGCTCATGCCTATAATCCCAGCACTTTGGGAGGCTGAGGCAGGCAGATTACTTGAGGTCAAAAGTTTGAGACCAGCCTGGCCAACATGGCAAAACCCCATCTCTACAAAAAAAAAAAAATTAGCCTGGCATGGTGGCACGTACCTGTAATCCCAGCTACTCAGGAGGCTGAGGCATGAGAATTGCTTGAACCTGGGAGGTGGAGGTTGCAGTGAGTCAAGATCATCCTGCTTCACTACAGCCTGGGCGACAGGGCAAGACTCCATCTGAGAGACAGAGAGAGAGAGAGTCACATTTAAATTTTATTTTATTTATTTAATTCTAACTAACTATTTTACGGATTAATTTATTCATTCTAAAATATTATTCTGGGATTCAAAAATTAAAGTAAATTTAAATTAGTCAAATTTAAATTTATTTAAATTTTAATCCCAAATAATGCTTTAGGATAAATATGACCCAAACATTCCATGGGATATACTTACACTAAAAGTTATCCACTGTCTATCTGAAAGTTACAGTTAAGCTGGATCCTGTATTTTATCTGGCTATTCTACATTTAGGGAAAGAGCAAATAGTTCAGAATGACCAGAGCATAGAGTTTCGGTGAGAGGGAATTGGAGATTATGAAGATGGAGAAGTAAGCACAGACCAGGCTTGGGAAAGTCCTTTTAAGTCATACTAAAAATTTTATTCTGATAGCAGAGAGGGTCATCAAAGGGTTTTAAATAGGGGACAGGGTGTGAGGCATGCTCAGATCTGCATTTTAGGAAACTCTAGAGGTGGTGAAGAATATGGATTATAGTGGAGGTAATAGAATGGGTGAGAAGAGCAATGGGATGGTGGCCAAACCAGGGGCCAAACCCAGGTCTCCAAGACTGAATTCATCAATGCATGATTTTTCAAGGTGCTTGGAAGCTGTTTAGAATAGTGGGAACAACAGGGCTTCTGGAGACCTTGGGTCCAATTCTGAATAGCTGGGTAGCCTTTAGCCCTTTCTAGGCCTCACTTCCTTATCTCTAAATTCCTCCAGAGCTCTAGGATTTGACCTATTCCTGCAGAACGAGTCTCTTCTATCTCAGCATTCTGGTTTCTTCCATACTCAGACACTGAAAGTCTAAGAATCTCACAGTTACAAGTCAGACCATGCCTGGCTCTGGTGCTTATATAACTGTCAAAATCTTCACCATGTTTTTCCTCTATCAACAGTTCAGTGCTATCAGCCTAGCTTCCACTGGCAAATCCATCACGTTAAGCTGAAAGAAGTCACACCTACCAGGCCCAAGCTGTTTATCTCAATAATTTCCCCACATAAAGCACAAACAGGGGACTATTTATTTTCCTTCCTGACATACATAAGGCTGTTAAAAGTCCGAGCGCACTGGCAGTTTACATGAAGCTAACCTTAATTGCATACTAGAGAACCATAAAAGGAAGATCAGGGCCTCATTAGCTAGCGACCAATTTTACATTTTTCTCCTCTGACCAAAGCTGTTTAAAAATGCGGAGTACTATCTCATTCCAGCCAGACATAAATTTCAGTGCTGTCAAAATGCCCTTGCTGAATTCCAGCTTTTCTTGAAAAGCTTGAAAATGTTCAGTGTGTCAACTTGGATTACAGAAACAAAATGTTATATCTTCCTTGGTTTCCCCCAACCCCAAATGAATGAATCTCTCTCTCCTATATAGACAGCACAACCTCAGTGACTCAGAGTACATGATCCTGATCAATTTTGTTTTTTATGATTCAGGACTAATCAGAAATACTTTCACCCCTCCTTGTGTAAAATTTTCCTGGCCTTCCTGTTTTTTCAGGGCACCTATGTTGTGTCAGGGACTCTGACATCAGTGTACTTTTGTGTGTCATATCTCCATATCCACAATTGTGGCCCAAATGTCTACCACCTCCATAACCTTCTCCTGCCTAACTGCAGGGCTGAAGCTCAATGCTCCTTGCCTGAGTTCTGCAGCATCTCTGGTAGCTCCCAAGTCAGCCCATTGGCCGCAGTCACCAGAAAGCATCACTCTGCAATTTGGCTTCTGCTTCAGCTCCCCTTTCCTTCGGCCAGTGCCTGCTCAGGTATTAGGAAAATTCTCCCTCCTCTTGTACTGCTAATGTCACCATTATCTGTGTCAGGCCCACTTCCAGCTGCTGCCTGGAGGGAGCTGGATCATATTCATAGAGTCAAGGAGTCCTTACAACTCTATATCCCACTTTGCCACTGGGCCCCCAATGCAGCTTTTCTTGTGCCCAGCATCTCACTAAATCCTCATCAGCTTCCACTCCATGTTTATCCCCATTGGGTGCCCACCCAGGCTAATGGACCTGAATCGTGAAGGAGGTCCTCTGGCTTTGACATTTCCTTTCCCGTCTCATTCTCCCTCCTTACTTCCAGCAAGCTTCTCTTTCCTAGGTGATATGGGTTGGCTGTGTCCCAGTTCAAGTCTCATCTTGAATTGTAGCTCCCATAATTCCCACATGTTGTGGGAGGGACTTGGTGGGAGATCGTTGAATCACAGGGGCGGTTTCCTCCATACTGTTCTCTTGGTAGTGAATAAGTCTCACCAGATCTGATGGATTAAGGGGAGACCCCTTTTCTTGGTTTTCATCCTCTCTCTTGCCTGCTGCCAATGTAAGACGTGTCATTCACCTCCTGCCATGGTTGTGAGGCCTCCCAACCATGTGAAACTGTGAGTTCATTAAACCTCTTTTTCTTTATAAATTACCCAGTCTCAGGTATGTCTTTATCAGCAGCGTGAAAATGAACTAATACACTAGGTATATATAAAATTAAAATGTAAAACTTTATGTCTTCATAGCCATAAACTGAGGCTTCCATCTATATGGATGAAGTGTAACTGATGGCTAACACATAGGTAGCACATGCCAGTCACTGCTCTAAGTGTCTCTCATGTAAAAATTCATTTAGTCTTCACATCAACCCCAGGAGGTAGATGGTATTGTTATCCCTACGTATAGACAAGGAAACTGTAATAGTCAGGGTTCTCTAGAGGGAAAGAACTAATCAGATAGATACATTATATTAGTCAGGGTTCCCTAGAGGGACAGAACTAATATACATATGAGTTTATTAAGTATTAACTTATATGATCACAAGTTCCCACAATAGGCTGTCTGAAAGCTTGAGGAGTAAGGAGAGTCAGTCTGAGTCTCGAAACTGAAGAACTAGGAGTCTGATGTCTGAGGGCAGGAAGCATCCAGTATGAAAGAAAGACGTAGGCTGGGAGGCTAGGCCAGTCTTGCTTTTCAAATTTTTCTGCCTGCTTATATTCTAGCCTTGCTAGCAGGCTATTAGACTGTGCCCACCCAAACTACAGGTGGGTCTGCCTTTCCCAGCCCACTGACTCAAATGTTAATCTCCTTTGGCAACATCCTCACAGACAACTATCCTTCTTAAAACCAGAAAAGCACCAATCACCAATCCAAATACTATCACATGAAGTTAACAATACTTAAATGCTGATGTGAAGTCAAAACATCTTATGTCACATGATAAAGGAGAAAGGAAGTAAAATGAAGACATTTTCTTAGTACAAGTGTATACACACACAAACATGTTCTTAACAAAAGAAGGAGAAAATACTCATGACAATTACAGTCCTCATTTCTGCAGCTGATCACATGGTCGTAGCTGATATTGATGACTACCTTCTTCTACTACCCATTCTGTATTTCCTTTGCCTTCAGTAAAGCACCTCAGCAGGTCGTGATTTTTTTTTCCTGGTGGAGATATTCATTCCTGAAGAGTCTGGGCCATTTGTAGTCCTGCCTGGATTGTGCTGTTGTAGTTTCCCATTGACCTTAAAAAGGCATGGTGACACTAAGAGATCCCACCCTAATGGATCTCCTGTATTCCATGCATACTCTTCCTTACCTCTGTTGTGGAGTAGCAGACTGACTTCATCTTGATAGTCTGGGTCAGTCACCACAGTCAACACTGTAACTCCCTTCTTAGTTTGTTGACTTAAAGGTAGGAGGCACCCAAGGTGTCCTGGTGGCAATCTTAACTTCCAGTTTAATGGAATCATTGTTGTGTTTCCTGGTGGCAGCGTTCCTCTCTCTGGAACTAGGACCTCTAGGCCAGCAGAACTTAATGTCGCGGGAACAGAAAGTAGAAGTTTTGCTAGTGGATCATTAGGGGTGATGGTGAGTGGTGCCACTTCCATTTCCACTTTGTGATTCCCGGGCCCATGAATCCTGGCAATAGGAGAAACAGCACAATATATTGGATGCTGATTCAGAGCATACATGGCCTTTCGGAGAACTTTGCCCCAGCCCTGCATAGTATTGTCACCAGTTGGCATTGTAATCGTGACTTCACAAGGCCATTCCACCGTTCTGTCAATCCAGCTATTTCAGGATGATGGGGAACATGGTAAGGCCAGTGAATTCCATGAGCATGAGCCCACTGCTGCACTTCTTTAGCTATAAAGTGAGTACCTTGGTCAGAGGCAATGCTGTGTAGAATACCATAACGATGGATAAGGCATTCTGTGAGTCCATGGATAGCAGTCTTGGCAGAAGCATTGTGTGCAGGATAGGCAAACCCATATCCGAAGTAAGTGTCTGTTCCAGTGAGGACAAACCTCTGCCTTTTACATGATGGAAGAGGTCTAATATAATCAACCTGCCACCAGGCAGCTGGCTGATCACCCCAAGGAATGGTGCCATATCGAGGGCTCAGTGTTGGTCTCTGCTGCTGGCAAATTGGGCACTCAGCAGTGGCCGTACCCAGGTCAGTCTTGGTGAGTGGAAGTCCATGTTGCTCACCCATGCATACCCTCTGTTCCTGCCACCATGACCACTTTGTTCATGGGCCCATTGGCCAATGACAGGGGTGGTCTGGCAATGACAAGGGTGGCTAGGAAAAGAGGCTGAGTGATGTCCACAAAGCAGGTCATACTATTTACATGATTATTAAAATCCTCCTCTGCTGAGGTCACCCGTTGATGAGCACTCGCATGGGATACAAATATCTTCACAGTTTGTGACCACTCAGAGAGGTCCCTCCACATACCACTTCCCCAAATTTCTTTGTCACCAATTTTCCAATCATGTTTCTTCAAGTCCCTGAGCCATAGCCAGCTCAGCCTTGATGAGTAGAAGTTCATGTTGCTGAGTGCATGCGTAACCTCCATCCCTGCCTCCATGGCCACTTTGTTCATGGGCACATTGGATGATGACAGGACGGGCTGGTGAAAGAGGCTGAGTGGTGTCCACAGAACAGGTCATCCTATCCACTTGATTATTAAAATCTTCCTTTGCTGAGGTCACCCATTGGTGAGCACTCACATGGGATACAAATATCTTCACAGTTTTTGACCAGTCAGAAAAGTCCATCCACATACCTCTTCCCCAAGTTTCTTTGTCGCTAGTTTTCCAATTATACGTCTCCAAGTCCCTGAGCATCCAGCCAAACCATTGGCTACGGCCCATGAATCAGTGTATAATTGCACATCTAGCCATTTCTCCTTCCATGCAAAGTACACAACCAGGTGCACTGCTGGAAGTTCTGCCACTGGGAAGATTTCCCTTCACTGCAGTCCTTCAGGAATATCCTGGAAAGGAGCTGTAGTGCTGCAGCTGTCCACTTTCTGGTAGTTCCTGCATATCGTGCAGAATCATCTGTGAACCAGTCCCTAGTGTTCTCTTCCTCTGTCAACTGATCATAGGGAACGCCCCATGAGGGCTTCGTTGCAGGGTCGGGGAGAGAAGGCAGGGTGGCAGGAGTGGAGACATGGGCATGTGAGCCACTTCCTCACGTAACTTACTTGTACCTTCAGGACCTGCTCAAACCCGATCTCGTATATGCCAGTTCCATTTGATGATGGAATGCTGCTGTGGGCAGCCCACTTTACGGCTAGATGGGTCAGAAAGCACCCAGTTCATGACAGGCAGTTCAGGTCACATAGCAACTTGATAACCAATTGTCAAATGTTCAGTTTCCACCAAAGCCCAGCAATAGGCCAAGAGCTGTCTCTCAAAAAGAGAGTAGTTATCTGCAGAAGATGGCAGGGCCTTGCTCCAAAATCCTATAGGCTTCTCCTGTGATTCACCTATGGGGGCCTGCTAAAGGCTCCAGATAGCATCCCTATCTGCCACTGACACCTCAAGCACCACTGGATCTGCTGGGTCATGTGGACCAAGTGGCAGAGCAGTTTGCACAGCAGCCTGAACCTGTTGCAGAGCCTTCTCCTATTCTGGACCCCACTCAAAACTGGCAGCCTTTTGGGTCACTTGATAAATGGGCCAGAGTAACACAGCCAAATGTGGAATGTATTGCCTCCAAAATCCCAATAGACCCACTAGGTGTTGTGTCTCTTTCTTGGTTGTAGGAGGGGACAAATGAAGCAGCTTATCCTTCACCTTAGAAGGAATATCTCAACAGGCCCCACACTACTGGACCCCTAGAAATTTTACTGAGGTAGAAGGTCCCTGAATTTTAGTTGGATTTATTTTCCATCATCTGGCACACAAATGTCTCACCAATAAGTCCAGTGGTTTGCTACTTCTTGCTCACTGAATCCAGTCAGCATAATGTCATCAATGTAATGGACCAGTGTGATATCTTGTGGAAGCGAAATGCAATCAAGGTCTTTCCAAATAAGATTATGACCCAAAGCCAGGGAGTTGATATACCCCTGAATTAGGACAGTAAAGGTACCTGAAGGCAAATTGCTTCTGGTAGGACTTATGGACATGAATGAAGAAATGGGCATTTGCCAAGTCAATGGCTGCATACCAGGTACCAGGAGATGAGTTAATTTGCTCAAGCAATGAAACCACATCTGGTACAGCAGCTGCAACTGGAGTCACCACTTGGTTAAACTTATAATAATCCACTGTGGTTCTCCATGATCCATCTGTCTTTTGCACAGGCCAAATGGGAGAGTTAAACAGGGATGTGGTGGGAATCACCACTCCTGCATCTTTCAAGTCCTTGGTGGTGGCACTAATCTCTACAATCCCTCCAGGGATGTGATATTGTTTTTGATTTACTGTTTTTCTAGGTAGGGGCAGCTCTGATGTCTTCCATTTGGCCTCTCCCATCATAATAGCCCTCACCCTACCAGTCAGGGAGCCAATGTGGGGGTTATGCCAACTGCTAAGTATGTCTATGCCAATTGGCACTGGGGAAATGACCACAGGATGAGTCTGAAGACTCACTGTATATCAGACGTGAGCCAAAACTCCATTAATTACCTGACCTCCATAAGTCCCTTTTTTTTTTTTTTTTTTTTAGCTGAAGGACCACGATGATGATGTTTTGGGTCCTCTGGGATCAACGTCAGCTCAGACGCAGTGTCCAGTAGTCCCCAAAATGTCTCATCATTTTCCTTTCCCCAGTGCCCAGTTACCCTGGTAAAAGACTGGAGGTCTCCTTGGGGAAGGATGGGAGAAAGATTTACTGCATAAATTGTCAGTAATCTAGTGAGGTCCTTCCTTAGGGACCCAGCCTCCCCTTCATTCAAGGGTTTCTGAGTCTGTAAACTGGCTCAAGTCTGGAAATTGATTGAGGGACTGCGATTCTCTATTTTTATAATTCAAATTGGTCTTTAGTTCATTCGGCCTAGAAATTTTCTGCCTGTATAAATTAAGTAGGAATGCAGTAGACTTCCTATCAATTTCACTTCTAGGAACACCATGATTAATTAGCCAATGCCAGAGCTCTACATGAGTCAGACTATTCTGATTGCCACTTTGATTTCACTGTCCATTACGGTAGCTACACCCACCTTGCCTTTGACAGTTGAGTGCCACCACTTGGCTCCTGCCACCTCGGGATCTAATTATTCACATTGTATTTAAATTTTGTAGTTGAGTAACTGCTGTTTGCACTGTTAGATCTGACATACACAGAAGAGCAATTACAGGACTCTTCAAAGGTGCAGGTGCTGCCCTCACCAATCTATTTCACAAGGCATTGGTCAAGGGTATATCTTTTGGACTCTCCCAGCTGGGATGAGTAGGTCTAAAGTGACTTATCCACTCCACCATCCCAGTCTCCCTAAGTCTTTGGATCCCTTCCTCTACATTAAACCAAGAAAGATCAGGCATTTCTAGCTTGCTCACAGTGGGCCATCTTTTAATCTACATTTCAGCTAACTAATCAGATAAATGATTAGAACCTTTTTTAACCCCCTGAGCTACAACATTAAATGCAGAGTCCCTACTTAATGGGCCCAAATCAACAAATTCAGCCTGATCCAACTCTATGTTCCTTCCATCATTATCCCACACCCTTAGTATCCATTCCCACACCTATTCTCCAAATTTCTGTGTGTACAAATTAGAAAACGCAAGCAGTTCTTTTTGAATGTAGGGCACCTTCTCATGGGTCACACACTCATCTTCACCTCTAGGGGTCCGCCGTGACTTTAGCCTAATTATAGGTCTAGAAGCAAACAGGGATGTTGGGAGTGGCTCCTGAGGAGAATCAACTATATCTTGCCTGGCAACTGCCTCAGGGGAGGCCATCATTGTTGCCTCAGGCAGCTCAGGGTTTATCTCCTAGGATAACGGTGGAAAGGCTAATGGCAGCACAGTTCCGGGAGGGGATGTTGCCACTGCTGGGGATGGGGAAGCTGTTTCTTCTGGCAAAAAAGGTTCATCAGAGTTAACAAACTCAGTGTCCTCAGCATCATCAGGATCCTTCCACACATCCCCATTCCATGTTGTAGGGTCTCATTCTTTTCCAACCAATGCCCTTACTTTAACAGTAGACACCTGATGAGGCGGTGCATGCACCTTTCGTTGCAGGTCAGTCACTCACGTGATAAGAACTTGTTTGTTTTTCCACAATTTCAGCTCTTTCTCTACAGGAGATAAGGTGCTCACTCAGGGCAATCTTAGCATATTTGAGGCTCCATATCTGCTTCTGAAGCCAGTAGATAGAATCCTGAGTTCATCATTTTCTTTCATCACTTTGTCCACTGAACTTAGGAGCAACCAATCAGCTTCATTATATTCCTTGGTTCTCCACATATGGTCAAAGGTATTATGTATAGAGTCACTAAGCTCCTTGCCTCTCACAAGTGATGAATCAGAAGTGTCAAATGCATTTATTTTGCATAACTCTCTAAACAGTTCATGCCAAGGACTATCAGTGTTCTCCATACTATTAGAAGTAGAGTCCTTAGCATTTTGGTTCTAATTATTTTAAGCAGCCAACTCCAGAAACCCCAAAACCAATGAAAGAACTCCATCCTTAATATTCTGTTCCTCTAGAACCATTCCTGGTACCAAAATGTGTTTCAGTCAGCTTTTCCTAGGGGGACAGAACTAATAGGATAGATAGATATAAAGGGGAGTTTATTAAGTACTAACTTACACAATCACAAAGTCCCACAGTAGTCTGTCTGCAAGCTTGAGGAGCAAGGAGAGCCAGTCTGAGTCTCAAAACTGAAGAACTTAGAGTCCAATGTTTGAGGGCAGGAAGCATCCAGCATGGGCGAAAGAGGTAGGCTGGGAGCCTAGGCCAGTCTCGCCTTTTCACATTTTTCTGCCTGCTTTATATTCCCTGGCAGCTGATTAGATGGAGCCCACCTGATTAAGGGTGAGTCTGCCTTTCCCAGCCCACTGACTCAAATGCTAGTTTCCTTTGGCAACACCCTCACAGACACACCCAAGATCAATACTTTGTATCCTGCAATCCAATCAAGTTGACACTTAGTATTAACCATCACACACACACACACACACACACACACACACACACACACCGGTGTTTAAGTAGTATTAACTTAACTATTTAATTAACTATTGTGGGATCTTGTGATCCCACAATAGGCCATCTGCAAGCTAAGGAGCAAGGAAGCCAGTCTGAGTCCCAAAGCTGAAGAACTTGGGAATCCAATGTTCAAGGGTAGGAAGCATTCAGCATGGGAGAAAAATGTAGGCTGGGAGGCTAAGCCAGCCTAGTCTTTTCACATTCTTCTGCCTGCTTTTTATTCTGGCTGTGCTGGCAGCTGATTAGATTGTGCCCACCAGGATTAAGGGTGGGTCTACCATCCCAGCCTATCCACTCAAATGTTAATCTCCTTTGGCAACACCCTCACAGACACACCCAGGATCAATACTTTGCATCATTCAATCAAGTTGACATTCAGTATGAACCTAAGGTAGAAACATGTAAATCATTCAGCATGGATGTGGTAATGTCACGTTTGTGCTGATAAACATCATGCTATATGGCTGACTATATACACCATGTTATTTACTGACTCTCCGATAATGGGGTGTCTATAGGGGGTGGGACAGGTATTAACTACACTAATAAATCACAGCCAGCAAATTCCAGATCGTACTGAAGTTCTTTGAGAGAGGGAATACTGTTGCCATTTTATTGATGAAATGACTGAAGCACAGGAAGGTTAAAAACCTCAAAGTCAATGAGCTGAATTTGAAGCATCCAGGGTTCAGCCAGGCACACCTTACTGCAGAGACAGAGCTCATGGCATTGCACTCACCACCTTCCTTTCTAAGGTAGATCATTCTGTGTTCCTCCTTTAACAACTGTATGACACGTAATGCAGCCAAGTTCTTCATGGAGAAGCTAAGATTAAGCAGATTTCTGGGGATGGAAGGAGGGACACTAGACCTGGAGCAGAAGGACTGACTCAGGGGCCTCAATGACATGGCTTCCTTGCTATGTGACCTTGGACAAGGGGCTTCAGTTCTCTGGTTTTAATTTATCAAATGGACATTTGTTCATTTGCCCAAACAAAAGAAAGAGAGAAGGAAAGAGAGAGGGAGTGAAAGAGAGAGAGAGAAGGAAAGAGAGAATTGTATAGCATGAAGAAAGTAGATTCTGGAGTCTGATTTTGTGAGCTCAAATCCTGGGACTTGGGAGAAGAGATCTAGGACCCCAGTAGGTCACCAAACATCTCTCAGCCTCAGTTTCTCCATTTGTGAAGGAAGGATGATATCAGGGCCCACCTCAAAGCTTTACAATGAAGAGTAATAATAAAATAGTACACGTCAAGCCCTCAGTTTCCAGAGTCTGGCATGGAGTCAGCAGTGTACAAAGGACAGCTATTTTTATTAACTCAACCTCCATCCCCTGGGGCCCAGTACGTGTTAGGCACTGCATATAGAACATTTACCAAGACAAATGAGGACAAAACCCTGTCTTATTGGCCCCCTACCTCTCAGGAGAGCTGAGAAAAACAGCAGACATAATATTTTGTGCAGTGTGGAGCTGGATGTTTTTGCTGTTTTGTAGGACTGTGGGTCAAATGCAGATGTGGAATGGAACAGGATAGAAAGTATATTTAGAAGGAGCACTGGACTGTGAATAAAGAAGCTTAGATTCTATTCTTAGTTCGGCCAGTAAGAAATCATGTGACCTTGGGCAAGTCACGTCTTTCCCAACACTGTAAATCCTTGCCTCTAAAATGATGGGGTTGTACAAGAAGCATTTTAAGAATCTCTCTCAACTGTGTCCCTCTCTGATTCTGTGTTGTAGCTTTAGCTAGAGTCTTTGAAATCCTGCAAGTTATTTTGGGTAAATTATTTTTATTTCTTTTTGATCCAGGGTTTTGCTCTGTTGTCCGAGTTGGTCTCAAACTCCTGGCCTCGAAAGATCCTCTTGCTTTAGCCTCTGGAAATGCTAGGATTATAGGCCTGAACCACCACACAAGGCTTGTTTGGGATAAATCCCTAACAGAAACTTTTTTTTTTAAAGGATTGAGATTTGCCTTTTCTCCTCCATGTAGAGGATCGCACTCAAGATCAGCGATCGAGGGTTTCTGACTGGTAGGTTGATGCTGGTAGAGATTTTGCTCTGTGTTTGTTGGTACCAGTTAATATACAAATGGGACCTAATCCCAGGAGAAGGGGACTCAACACTGCAGGGATTTTCTTTGTTGAGAAACATGCTCATTCATCCTTTTTGTTATTCCCATTCTCGTCTTCTAAAAACTAGCAAGGCCTCATCAGCCTGAGGGTCCCCTGAGTTTTAGAAGCTTGCCGTGGCACTCGCTGTCCTCCTCAGAGAAGCTGCCAGTGGGCCCCAGAACTCCTACTAAGTTTGCTTCATCACATTCATAGCCTCAAATTGCTACTTGGTCACCCTCTGGCCTTCTGGCCCTCAACTCTTCACTGGCTGATCAGACCTCAGGTAGGGGAGGAAAGGGTGTTGATATCTGGCTTAGGAAACATCCAGGCCACAGGAGTGTTTCAGGATCCCTGGGAATGCTCCTTTGTCTTCTTTTCCCCTTCTCATTCTCTTGTTTTCTGCCATCTCATCTGTGTGTGTCAGTCTCCTCTACCCCTTTTATCGTCAAATTGTTTGGTGTCACATCCTGAAGTGCAGAACAGTGGTATGGTGCATCTCTCTCTTAAAAGGATCTGAACTATGAGGTATCTTCTTTCCTGTTAATGTGGTTTGGCTGTGTGTCCCAACACAAATCTCATCTCAAATTAGAATCCCCACGTATTGAGGGAGGGACCTGTCATCCCCACATGTGGAGGGACGGAGGTGATTGGATCATGGGGGAGGTTCCCCTCATGCTGTTCTCATGATAGTGAGTTCTCACAAGATGTAATGGTTTTATAAATGGTAGTTTCCCATGCCTTCCTTTCTTTCTCTCCTGCTCCCTTGTGATAAAGGTGTCTGCTCCCCATTCAGCCGCGACTGTAAGCTTACTGAGGCCTTCCCAGCCACGTGGAACTGTGAGTCAATTAAAGCTCTTTCCTTTATAAATTTCCCAGTCTAGGGTATTTCTTTATAGCAGTGCAAAAATTGACTAATATATCATTGTATTCTATGTTTTTTTCTTTCTCTAAAAAATCTACAAATTGTAAGGAACACAGGCTTTGGAGGCACAGACCTTGGTTCTGAATTCTGAGAGCTGTGTGCTGTGTGACCCCAGGTGAAGTACTCAACTTCTCTGAACCTTAGTTTCCTCAGCTCAAACGTGACATCATATACATTCACACTGGGGTGATTGCCTTCTAACTTGCCCCTCCATACCACTATCCCAGGGCAGGTGGGTGGAGCTTTAAAAAATAAAGCAAATCTTGCCAAATCATGGCCACAGTTCTACTCAATATCCAACTGTGGCTTCCCGAAGCATTCAAAATAAATTCCAAACTCCTTTCCGGGGTCCATGAAGCCCTGCATGAGCTCACCGTGCATCATGCTCCCCTCACTCACTAGGCTTCCCAGGATCCCTGCTGCCCCAGGGCCCTTGGGTGTGCTGCTCCTTCTCCTCAGAAGAACGTCCCTCATACTCTTCATTTGGCAGATCCTGCAGACTCTCAAGCCTCAGCTTAAATGTCACCTCTTCAGATAGACCTCCCTTGACCCCCTTCCCAATCAAATTTGGCGACTCTGCTTATATTTTTCCATTTTAAAAAATGGATTAATTAATATTTACTTTTGAAAATTGTGGCAAAATATACATCACAAAATTTACCATCTTAACCATTTTTTAATGTACAGTTCAGTGGCTTTAACTACATTCCCCTTATTGTGCAACCATCACCACTATCCATCTGGAGAACTTTTCATTGTTTAAAACCGAAACTCTGTGCTGATTAAACAATAACACCCCATTGCTCACTCGCTCTCCAGCTCCGGGTAACTACCATTCCACTTTCTGCCTCTGAGAATTTCACTACTTGATTCCTTATTGATATGGTTTGGCTGTGTCCCCACCCAAATCTCATCTTGAATTGTAATCCCCATAATCCCCGTGTGTCGAGGGAGGGACTCAGCAGGAGGTGATTGGATCATGCATTATATCATTAACACATTTTTATAGCATTTTGAGGAGTTTTGCGAGAGAGTCAAACAGTCATCCTCCCTTCCCACCTTCAAAGATAGGGGAGAGTTTGAAATGCATGTAATGTTGAAGGAGTAACTAGGGAAGGTGGAACCTCAAAACTGATGCTGACTAATCCCTTCATGCCTTAATAGCATGTGGGCCATGCAGTGTTATTAAACCTTCCGTCTCTCCTCTTTTCCCTGGGAGAAGTGATCCCCATCTTCCCATCTTTCCTCAGAGGACCTATTTAAGGAAAAAGACCATGGGGCCTATAGGTTATGAGTTCTTTGACCTTCCCCTGGATAACTTAGATGGATCCCAGTTGCAGAGAGATCAAAATATCCCTAGGGTTAGCCAAGCCCATTACCTGGTACTTTCCACACCTGGCAAAGATTCTGCCTTGGAAACTATTGACATGAGTCCTATGGGGAAGAACCTTCTGGGAATTTAGCAATACGCATAGCAGACTGTCCCTGCAGAACCCCTAAGTCCAGTCTGTGACAAGGTTGCGGTGTTGTCTGGTGAAAAGGAAGAGCTCCCTAAACTTGAATTTGAACTTGACTGGAGCTTGGTTTGCCTTACTGATACAGTTTTGGAGAAGACCTGGGTGTATGTGACATTCAGAATAAAATTCTTCAGTTGATCAATATCTGTTAACGGCTAAAATATTTGTTGTTAGCTTTTGTTTGGGGTTAGTGAAAACTTGTAAATG
Organism: Rhinopithecus bieti; assembly: GCF_001698545.2. Lineage (NCBI taxonomy): Eukaryota > Metazoa > Chordata > Mammalia > Primates > Cercopithecidae > Rhinopithecus > Rhinopithecus bieti. The sequence continues at coordinate 2,702,403 of NW_016811898.1, forward strand.
CAAAACCTTATTATTTAACTAAAAGCTACTTGTAATATTAGGGGTACTCATAGGGGTATTCACATGTCAAAATCAATTCCATTGTGTATGGGTAAAAAAAATTGGTTTTGCATTAAAAAATTGTAGTACATTTTCCCAATTACATAGTTTATGTATGTTCATTATAAACAAAAACAAAATATCAAAATGATCTATAAGCCCACCAATCTAATGTTGGCTAACATTTTAGTGTCTATCTTTTAGGCATTTTATGTGTGTTTATAAATTTTAAAGAAAAATGCGGCCGGGCATGGTGGCTCACACCTGTAATCCCAGCACTTTGGGAGACCGAGGTGGGCAGATCACAAGGTCAGGAGTTTGAGACCAGCCTGACCAATACAGTGAAACCCTGTCTCTACTAAAAATGCAAAAATTAGCTGGACATGGTGGTGCACACCTGTAGTCCCAGCTACTCGGGAAGCTGAGGAAGGAGAATCAGCAAACAGCTGGTTGCTGGTTTTGGGCACTATGCGCGCGCGTGTGTGTGTAGCTTGCAGGCATGTGTGTGCCTACATATATGCTTGTGAGTATACATACTTCCTGCTAATTCTCTCATGGAGGCAAACAAAAGCTAGCAGTCCCTGCTTCTAAGTCAGTTCCTTTCTTAGTCTCAGTCTATCATTTTGTCCTTATTTGCCTGGCTGACTTGCAGAACCTTAACCCATACCCTGGCTTCTGACACCTGTTTTTTTCCCCTCACCATGGAATCTGAATTTCCAGTGATGGTCAGTAGAATTATCAAGCCTTGAGAATCCCAGGAGTTGAGGTCCCTCTCAGCTGGAGGTGAGGCTTGCTCTCTGCCGGCCTTGGCTCTCACAGGACATGTCCCATTGGGCTTCCTTCCTGGCCACTCTTCCCACCCTGCTTCCACTAAGGGGAATTCAGGCTACTGGGGACCACTGGAAAATGACGAATCTGGGGTGAGGCCACCTCTGTCAGTACACAACCAAAAGGGAAATTCCCCTCTTTCCCATGAAGGTTTTCAAATGCTTTCCCGAAGTCACTTTTTGTCCTTTCTCCCTCCTTCCATTTCTTTTTCTTTGTTCTCCCTCTTCTTCCTCTTCCTGCTGAAGCATTTTCCAAAGAAGAAAATTAAGAATTACATGATTGGAAAAAAGGTCAAATCTAATGCCAAAAAGCAAGGATAAAATAACAACATGAAGCAAAAAGCCTCCAAACCTCTTATAACATCTGTTTTTTGCGCCTGCTTGTAGCTTAAGCCCAAATCGTGATCTTCAGCGGCTGTCAGAGTCAGCAACTGGAATAATGAGATACACATAGGCCTTCGAAGAAAGCTGAAATCTAAGTGGCAGCCTCAGCCATAACTTCTCATGAAAAGGCAGAGACAAAGACAGGTTATTTATTTGATTTGTAATCATAAAAGGTCTCTGTAGCTTAGTTGATTTGGAGCCCAGAGATAAACCTGGCTTTTGTGTAAGATGACTGTGAAAACACGCAAGGAAAACCATTCTCCTCTAACCTGGAGGCTGACGGGAAGGGTCTTTATCAAAATGTTATTTTTCTCCAAAAGGCATTCATCATTTTCAACAAGGCTTCATCCTGCTGCTATAAAGCAAAGTCTCGCCTGAGGCAGGTTAAACTAGCAGCATTCAGGAAAAGAAAGAATCCTTCTGACTCACACCAAGGAGCTGTCACTATGATTAATTAGCTCAGACAGTCCCAGGTGGGTAATAAGGACCAACGCATTCTTGCCTACTGTTTGTGCTTAGTCAATGACATGGACTTGGGCACGGGTCCCTGGCCTGTCATCCTCATTCGTGGAAATTGCTGCCCTTACTCCTATCTTCAGGAAGTCAAGTGGCAGGTTTTGGTTTAAAACTTGGAAAGGCAGGAATCCAGGCTAGCTCTCTGCCTAGTTTGCTCCGTAACCATGAACAAGTTTCTTGGTATGCCTTCAACTTCCGTTTTCTTGAATTTGACATGGCTTTTAAAGCCCTTCCTGGCCGGGTGCGGTGGCTCACACTTGGAATCCCAGCACTTTGGGAGGCCGAGGTGGGCGGATCACCTGAGGTCAGGAGTTCAAGACTAGCCTGGCCAACATGGGGAAACCCCGCCTCTACTAAAAACATCAAAAAAGAAAATTAGCTGGGTGTGGTGGCAGGTGCCTATAATCCTAGCTACTCGGGAGGTTGAGGCAGGAGAATCGCTTGAACCCAGGAGGTGGAGGTTGCAGTGGGCCGAGACCATGCCATTGCACTCCAGCCTGGGCAACAAGAGGAAAACTGTCATATATATATACACACATACATATAGCCTCACCTTATTGGACCGCTGTCCACATCTCCAACTTCTTCTGTTGCCCTCTCCCTCCACAGCACACTCCATGCTAGTCTTATAGAGCTCCTTTCAGCTCTTTCAACTTTCCTTTCTTCCCGTTGCCTCTAGCTGTTACCCAAAGACCTTCCCTGCGATATGCCAGAATATGATTTTCTCTCCTCTTTGATTGGTTAATTCCTGTATATCCTACAAGCCTAATTTAAGTAGTTGCTGGAGTTTTGATAACCATTGAATGAGAAATAGGAAATGACAAAAGGTCACTATACATTAGCAATGTCTTTAAATTATTAGTTATTTTATTAATCACCATGACATCAACATACATTTGAAAATATTCGCACACGTGAATCGTGGAATACTCCATCAGAGATGAAAATCATGTATGTTTTCATGTTTTTTTTTTTTTTTTTTCAGTGAGAGAGGTGTCATAATACTGCTTTTGGAATTATCGAAGGCAGTAATTCCTGCACACTTGAAAGTCTTGGAGGATCTTCCTCTGGTGGGTGAAGGCCCCCTGATAATCCCTCCCTTAGTACTCTGCATTTCCCTACAGTGGTGCTTGTCACTGGTATTACAGTAGCTGAACTCATGGCTTCTCCAGCTGGACTCAGAGCTTCTCAAACTCAGGAAAGTGACCTCCTTCTTGTTACTGTAGGTGCAGCACCTAAGCATGGTGCCCAGCACGTGGGAGAGGCCCAAAAAGTAATAAGATATAAAAGAAATATGGAGAATCCTATTAGATAAATAACACAAAGTTTTTTAGTATAAATACTCTATCTTAATATCCTAAAGTCTGAATTGCTTTCTGCAACTCCTGTCCCCCCACACATGCAGGATGGTCGCTGGACTTTTGATACCCACTTATTGAGAAATAAGAAATGATGAAAGATCACTATATAGTAGCAATGCCTTTAAATTAATTTGTATTTTATTAGTTCCCATGATATTAATAGATATTTAAAAATATTCATATATTTAAGTAGTGGATACTCCATCGGAGACTAAAATTCTGTGTGTTTTTAAGGATTTTTTTCATTGAGGGGATGTCATAATATTGCTTTTGAAATCATTGAAGGCAGTATTTCTGTCATACCTCCATTCTCCCCAGTTATTCCTGCTGGAGTGGATGTGGGAATCTCACAATCACTTGGAAAGTTTCTCTTGGATCAACAAATTTTTGGGGGTCACCACTATTACTATTAGTACTAGTGGTAGTATTGTGATTATTACTACTCACTTAGAAGATGGTATATAGCCCCACAATTTGAAGAAAAAGGTGTAATTAGATTCTTTGTGTTTTGAAGGTATAAACAAATTTGGGTAAAATTCCACCAATATTTCTCTTTTAACCTTTTTTATTTTAATTTTATGGGTACATAATAGTTGTATTTTTTGTACAACTATTATATGTATTTTATGTACAACTTATATATATATAATATAAAATACTTATAAGTATTTTATGTACAACTATTATACGTAATAGTTGTACCTATTTGTGGGGTACATGTGATATTTTGATACAAGCATACAATATGTAATTATCAAATCAGAGTAATTGGGCTATCCACTACCTCAAACATTTATCATTTCTTTGAGTTGGGAGCATTCAAAATCCATTCCTCTAGTTTTTTGAAATGTACAATAAATTAATGTTAACTATAGTCATCCTATTGTGATACCAAACACTTGATCTTATTCCTACTATCTAACCCATGGTACCCATTAACCAACACTTCTTTACCGTCCTCCACTACCCTTCATAGACTTTGGTAACCATTACTGTACTCTCTACCTCCATGAAATAAAACATTTTAGCTTCCGCATATGAGTGAGAAGAGGTGACATTTGTCTTTCTGTGTTTAGTTTATTTCGCTTAACATAATGTCCTCCTATTCCATTCATATGGTTGCAAATGACAGAATTTTGTTGTTTTTTATGGCTGAATAATATTTCATTGCGTACATGTGCCGTATTTTCTTTATACATTCCTGTGTTGGTGGACACTTAGGTTGATGCCGTATCTTGGCTACTGTGAATAGTGCAGCAATAAACATGGGAGTGCAGATATTTCTTCGATATACTGATTTCATTTCTGTTGGACACATACCCAGCAGTGAATTGCTGGATCATACGGTAGTTCTATATTTACTTTTTAAAAGAATCTCCATACTGTTTTCCATAGAGGCTGTGCTAATTTACCTTCCCGCCAATAGTGTACAAGCTATTCCCCTTTCTCCACATCCTCGCCAGCATTCATTATTTTTTGTCTATTTGATAAAAGCCATTTTAACTGGGGTGAGATGATATCTCATGGTTTTGACTGCATTTCTCTGATGATTAGTGATGTTGAGCATTTTTCCATATATCCGTTGGCTACTTGTATGTCTTCCTTTTAGAAATGTCTATTCAGCTCTTTCATCCATTTTTAATTGGATTATTTGCTTTTTTGCTACTGAGTTGTTTGAGTTCCTCATACATTCTGGTTATGGATCCCTTGTCAGCTGAAGAGTTTGCAAATATTTTCTCCCATTGTTTATGTTGTCTCTTCACTTTGTTAGTTGTTTCCTTTGCTGTGCAGAAGCTTTTTAACTTGATGTGATCTCATTTGCCCATTTTTGCTTTGGTTGCCTGTGTTTTTCAGGTCTTACTCAATAAATCTTTGCCCAGACCAATGTCCTGAAGGCTTTTACCAGAGTTTTCTTCTACTAGCTTCATAATTTCAGGTCTTACATTTAAGTTTTTAGTTCATTTTGACTTGATTTTTGTATATTATGAGATAATAGAACTCTACTTTCATTCTACTGCATATGGATATCCAGTTTCTCCAACACCATTTGTTGAAGAAACGGTCCCTTCTTTAATGTATGTTCTTGGCACCCATTAAAAAAAATGAGTTCACTGTAGATGTATGGATTTGTTTCTGGGTGTTCTATTCTGTTCCATTGGTCTATGTGTCTGATTTTATGACAGTGTTATACTGTTTTGGTTACTATAGCTTTGTAGCATAATTTGAATTCAGGTAATGTGATGCCTCCAGCTTTGTTCTCTTTACTCAGGATTGCTGTGACTACTCTGGGTCTTTTGCAGTTCCATATAAATTTTAGAATTTTATTTTCTATTTCTGTAAAGAATGTCATTGGGATTTTGATATGAATAACATTGAATCTGTAGATCACTTTGGGCAGTATAAACTTTTTAACAATGTTGATTCTTCCAATCCATAAATATGAAGTATCTTTCCATTTTTTGTGTCCTTTTCAATTTCTTTCATCAATGTTTTATGGTTTTCCCTGTAGAGATCTTTCACTTTTTTGGTTAAATTAATTCCTAGTTATTTTTTGTAGCTATTATAAATGGGATTGCTTTATTGGTTTATTTTTCAGGTTGTTCACTTCTGACGTATGGAAATGCCACTGATCTTTGCATGTTGATTTGGTATCTTGCAACTTTACAGAATTCATATATCAGGTTTTGGTGGAGGCAGAGTCCTCTACATATCATTCTGTGCATCTGAATTTTATTTGAAATACACAATAAACCATGGAGTGATTTTTTTCTACTATAGTTTAGATCTATATAATTAATTCCTTGAGCGTTGATAACTTTCCTCAACTTCAGACGTGATCTTGTCCTTGGTGAGGTTTCAGTGGAGGCAGAGCTTTCTACATATCATTCTAGGTATCTCCTCCTTGTGACACAGCAATAATACCTTAAAGATTTTTCCCTGCCTCATGAGCAACCATTTCTCTCTGGCCTCAAGGATGTCTCATGTGTTGGCATACCTGCTGTGCTCTGTGGGCTCCAGGTTGGATGGTTGAGAGATTTAGTGTGAGTTGCAGAACACAGGGCTTTTAAAATGTAAAATGTGTGCCAGACTCATGGCCTGGAGCCCCAGTCAGATTGTGCATTTTGATCTTTATACTACATAAGAAGACTCGCTTCTGTGTGAAATGGGAAATCAAGGCAGGCTGTCAACATCAGTGGGTCATCAAATTATGATCTTTCTACCTTCCAAAAATCCCACAAACCTTGCCATGTCTCTCTGTCTGAACACTGATACTACTGTAGCTCAGGTTCTCTGAGCTTTCATCAGGACATTTTTGATAGTCTTTATTCTTTTTTCTCCAACATCTCATTCTTCTGTTCTCCTTCCATATCACTATTCTAAATGTCTGTAGGTGTTCCACTCCCTTGCTCAGAAAGCATTAAACATTACAGACCACAAATTTACAAATTCCTAAATATTGTACTCAGGGTCCTTCCTGGTCATTTAATTATCCATTTACTAATTCATCAAAGTCCCCTCCCATGAGATATCTCTCTGTGTCATTTCTTAACTTTAAATAATGATAATAACAAGTATGACAGTATTAATAATGATATTTCTTTAATAATCAGGCATAACCTATTACAAGATTCACTCTCAACTTAATAATAGCTTTTCAGAAAGGAAAGAAACACTACTACACTAAATCAATGAACATTTTAATGATAAGACATACTGAAATTCCAGAAAGATTAAAACAGGAAAAAGTTGTAGGTCTGGGAGTTAAAGACATATGCTAATAGGTACCATTTATTAAGTGTCCACAAAGAGCTCAGTAATGATTTAGCTAAAGAACCTTTTCTTGATTCATTCTGCCTCCAAGAAGCTCTCAACCGTGTAGTCCTGCCCTCTCTGCATGACTTTCTGGATCGCTTTCTGTGCCAAAAGCAAACTTCACACGCCTTAAGAATGTATGTTCTCCAAGCTTATTTGGCCTCTGAAAAGAATAAGTAGATTTCCTATTAGCTGTGTAATATTTGCTACATTTTAAGGAAAAAGTGCTGTTGAAAATAGGACCCAAACCAACCAAGCCCCCAAATCAAAACAGAGACCCCAAATATTTGTTCTCTATTGCTGCCAGTTGAGGATTGATGATTTCTGCTTCTCAGGAAGAGCATAGAGGGTGAAAGTGGGAGGTCAGCTCTTTTTGTCTGAGAAAATCATTTTCTTTCTTTCAAGGTATTAGCAATGCAATTATTTCATCAAGGTGAATTAGTTCTCTACTTGGGTCCCAGCCTGGGGTTTCACTTGGAATTTGTCTTCACCACTTTTGGCCTCTAACTATTTGACCCAGAGTTTGAGTTCAGATTAAGCTATCACAGAACTTGATTTGATAAGGGGAATGAAATTAAAATGGACAAAAAGAAGTGAGGCTAATTGGCACTTCCAAGTAATTTTTCCTTTACAATTAGCCAAAGAAAATTTCGTGGGGGAGAGAGATGCTTGCATTCTCCCTGAAACTTCTTTGTGTGTGCCTGGGAGACCCCTGGCCAGGCCTCAGCCCTGTCAGTCTCTCTGAGCGCCGTTCTCAGGATATAATTGAGCTGGGCTTTGTTGCGAGCATCTATACACATTTAATGAGACTTATGTGTCTGTGCTCAGAGGATTCCAGATCCTCCACTACATTTCATTTGGAATTAATCCGACGTGGGCTGTTCTCCAGGCTTAATAGCTGAAAAGCCCTTTCCAAAGGGAAAGAATTCAGTGATAAAGTTTAATAAAGTTTAGTATGAAAGCTAATTCTTCATAAAACCCTGAAAAATTTTCCCCCAAAGTCCAGACACCAAAACGATTGTATACCTCAGGATTTCATTTCTGTCCTCCTGCCTTGGGGCCCATGGACTGCAAGCAATGAATCTGCATTGGTAAATAAAGCATAACTTCATGACAGTTTAATGGGGTTGGAGAAAATCATTGGACCTTTATTTTTTGCAAAAGTGGCTCTTCCTATGTGTCTTGCTATGGTGAACCATAATAGGGGATTTGCTAGAGATAAGATCCTTAAAGTGAGACTAAAATAAACACAAAGATAATCTTATTCCATTTCTGGGCTTAGGCTGTCTACCAAAGAGCAGAAAGTTCGTTGCGAAAATGAATGGGATTCCTGGCCAGACAGTTGGAGGGGAGGAAAGGTGGGAGCTGGCAAGAGGGGAGAGAAAAAGCAAGCAGCTGGGAGCCCTCCTTGGTGTGGCCCCCTGCCTTAGTACCCTCCCAACTGGCCACTAGTCCATCCCCACCCCACTGTGGCCTTCTCTGTTTCAGCCTCACTGAAGCATAGCTCATCTTCGATGTCATAGTTTTAAATTTGCTTCTGGACTTGCATATCCTTTTTCACTTCTTTGCTTTGCTTCTCCTTACCCAACCTTCAAGTATCATCTCTTTGAAAAGCCTTCCAGCTGTCCTCTTCTTGTTCTCTCACAATCCTCTGCTCAGTGTGCCCTCTGAGCTTGTTGATGGTGTTGAAAGTGTCATTTATTTGCATGCATAAGAACCTCTTGGCTGGGCACGGTGGTTCACACTTGTAATCCCAGCACTTTGGGAGGCTGAAGCAAGTGGATCACCTGAGGTCAGGAGTTTGAGACCAGCCTGGCCAACATGGCAAAACCCCGTTTCTACTAAAAATACAAAAATTAGCCAGGTGTGGTGGCATGCATCTGTAATTTCAGCTACTTGTGAGGCCGAGGCAGGAGAATTGCCTGAACCTGGGAGGCAGAGGTTGCAGCAAGCCGAAATCGCGCCATTGCACTCCAGCCTGGATGACAGAGACTCCATCTCTAAAAACAAAACAAAACAAAACAAAACAAAAAAACCCCAAAAAAACCTCTTGCCCTGAGCCAATTGAGGTCAGGCACTGAGTATTTATTCATTACTTCATCTGCTTCATCATTGAATCAGTACTTATTCAAAACATACTGTGCGCTGAGTACTATGCTAAAAATACAATGGAGCTTGTGATATGCACATCCTCTGTTTCAGATTAGTGAGGGAGACAGAAAACACAGTACCCCCCCACCAAAACAAAATGTGAAAAAAGAAAGAAAACAAGTGATGAGATAATGAAGTGGGAGGGCCACTATACCATAAACAGGGTCAGGAAGCAGTTTCCTTGAGGATGTGGCATGTAAGTTAAGACCCAGAAAAGGAGAAACTAGCTTTAGAAAAGGGCATATTAACTGCTCAATGACTGACTGACTGAATGAATCTAAATGGGAGGTCCTTGTAGTCCACTGGGTTCAATTTAAAATACTGTTGAGAGTAAAGTCAGTGAGTGCCTCCCAGGGCAGTGTTGGAGAGGCTTTGCAGGTGCTCTCTGATCCATTGGTAATGGCTGCTTGGGGCACTTTTGGAGTGGACTCTGTGGTTGTATCCAAGCTAGTGAGAAAGACTGCCCCGATCAAGGAATGAGCTCTGCTATAGGTGTGGAGGTAACAGTGATTTGAGTGCTAGACTCTTTAGATCCTTGTTGAATGGACTGACTGGCAGCAGGAAGTATTTCTCATTTTTTACTTTCCTTTTTGCTCTCTGATTCTTCTCCCAAATTTCTCTCACTCATCTCTGCTCCATTAAGTCAGCTTATGATATCTTCATACTTATTTTAAGACTTGCCCAACTGCATATATGTGTAGTCCCAAGTATAATACAAACACAAACACATATATATGTATGTGTACATATATAAAATATATGCATATACACAAATGTCATATGCACACTGCACACATAGGTGTATTTCCAGTCAGTTCAATCTCACCTTATGTAAACATGAACATCCAATAGCACTGCACATTTCCATTTGATACTCAATTACTCATTCTAGTCTTAGAGTAAATATTTTTCCTTATCTATATATACAACTGCTTTCAGCAGCCTGGTGAGCCTCACGGAAATAGGATTTAGATTTGAAATATCTGGATCAAAATCCTAATTTTCCACTATTGGTAGTAACTTCTTCAAGCTTTAACTGTACAAAAATTGATTTAATAGGAATAACAGATATGACACATGCATCAGAAAAAGTTGGAAGATCAAATAAGACAATGCGTATGAGTACATTTGAAAGACTTCAGATTTAGAAATATACTTTTTCATGAATATATTTCAATTTATCTACTCCGTATTTGCTTCTTTGTCCTTGGTACTCTGATGTGTAAGATCTTAGAAGCAGGGTTCATTTGCTTATTCTAGAAAATTGTTAAGTATAAATTGGTTCTTCTTCTTTTGTATTTTTTCTGAGGCAGAGTCTTGCTTTGTCATCCAGGCTGGAGCATAGTGATGTGGTGATAGCTCACTGCAGCCTCAATCTCCCAGGCCCAAGTGATCCTCCCACTTCAGCCTCCTGAGTAGTTGGCACCATAGGCATGCACCACCACTTCCAGCTAATTTTTAAAAGTTTTTTGCAGAGACAGGATTTCCCTATGTTGCTCAGGCTGATTTTGAACTCCTGGGCTCAAGCATTCTCCCACCTTGGCCACCCAAAGTGCTGGGATTATAGGCATGAGCCACCACACCTGGCCTTAAATTGCTTCTACTTAAGTTCATTCTGATACAAATAAATGGGCTCTATACACATTTGTTTTTCCCCTTGGTAACTGAGGAAATAAATTTTAACCTGATTTGGCAACTCTTTGCTCTGCTGGTTTTCATAGTTAAGTTCCTGATAGGACATCACAAGAAAAGAAGACTATATTCCCGATGAACGTAGATGCAAAATCCCCAACAAAATACTAACAAACCAAAATCAGCCGCACATTAAAAGATCATTCACCGTGATCAAATGGGATTTATTGCAAGAATGCAAGGATTGTTCAACACACATAAATGAAAAACGGTAATATACCGTATTAACAAAATGAAGGATGAAAACCACGTGATCACCTCAGATGCAGAAAAATCATTTGACAAAATTCAATATTAATTTATGGTTGAAAAAAAAAACCTCTCAAAAATAGGCATAAAAGGAACGTACCTTGACATAAGAAAGTCTGTTTATGACAAACCCGTAGCTAACATCATACTCAGTGATGAAAAGTCGAAAACTTCTCCTTTAATATCAGGAATCAGAATGCCCATTCTTACCCCTTCTATTTAATATCATACCAAAAGTCCTCTCCAGAGCAATTAGGTAAGAAAAAGAAATAAAGACATCCATACAGAAAAGGAAGAAATGTCTGTACAAAAAGAGTCAAATCCTGTAAAATATTTGAAAAGATTTATTCTGAGCCAAATATGATGACCAATGATCCATGACACAGTCCCAGAAGCCCTGCTGAGAACATGTGCCCAAGATGATTGGGCTACAGCTTGGGTTTTTTTTGTTGTTTTAGTTGTTGTTTTCGTTGTTTGTTTGTTTGAGACGGAGTCTTATTTTGTTGCCCAGGCTGCAGAACAATGGCATGATCTTGGCTCACCACAACCTCTACCTCCTGGGTTCAAGCGATTCCCCTGCCTCAGCCGCCTGAGTAGCTGGGATTATAGGCAGCCACCACAATGCCTGGATTATTTTTGTATTTTAGTAGAGACAGGGTTTCACCATGTTGGCCAGGCTGGTCTTGAACTCTTGATCTCAAGTTATCTACCCACCTTGGCCTCCCAAAGTGCTGGGATTACAGGCGTGAGCCACCATGCTCAGCCTACAGCTTGATTTTATACGTTTTGGGGAGACATAAGACATCAATCAATACATGTAAGATGTACATTGGTTCAGTCTAGAAAAGCAAGACAACTTGAAGTGGGGTGCCTTCCAGGTCATAGGTGGACTCAAAGATTTTGTGACTGACAATTGGTTGGAAGAGTTAAGTTATTATCTAAAGACCTGGAATCAATAGAAGGGAGTGTCTGGGTTAAGATAGGGAATTGTGGAGACCAAGGTTCTTATTATGCAGAGGAAGCTGCCAGGTAGCAGGCTTCAGAGAGAATAGATTGTAAATGTTTCTTATTAGACTTTAAAAGGTGCTAGACTCTCAGTTAATTCACTCTTGGTTCAGGAAAAGATCTGGAAAGGGAAGGGGATTCTCTACATAATGTAGGTTTTTCCCACAAGAGACAGCTTCACAGGTCCATTTTAAAATGTATTGAAGAAATGTATTTTGGGGTAAAATACTTCAGTTTCTTTCAGAAACAGTATAGCATCATCTGATGCTATACTAGAGCCAGGATGGAATTTAGTATCTTATCACCATAAAAAGTCTGCTTTGTTGGTCTTAAGATCTGTTTTAATGTTAAAGCAGGTCAGCTGTGCCTAAATTCCAAAGAGAAGGGGGATAATGAGGCATGTCCAACCCCTCACTTTCCATCATCACCTGAACTATATTTTCAGGTTTACTTTGGAATGCCCTTGGCCGAGAGGGGGTCCATCAGTCAGTTGAGAGGGCTTAGAATTTTATTTTTTTGTTTACAAGTGGAATTGTTTCTGTTTACTGGTGACATTATCTTTTATATAGAAAACCCTGAAGACTCTGTAATAAAACTGTTAACACTGATAAACAAATTCAGTGAAGTTGCAGGTTGCAAAATTAACCCACAAAAACCAGTAGCATTTCTATACACTAACAACAAATCATCTGGAAAAGAAATTAAGAAAACTCCTTTATGATAGCATAAACAAATAAAATACTTAGGAGTAAATTTAATCAAGGAACTAAGAGATCTGTACATTGAAAACTAAAAAACATTAATGAGAGAAATGAAAGAAAACACAAATAAATGGAAAAATATCTCATGTTCATGGATTAGAATAAATAACATGATTAAAATGTCCGTACTACCAAAGCAGTCTTCACATTCATTATAATTCATATCAAATTCTAATGTCATTTTCCACAGAAATTAAAAATACAATCCTAAAGTTTCATTAGACTAGAATATCTCTCATGCTAGGTCTCTTTTACAGAATCTAATATTTTCATGTAAAGAAGAGATAGCTTATTCCATTTAAAGACTACTGTTAATTCAATGGAAATTAAATACTTTAAAGTCATGTCTTGTTTCCCAGGGGAACAGGCTCAGGGAGGGAATGACTTAAACTTTCTGATTGAAAAATTGTTAGCTGTAAAGAAGTCATATCAACCAATTTGAGAAGTGTAATGTGAGACTGACCCACCTTAGTGTAGGATAGAAACACAAGCAGGGACTTTGAAGTCAAAGAGAACTGGTTCCAATTTTGGCTCCCACAACCCAATAGCTGTGTGACATGGGAAAGTTACACAACCTCTCTGAGTCCCACAGCACAGAGCCAAGCTCTTTTCTAGGCACTAGAGATACAGCAATGAAAATAACAGATAAGATTCCTGTCCTGATGGACTTTACATTCTGGGCAGAAAGTGGCAGGTGTTGGTGGTATCTGGGTGAGAATGTAAACATTAAATAGATAAATTAATACAGTCATCCTTAGTATGACAGGACGATTGGTTCAAGAACCCCCATAGATACCAAAATCCACAGATGCCCAAGTTCCTCACATAAAATGGCATGGTATTTGTATGTAGGCTGTGTATATCCTCCCATATACTTTAAACCATCTCTAGATTACTTATAATGCCTCATGTAATTTAAGTGCTATATAAATAGCTGTTATGCTGTGTTTAAAATTTGTAGTTTTTATTGTTGCATTTTTTTTTCTGAATATTTTCTATCCATGGTTAGTTGAATCTGTTGATATGGAACCCATGGATATGGAGGGTTTATTGTGTTAGTATGTTCTAAGAAGAAAAATAGAAGACAGCAAGAAAAGAGAGAAGGAGTGTGGTTGCTACTTCATACAAGGTGCCCAGGGAAAGCCTCTCTAAGAAGATGGTATCTGAGCAAAGACCTGAAGGAAATGAGGGAGTGAGCTGTCATGTGGACATAGGGGAAGATATTCAGGCAGAGAGACCACTAAGTGCCAAAGTCCAAGGCTAGAATGTGGGCTTGGTATGCCCGAAGAATAGCAGGCCATTGTAATTAGAGTGGGGTGAGAGAGGGGAATAGTGACAGGAAATATTTTGGAAGAGTAAAAGTAATAATAATATAAAGTGCCTAGAGTAGTGTGTGGAACACAGTAGTCATTTAATCAACTTTTATTATTTTCCCTTTTAGAAGCCAATCAGATACTATATGTTTCTGTTAAATCATTCCCTTTTTCTTTCCTGTGGCATCAACATCTCCATCCCCACTGGCTAATTTCTAATAGTATTTAAACTTGTACAAGGTCTTCCCATCTTAAAACAAAAATACCTCCCTTAATTGGTCATAAATTTATTCTCCCATCTTATTTTTACTGCAAAGCTTCCAAATAATTAGTTTATATTTGCTATATCTACTTTAAGAAAATATTCTTCAATGTATTACAGCTTAACTTTTGTCCCTGCCACACTATTGAAACTATTATCACCAAGATCACTAAAGACCTCTATATTACTGTATCCAGTGGACCATTTTGGTCTTTACCATACTTAGTCTCTCTCTGCTATTCACCATGGGTGATTTCTCTCTTTCTTATGTCACTGCTATGCTTTGCTTATTTGACCATCTTATGTGTTTTCTTTCAGCTCACTGGCCATTGTTTCTCAGTCTCTTTTGTGACTCCTCTTCCCTGCTCAACTCTTAAAAGTCAGGGTGTTTGGGAGCTCCAGCCTCAATCCTTTGCTCTTCTTACTCTTCTGTCTTCCTTAGGAGGCCTCACCCACACCGACTGCTCTAACCACTACTTTAATGTGGGTATCATTTTAAAATATCCATTTCTAACCATGATCTTACTTTCTCCTTCATAAGTTCTTAAAGTACCTTATATTAATTAAAGTGTGATAATTTCTCTAACAATCATATTTCAAATTCCAGTGGATTAGCAGAGTAGAAGTTATTTTGTTCTCACAGTCTATAGCCAGTCCAGGATTGGCAGCAAGGAATGATTAGAGTTGTGGGGCTCTGCTCATCACAGTCTACTACGTATCTAGACAGCCAGAAACTCTTCCGTCTGCAACAGGTGATCACTCGGGGCATGGACACCAGCTAGTGGAAGGGAAAGAGAATGGGAGATGGTATCTGGAATCTTCTGTCCGGAAGGGGTACACCTTACTTCTATTCACATTCTATTGCTTAGAACTCAGTCATATGGCAACATTAACGGAAACAAAGGGAGGGAAATGAGCCTATCTCTGTGCCTAGGAGAAACCTTGTATGAACCTTGTATGAAAAGGGCAGAATGAAAGCAGTCGGAACTAATACATAATAGAGTTCACAGCCAGAATATAACCAATTTAACTTCCTGCTAAAACAAAAAGATAAGTACTCTTTAAGGAATCCAACACAATTCAGAGTCTTTGCAACATAAAATTTGCAATAACCAGGATAAAATCAGGCAACTTCTCAACATTCAACAAGCCACGAAAATGTGACCCAATTTCAAGGGAAAAATAAATAAACAAATACTAATCCCAAGATAATCCATACACTAGAATGATCAAACAAGGACATTAAGGCTGCTTTTTTATAATTATGCTCAACGAAGTAAAGAAAAAATGCACTAGAAAAAATGAAACAATAGGAAATCTCATCAAACAAACAGTCAACATAAAAAAATGAAAATTTTATAACTGAAAAACTCGCTATCTGAAATAAGTGTTTGCTGGATGGGGTTATGAACAAAGTGGAGATAATAAAGGAAAGAGGCAATAACTTAAGGATAGAGCAATAAAAATCATCTCCTTTGAGTAAGGGAAGAAAAAACAAATAAGGATGAATAAATAAAAACTCAGAGATCCAGGGGATAATATCAATAAATCTTAACTATGGATAATTATAATTCCAGAAGAAGAGAAAAGGGGAAATGTGACAGAAAAAATACTTGAAATAATGGCTGTGTGCTTCCCAAGTTTGGTGAAAGACATAAATTTGTGAATTCAAGAGGCTCAGCAAACCCAAAGAGGATAAATAAAATAAAAATCACATCTAGATACATGACAGCCAAATTATAGAAAATCTTGAAAGCAAAGAAAAGGCACATTACATATGTGAGAAAATATTTCAATTGAAGTCAGCAGTCATTTGACTGCTGACTTCTTATCAGCAACCACGAGAGCCAGAAGACAATGGAATAACATTTTTAATGTGTGAAAAGGAGAAAAAATGTTAATACAGAGTTCTATACCTAGCAAAATATCCTTAAATAATATAAGCAGAATAGTGACATTTTCAGAGAAAGATAAGCTAAGCACATTTATTGCCATCAGACCTGCATGGCAAGATGTGCTAAATGAAATTCCTTAGTCTGAAGGAAAAGGATATACAGAAAGAAAAAGGGGATACACGCATCTTTAGGAATAAATAAAAAGCACCAGAAATGGTAACTATCTTGGTTGCTATACGATTTAAATTCACAATAGCTCAATGGAGCAGTCAATAACAGTCGCATTTAAACATGATGAAAACATACCAGAGAGAGGTTTTAAGACTTAACCAAGGCCACAGACATGGAAGTAGCAGACCCTGTATTTGAAAGATCGTTATTTCTTTATTTGTTTCACTGTATAAACTTGCATCTCAAAAGCAGTTTTTAGAAAGGGAAGCAGAAGATTTCAAAGAGAAGCCACCCCTTACTCTCTCTTCCCTCTCCTGGTTAGAAGCAATGAAAATAGGGTTTTAGGAAAGAGAGTAGAGTGATAAATGCAGGGGAATTCATGGAGCACTTGCTGAGGAGGGACAGTTTTTGCCTTTCACATTTCTAGGAGTCTTCTTCAGCTTGGATTTGGAGCAAGTATTTATTGGGCGCCTACTATGTTTTGTGCACTGGACCAGGAGCTGGGGAGACTGAGATGAATCAAGCATGGTCTTTGTATTAATGAGCACATGGCATTAACCTGGATTGTCTTGTGCAACCCTACATAAAAAGGCCAGTGGGCTGATGGAGCTTGCTGTATCCCAACACTCTGGAGAAACTACTGGCTTTGACTCAAGACTCTCACTGTCTAATTTGTCACTCACTTTTAAGCATCATGGGCCATCTGCCCTAGTCGATTCTCCTTCCCACCATGTATTTGGCTAGACTGTCCTAATTCTCTGTGTGACAATATTACTGCTTCCTTAAAGTTACTCTCTAATTGTAAAACTAAACCTGAATGTACCCTTAAACCAAATTCTTAACCCTATTTCTGTCCTTGTTTCTAACCTTTACCCCACTCTAGCTCTAACCCTAACACTCACTCATTCTGCCAATCTATACCCTCTTTGTTATTTAAGGGCAAAATCCTACCTCACTTCATCCAAGCAGCCTTCTTTGATTTCCTAAGCCATAGAGCACGTGAGACCCACAAAATATGGTATTTCCTAGAAAATGTACTGCACCAATGCTTTATTTTCTTCTTCTGTATCTCTGCCTCTTTTCTTATGATAGCTCACATGTTCACATGTACTGATGGCCTACTATGTTTCGAGTACCACGCTCATTTTTTTTTCAAGGCAGGGTTTGTTGCCCAGGCTAGAGTACAGTGGTGCAATCTTGGCTAACTGCAACCTCTGCCTCCCAAGCTCAAGGGATCCTTCCACTTCAGCCTCCCGAGTAACTGGGACTACAGGCATGTATACCACACCTGGCTAATTTTTTGTATTTGTATTTTTTGTAGAGACATGTTGTCCAGGCTGGTCTTGAACTCCTGGGCTCAAACAATCCATCTGCCCTGGCCTCCCAAAGTGCGGGGATTACAAGCTTCAGCCACTATGCCTGGTCAGCATTTTAAAATGTAATCATTGCAAGTTCATATTGTTGTACTTATTTCACAAATGAGAAAACCAAGGTTTACTGAGATTCAGTCTCTTGCTCAAGCATGCCAGCTATCTCCAGAGCCCACTAGGCAGTACTGTCTCTCTCATAGCATTTTACTGTCTCCCAGACCCTTTCATGAATCTGGTACAAGATAAAGAGTCATTCTAAGGAAAAATTCACACATGCATTTATACATAAAACTTCATTCAAATTTAGGGGTTTTTATTAGTTTGTTTTCACACTGCTGATAAAGACATACCTGAGACTGGGTAAAGAAAAAGAGGTTTAATGGACTCACAGTTCCACGTGGCTGAGGAGGCCTCACAATCATGACTGAAGGCAAAAGACATTTTTACATGGCGGCAGGCAAGAGAGAATGAGAGTCAAGAAAAAGGGGAAACCCTTTATAAAACCATCAGATCTCGTGAGACTTATTTACTGCCACAAGAACAGTATGGGCGAAATTGTTCCCAGGTTTCAATTATTTCCCACTGTGTCCCTTCCATAACACATGGGAATTACAAGAGCTACAATTCATGGTGTGATTTGGGTGGGGACACAGCCAAACCATATCAGGGTTCATAAGCCACAATACTCATTTGTTCCTATTCTAACAGTCTGTGAAGGCCCATTGAAGACTCCCTGCCTTATTCTGTCTCTCTTATACTGTCATACCTTACAGGCCTGTGTCCTGTCTTGTGTCTACTCAGGACAATAATTGTTCAGTTTCCAGTAAATATGCTGATTGGCTAAACTAAGGAGGTTTGTTTGGTATTCCTATGGTGGGTCTGCTTAGAAGCAAAAATGTAGCTGATCAACAGTGTGAAGGTATTTGCAAAACTGAAATCAACTGAATCAGGCCCAGCGGTTGTAGCCAAAACTCTAATCAAGAATGCAAAGTTCAGTGGTGCCTTGTACCCCATGCTCGTCAGGCAGTCAAAGTTCACTCATGCAGGCATGTGCATGCACATTCACATGTAGCCCTTCTTAGCTCTAGTACAAGACATGGAGGCAGATCCCTAAGTGCTCCAAACACCTGAGGGAAGAAATGAAAACCCATTTTTCATGCAATAGATAAGTTGCATAATAGACAACCGAAACTGAAACAAAAATTTTGCAAACTTTAAGAAGTATATTAGTCTGGGCAGAGAGTCAAAATCACTGAATTTTCCTGCATATATATTTTGAGCCTCATTCTTGAAGTCCTGGGCTCTGATACATGTTGGCCTCCATACTGGGTGAAAGAGTCATTAATTTAGTTGTGCACAATGAAGATAAAGGCTTGCAAGATGTTATTTTTGCACTGAGCACATTTCAGGGGTATTGGCCTCATCGTCTTCAAAATGTAGCTGCTGCCCTCCACTTGCCCTCAACCCATCTGAAAATGTGTGTGTATGCATGACTGAGGAGCTCTGGTACCTTGCAAATTACCCACTCAGACTGTCAAGCATCCTTTGTTTGGAAGGAAAAGAGATGTGACAAATGTAAACACTGGAGAATGGGACCTGCTGCAGAGGATGGATGCCCTGTCAAACCTGATCAAAGCTGATGGTACATTCCTTTGCTGTTAGCTGGCTGCTGTCCCCCACCAGCTCCCTCTAGCCCACTTTTCCTCTGCTATATTCTTTCATTCCAATGCCTTAGGGATGATCTGGAGCAAGGTTCTGATTAGTACAAAACTCCCCACCTTATGTTTTTGTTTGTATCCATTTTTTCTAGTTTGCTGCCAGGCCACAAGATACAAACACTGATCACATTAGATGAGGGTTGCTGGTTTCCTAGGGCACAAGGCATAAGGCAAAGAGCTTTCCTTTCTGTCACCCAGAGTGGAAGGGCCATCTGATTCAAATGTTGATGGAGGCTATGCCTTCAGTTATGGAGGTTCTGGTTTCATAAAATTTCCTGAGGCCAAGCTGGAGGTTTAACAGCCCAGGAAGTGGTCAAAGGAAAGGAATAGCCCCTGGCAGGCTGTAAAAACCAAATCAGGGTCTTATTCTAACCCCATTCCCCAAACGTGGCAGAATTAGCTCCCAGAATGCTTAAAGTTATGCTAAAATTGCGGTTGGCTGACTGTGGATCCTGCCTCTCAGAGTAGTCATCCGGGTTGGAAACCTGGAAGCAGGGGCTGCAGAATATCGGCTGCTAGCTTGAGCCTTCTCTGGCATGTTAGGACATATCATTTTTTCCTTTTCCATTTGCACAGCTGTTGCCTCAGATAAGCCACAGAATAGAGTATGAGAAGCAGTTATGAGAATATGTGTGACTAGTCAGACAGATTTGGGCTTAAGTTTCAGCTCCATCTTTTCACTCTCAGACAAGGTTGCATTTGATTGCAAGCAACAGAAAAGTTGACCAGTGATGGCTTAAATTAAGGGAGTTTCTCATCTTCCACAACCAGAAGTCCAGAAGGAGGCAGGCCAGGGCTAGCATAGGGGCTCAAGGATTCCCTTGTGGACCAGCTCCTGCTGGCTTCCTGTTTTGAATCCTTAGAGAGTTGTCACGGACAAGAATCTAACCCCAAAGATCTCTGTGGAATGTAGTTTATTTTCAGGAAAGGATGCAGTGATGGTGAATAAACAAGCCAAATCACTCAGTGCATCTCAGAATTCCCAGGACAGATGCTGCTCTCAATCTGTGCTGGAAGCTTCCTTAAGTATGGAAGCAGAGCAGAGCTTCCGTAGCGGGGAGAGCTCTAAAATCCTCTCCCCGGTCTTGTCAGCCATCAAGCACATACCCACCCAAATAGATAATATCTTTTGTTTTTATGTAAGGCTCACTTATGTGAGAACAACTCAGCTCTGAGCAGACATTCTAGACCTTACTTTACATTTTTTACTGCTGCACAGCCAGGTACCTGAGCCAAAGTGGTGATGGATGGGGGCCATAATGAAGACAGTAGTGGAAGGATAAGAAAAGAAAGAATATATAAGCAAGAAACTCCAGGGAGAGAGTGACTGGATCTAGAGGGGCCCAAGTTGACAATGGATTCTTGAGTTAGAGGTGCTGGAGGATGGCGATACCATTCCTCAGAATGAGGAACTCAAGAGGAGGAAACCAGTTATTTGGGATGAAAACTTATAAGTTCATTCTGGGACACACATAGGTTGCAGGGTTGAGCAGAGGCATATCCAGGTGGAAATCCCCAAGCCTGGAGCTCAAGGTGGAAGTCTGTAGCATCAAATTGCAGTGACTTTTTTTTTTTTTTTTTTTTTTTTTGAGACGGAGTCTCGCTCTGTCACCCAGGCTGGAGTGCAGTGGCCGGATCTCAGCTCACTGCAAGCTCCGCCTCCCGGGTTTACACCATTCTCCTGCCTCAGCCTCCCGAGTAGCTGGGACTACAGGCGCCCGCCACCACGCCCGGCTAGTTTTTTGTATTTTTTAGTAGAGACGGGGTTTCACTGTGTTAGCCAGGATGGTCTCGATCTCCTGACCTCGTGATCCGCCTGTCTCGGCCTCCCAAAGTGCTGGGATTACAGGCTTGAGCCACCGCGCCCGGCCGCAGTGACCTTTTAATAACATTAAGGGAGAGAAGATAGATTTTTCTTTAAAAGTGTTTTTGCCCATTAGTTATGGGCACCCATCCTGGGATTGGATCCACAAGTTGAATAG
Organism: Rhinopithecus bieti; assembly: GCF_001698545.2. Lineage (NCBI taxonomy): Eukaryota > Metazoa > Chordata > Mammalia > Primates > Cercopithecidae > Rhinopithecus > Rhinopithecus bieti. Next base: position 2,723,912 of record NW_016811898.1, read on the forward strand.
AATGAAGTCTGCAATTATCTGGTGAATATAATCTTTGTGGAGAGCCTGTTGAGAGGAAAACACAAACCTCTGATTCCCCATAACTGCAGGGGAAGTAGGGAAGGCTGGTTATTTCTGAATTCATAGGAATAAATAATTCCTTAGGTTATATAAGTTTTAAAAGCTTTTTTTACACATCAGCTCACTTTATGTTCACAAAAACAGCATGAGTCAGGGTAGAGCTGCCTCTCTATGGTCACAGACGAGGAAAGAGAGATGCAGCAATCCCTCTGATGTGTCCAGATGCCTTGATGGCTGAACACCTGAGCCAGCTGCCCCAGGGCTGTTTCCACCCTGACTGCAGGGAGTGGCTGCCAGGTCTTTAGCCCCTCCCTCACTACAGTACTGCCTCCACTATTCATTGACTTCACAGTGAATTAGGAATTAGACAAATGGTTCTCATAGTTCACTTGGGGAAATTGTAAGATGCAGATTCTGATTTTTGAGGCAAGTCTTGCTCTCACCCAGGCCAGACTGCAGTGGTGCGACCTTGGCTCTCTGCAACCTCCACCTCCCGGGTTCAAAGGATTCTTTTTCCTCAGCTTCCTGAGTAGCTGAGAGTACAGGCCCTTGCCACCACGTCTGGCTAATTTTTTGTTGCTGTTGTTGTTTTTTGCATTTTCAGTTGAGACAGGTTTTGCCATGTTGGCCAGGCTGGTCTCAAACTCGTGACCTCAAGGGATCCACTTGCCTCCCACAGTGCTGGGATTACAAGTGTGAGTCACTGCACACAGCCCAAGATGCAGACTCTTGATCCCCACCACAGAGGTTCAGTTTCAGTGTGTTTGTGGAAAGTCCAGGAATTTGCATCTCAGGTGAGTCTGATGCAGATGGTTCACCCACCACATTTTGAGAATCACTGAAGCCAAGGGGTTTTGGGTGGGGAAAGGCTGTCTAACTCCCTTTCTGTTGCTTTTCCTGATCCTTCTCTGTCCTTCTTTACATGAGAAGGAGTTGCTTTCCTGATTGGCTGAATTCTAGGACATAAACTGAGCCATATTTACTAATGGATATTGTCATTGTGTTTTAAATGTTAAGTACTTGTGTGTCTCCTCTCTTTTCTACTTCTTGCTGCCACTGTGATGTGGTATCACTAGGCTGAGGCAAGGTCCCTTGATGTCTGACTACTTTGTCCTTGTCTTTTGCTTTTTTTTTTTTTTGAATGCTTTTTTTTAAATGGCCTCATGAAAACTCTGATCCCTAAAATCATATGGTGATAACAAACAAGAGTTTCAGTTGGGAGGTAGAGGCTCTTGCAGATACTTAGACTAAGTTGCAAGCTGTCCTTATCATTACCAGAATTCCACATTCGTTATACCAGTCATTGGTCCTGAAAAATGAAGTTGTATCTTGTTTTCATTTGATCTTATTTCTTAAGTGCATAGGATTGTCAGTGTTAATAACTCACATTTATTGAGTGCCTGCTATTTGGCCAACAGTGAGTACTTTGCATGAGTTAACTTACTTAATCTTCCTAACAAACCTGTAAGAAAGTATCATTATTGTTCCTTTTTGTCCAGATGGAAAAAATTGCCCAAAGTTTTTTTGCTGGTGAGTGATGGAGCAAGAGCTTGAACCTCCTAACTCTTGAGCCCACTCCACTGTTACTCACTATACTCTTCTTAGGAAGTCCCTGTGGGAAAAGGTGGCTGGGTCTGGGTAGAATGTTAGTATTCTCGGGCCCCCTGATCATATACTATCTTAATATAATCAAAACTCTGCCTAGAACCCCTCACAGAGGCCAATTCTCTGGCAAACACACACACGGGAAAGAAAAGTCATTATCTGGATAATTAGAACCAAAACTCTATTTCAAGTTGCATTATCTTGATAATTTTTTCAATAGCTTTCCGACTCTCTCCTGAATGAGAATTTAACTCATCGACCCCTCGTAGCTGCAATTTCTACAACCTCAGTGGTTCTGGGATCAACAGATACTGAAACTTTAGCAGTTCCATTTTCTCGGAGCCAGTTGCAAGAATGGGGCTGGTATTCTCTATCTTAGAACAAACCATTAATCAGAAGGAAAGGTCACACCATAAATCGACATCAATTAGGTATGATCATCCCCGAATGGCTTTGCCCTGCCAAAAGTGTTCTTAGCTTTATAACATTGGTTGACGCTGGCCCAAGTCCAGTGGTTTCCAGTTTTTCTTTATGGAGGTGAATAGACTAAACTCAGCACTTTCTCAGTCTCTCAAATAAGTGCACTTACATCATTTAGAAGTTATAAGAATCCACATATCAGGCCAAATTCCACCCTGGGTTCTACATCCGCTGCTCCTCCTAAAATCAACCCCCAAGAGTATGGTTAAGTAAGAGTAGAACTTGGCTGAAAGCTTGTTATTTTTGCAGTTTTAATTACACATACCTCACCCATTTGCCCAAATTAGGAGAGAAGATTTGCTGAGGGAATCTTTGCCTATTGGCTTGCTTCGATGTGTGGTTCTTCTAGTACCTAACTTGGGAATTTCAAGAAAATAGTCAAGAATTGACATTGTACATTTTTAGGGCTGAAAAGAACTTGGAAATGGATCATCTATTCTGAACCCCATAGTTTCATATACCAGAAAACAAAAGCAAAAACAAACAAAACCCTCAGATTCAGAGAAGAAATATGTTCAAGGTCATGCTGAAAGGTATGGTGAGCCAGGCAAAAAAAGAAAAAAAAAGAATCAGTCTCCTTTGTTTAGTGTGGTTTCCACACACCCCACTGGAAAGGGCTGTTTATCACAAAGATTTGCTCCTGCTGTATTCAGTTGTGGAAGGACCTAGGTTTTAGAGCCAAGAAGACATAGGATTGAATCCAAGTTCAGATACTTTCTAGTTTTGTGTGCCTAGTTTCTTGACTTTTGTGGATCTTAGTTTTCTTAATTGTAAAATGGGGAAGACTAATATATACTTTTTAAGAATGTTGTGACAATTAAATAAGATGTTCCCAAGGTAAGAGGGACATAGTAGGTGTTGTTGATAAATCTTGGTTCTCTTCTCTTTAGGATTATTGGGTTGCAAATGATAGAAACTCAAACTGGTTTGAGCATAAAAGGAAATTTGTTAGGGTACCTAAATGACTTTGGGTAGATAGTGTTAGTCCATTCATGAGGGTGGAAGCTCTGAAAGGCCCCACCTCTTAATACTATTACGATGGCAACTAAATTTCAACATGGGTCTTAGAGGAGACAAATCATAGCACCTGTCAAGGACATTCTATTATTTTAAGGAGAACTAACCCTCCCCCATTCTCATGGGCCTAAATGGTAGCATTAGAAATCACAACTTTTCTCTGCATTGGTGACATTCTCAGGCCAGCTCCCTCTTGGTGTGACTGGATGGCTGTTAGCAGCTCCAGGCTTCCCTCTTATAAGATTCCACTCCAGAAAAAAAATGCTCCTTTTCTACTATTTTCACTGATGGTTTCAGGATTAAGTCATATTGGCCTAGCTCTGATAAAGCAAAATGAGGCTGGCCATGGTGGCTCACACCTATAATCTCAAAACTTTGGGAGGCCAAGGCAGGCAGATCACTTGAGGTCAGGAGTTTGAGACCAGCCTGGCCAACATGATGAGACCTTGTTTCTACTAAAAATACAAAAATAAGCCAGGCGTGGTAGCACACGTGTGTAACCCCACCTACACGGAGGCTGAGGTGGGAGGATCACTTGAATCCGGGAGGTGGAGGTTGCAGTGAGCCGAGTTCACACCACTGTACTCCAGCCTGGGTGATAGAGCAAGACTCCATCTCAAAAACAAAAGAAAACAAAATGAAACAAAACCATAAAATGAAACAAATCCTTACAGAATAATTCACTGTGCCATGTGGTTGGGTAATAAATCAAAAGGTCACATTAGGGCCACATGCCTACTTCTGGATCTTGGGATGCTGGTGACAGAGGATGGAGTGACCTTCCAGGAACATATAAATTGAGAGTGGGAGAGGGCTAGTTCTCCATGAAACAATTAGAATATCCTTGACAGGTGCTCTGATTTGAACGTCTGTCCCCTCCAAAACTCATGTTGAAATGTAGTTGCCATTGTAACAGTATTAAGAGGTGGGACCTTTAAGAGGTGTTAAGGTCATGAGGGTTCTGCCTTCATTAGTGGTCTAACACTGTTACCTCAGAAATGGGTTCAGGAGTGGGTTTGTTATCATAGGAGTAGGTTTGACCCCTCCCACTCTTTCTCTCTTGCCCTTTCTTTGCCCTTCCGCCATGTTATGATGTAGCAAGAAGGCCCTTGCCAGATGCTGGCACCTTAATATTGGACTTCCCAGCCTCCAGAACTGTGAGCCAATCGACAGCTGTTTGTTAGAGGTTACCCAGTTTGTGGTATTCTGTTATAGCAGCACAAAACAGACTAAGACAATATGATAAAGGTGAATGGACACTAGAGAAGCAAAAACAAGATTCACTTCCCTTCTCCTTGTCCTGGATTTGTTCACACTCAGGAGACTGTTTGTTCTCTCAGAATTACTTTACATTTGATCTGTGCAGAGGTGATAGTGAAGTTATTGCCTCTTGGGCTAAGTAATTAGACTGCCATGGTTAAGAAAGAAATGTTCAAAAAAAGTATTTTTTTCTCACTCAGCTATGCTTTATCTCTCCTTATAATGAAAACAGCAAGCTATATTAAAAGAGGCAAAAAAAAAAAAAAACAACTTGCAAACAGGTATACAAAATGCAACCTACTATCAAACTTGAGTGAAGTCACACTCTATAGTAGTATGTTTTCCTTAGATAGTTGCCATGTTGCATGTTAAAACAAAAATATTTAGTAAACATTTATTATGTGATAGGTACTGTGATTGAGTGAAGTGCTAAGAACACAATTACTTTTAAATATGTTTGACAATAATCTATCTTAACCATTCAGTAATGACAAAAGCATTGATATAGACCCAGGTATATTTTTTACCATCCTTCTAGGCAATATGGGAAGTAAAAGTTTATAATCCAGAAGAGGATAGTAATCAAGGGCGTTAAGTCTTTTAAGAGAGATAAATAGGTGTTCAAAACTTGGCTTCATCACAGATCTACTGAATGACCTGGAGGAACTTGCCCTTGAACTCAGGTTCTTCATCTGTTAAATGAGCATAAGAATTGCACTCATTTTCCAGGGTAACTGTGAAGATTAAAGGTCACAATGTATTTGAAGTCATTTGACACATTGTGCAAGTCATAAGGTAGATTACAAAATGGTAGGTGGCATGAAAATTTTTGCCTTGATTTCCTGCCAACTATCTCCCCAGCCCCAGCATGCACATGTATATGGACTTCCCCCACCCCCACAATCCACTACACACACGCGTGAAGCATAGGCTTATATAGGAGAGTTGGGTTCATGAAAAATGATGAGCAAAAAAGGTCATACATCTTTCTTCACTGATGCAATAAGAACAAGGGCTAAGTATGTGTGCTATGCCAGAACCTGAAAATATTTTGTAACCTATAGTTGGTATAGGTTATTTTGCTTTCAGTGCCTTTGGCCAAAAGTTCCGCTATGGAATACATATCCAAGAACATGCAAAATATGAGCTGTTAATGATACATGAGAAACTAGGCAGGCAGAACATCTGGGTCTCTGCATGGCTCCTAGCTCTGACTCTCATACAGAAAGTAGCCTGATTGCATTGAGGCCAATCCAAGTACTAATTGTGTGACACAGAAAGGTAAAAGAAGAGCATTGAAGTAGCAATGAGAGGACTTTTACCTTTGGTCATAATAGACTAAGAGGTACTGGATTTAGCTTATCATGTTAAGCAACTAAAAAACAGATAAAATTGTGAAACAAGGGTAGTGCGTGACATTGGACAGCAGGCAACTCAGGACAGTGATCTCTGAGAGAAGAAAAATTAATGATTTTCCTAAATTACTGCCTGGAAAAGATTTCAGGGGAAGCATAGGGAGTAGAAGCTGACACCGGGCTCAGGAGTCTTCTTGAGTTGAGAAATGAGAGTTGGGAGTTCAGCGAGACCAAGGCAGATGGAATTCTTGGGGCAGAGAGTCCTGGAGATGAGGTGGGGGTTGGTGAGAGAATAAGTGCACTTTGGGGATCAGAAGAGGGTTTCCCTCTAGTCTCTGATGTGTTTCGCTCTAGGTGTTCTGAGCATGTGTGTGAGGAAAGCATAGGGACTGAGAAAAGAACCACTAGAAAGGCATGTGGAATAATTCTTGTAGCACACAGGAGGCCTGAGGTCTGGGGATAGTTCATGTTTCCACCAAGCAGAGTGGAAAGGCCTCTAAACATGTAGAGCATCATGTAAAGTCATCAGAAGAGTATTGCTTTAGTATTTGGGGCCAAATAACTCCAGACAACAGGCTCTTCTGGTTCTGCCTGAAAACCTAAAAACTAATCCTTAAGAAAATAGAACTGTTTCCAAGTAACTTAACTGCATCTCAGAAAAAGCCCCAAATTATTTAAAGCATACCAAAAAAAGAAATCTATCATTCAACGATGTAAAATTCACAATGTCTAGTGTCCAATAAAAAATACCAAGCATACAAGGAAGCGAGAAAATATGACCCGTGATGAGGAAAAAAGTAAATTTATAGAAGATAATCCAAAACTGATACTGATGATAAAATTAGTAGACAAATATGTTAAAACTGCTATTATAAATACATTCCATATGATGGAGAAAGTAGAGGAAAATGAGCATGATAAAAAAGAATAGTGTAAAGTATAAACAAGACCCCAATCCAATGTATCGACATGAAAAATAAAATACCTGGAATGAAAAATACACTAGCTGAGATCAACAGCTCGTTAAACATTGCAGAAAAACAGTATTAATGAAGTGGAAGACACAGCAATAGAAGCTATCACAAATAAAACAACAGAGAGAGAAAAGAAAATGAACCCAGCACCAGTGAGCTATGGAACAATATCAAATGACTTGATATACATGTATGTGGAGCACTATGAAAAGAGAAAGGAGATAGTGAGAGAGAAAATCACCACCACCACCACCAACAACAAAAACAAAGCCCCAGCAGTAATAGGAATAAGATTTTGAGGAGGTCAGGAATTCAGGAAAGCCTAAGTGGTTCCATCTTGGGGACTCATGCGATTGCAATCTGGCAGTGGTAGAATCTGAAAGAATGGAGGACTAGGACAGCTGGGAGCTAGCCAAACGACTCTCTTTTCCTGTAGTCTCAGATTCTTTTTATGTGATCTGTTGGCATGCACTACTTTGGGCTTCCTTACAGTATGGTGACCTCAGGACACTCAAATTGCTTACGTGGCAGCTGAGGCTTTTGTGGTAGACATGGAGATATGCTTCCCAGAACCCCTTTTAAGAAAGGATTTGTTGCTCAACTGCATGAAGTCCAGTCAGCAGAGAGCATCTAGTCATCTGCTCCCTCAAGGCCTGCCTTAACTACAAAGACATGCTTCACTTGATATCATGGTCTTCCTGAGGCTTCCCATACCTGGTAACTGGACACAGTAGGGATAAAAAGACCTGGCCATTTTGGCCCATTTTGAGACAATTATGGTTGGAAAATTTTCTCTAGAGATCTCTGATAGGTTGGTCAAGGCTTTGATGAATTTTGCATCCCTATGTAACTATCCCCTGTGACCAATTCTGTGTCCTCCCACTTCCTTTAATACGATTGATCCCTAATACAGATCTTCTTCGCCAAACATTGTCCCATTGTCTGCTTCAGGAAAACACAATTGCCTTAGTTGCTACTAAAAGTCATCTTAGAAAACAAGAGCTATAACAGGGTTTCAAAATCGAATCACTCAAACTAACTGGCAGTGAGGACCCCATCATCAGTAGCAGGTGGAGCAAAGATAACTATTGGCATAGAGTGGGAGTCCAGTTGTTAAAACTTTTACTGGTAGTGAATTGGGGTAGGTGTCAGTGGATACAGATGCACCAACATTTGTGTCAGGTGCTTGAGACACACGGAGGGAGCATTTGCTATAAAGATAATGGTATTGGATGAGAATTGCTAAGTGCGACTGATTAGCTACAGAAAGATAATGAACAGTGAAGGACATGTAATAGGCAACTGAAATCCAGGAGTGAAAGCCAGAGGACCTCTTTGGTTGCAGACAAAGAATTTCTCTTTTCCTGCATTGGAGGATGGAGAAAGCAGAAGACCAAAGCAGAAATTGATAGTTAAGTAGCTGAACTTTAAAGAAAGTTAAACACCCAACCAAGGTATGCACTGACTGTTATGCCAGTCTGAGCCATTTTGAGAGAAAAGTAGGACCCTGACATAGGACGGGGAGACAACTGAGTGGATTCCTCTCAGGAGTTGTACTTCCTGGACTTCGCTGAACCTTCTAAACCTGCAGAAGTAGGCCATTACCTTACCCTATTAAGAGCTAGCACTCCTATGCCTCATGCTGGGACATGATACGGATGCATCTTCCTTGAAAGTCACCCCTCAGGATCACTCTCTACCTCAATTTCTGGCTACTAGGCTTGTAAGTAGAGTTAAATGAAATCGATCCCTCATCCAGTTTTTAGAACTTAGCCAGTTTCAGATCCAGCACACATTGACTGAAGAGCCAGCCCCAGCAGTGATAGGAATAAGATTTTGAGGAGTTCAGGAATTCAGGAAAGCCTAAGTGGTTCCATCTTGGGGACTCATGTGATTGCAATCTGACGGTGGTAGAATCTGAAACATGTACCGAAGAGGATAGGTCCTGAAACAACATGAAGTGATAATGATTCATCATTTATTGCCTAAAGGCATTTGTGAGCCTTTAGTTGGTATATTACTTTCCTAGAGCTACTGGAACAAAGTACTACAAACTGGATGGCTTAAAACAATAGAAATTTATTGTTTCATAGTTCTGGAGGCTAGAAGTCCAAAATTAAGTTGTTAGCAAGGCCATGCTCCCTTTGAACTCTCCTTAGGAGGATCCTTCCTTGCCTCCTCTAGCTTTGGTTGCCCCAGGTATTCTTCGGATTGTGGCAGCATTGCTCCAATTTCTTTCTCCATCTTCAAGTGACTGTCTTTCCTCTGTGTCTGTGCCCAATTTTTCCTCCTTATAAGGATGCCTGTCACATCAGATTAAAGGTCCACTCTACTCCAGTGTGACCTCATCATAACTAATTACATCTGCAGTGAACCTATTTCTAAATAAGGTCATATTCTGAAGTACTGGGGGTAGGACTTCAATATATCTTTTTGGGGAATGCAGTTCAACCCATAGCACTGGGGAGAGGGGGCCACTAAGACGTTGGAGGAGGACTGAACAGAGTGTCTGAACACTTTGTGACTGAAGGGTCATCACAGCCTCTGTATTAGGGTTGGGCATACAGAGGCCAGGTCATAAATTGATCTGTTACATCCATGACATTATGTTGATTGGGCTGTAGGAGCAAGAGGTGGCTGAGCACCAGAGACTTTGGTAAGATCCATGTGCTCCTGGAGGTGGTAGATAAACCCTGCTCAGCTCCAGGGTCTGATACATCCATACAGTTTTTAGATATCCTGTGTATTATATACGCTGGGACATCCTTTTCAAAGTAAAAGACACATTGTTGCACACTGAACCTCTTATTACAAAGAAGAGAGCACAAAGCCTAGTGAATCTCTTTGGGTTTTGGAGGCAGCATATTCTATACTTAGGGATGCTGCTCTGGTCCATATACTGGCTGATGCCAAAGGCTTTGAATGGACTGTGGATAGAAGAAGGCTTGGCAATAGGTCCAGGCTATGGTGTGAGAATCCCTACCCTTGGGACCTATGATCCAGTAGACTCCAGAGTTTTTTAAGTATCCATGGAGGGAAAAGTTACAATGTAGAATTTATACCAAACCCTATTGATGGAACTACAACACAGGTATCTGGGGTTATGGAGCAAGGCCATGCCATCTGCAGCAGATAATCATGTAGTTTTTGAAGAAACAACTTCTGGTATGCCACTCAACACTCATAGAAACAGAATGTTGGATCATATGGAACGCCGGGTGATCATGAGGCTTCAATTGTCTATCATGAGTTGGGTCTTGTCAGATGTACCAAGTCATCATTGTGAGTGAGCCTAGCAATGATCCATCATAAGATGGAAGTTGTAAAGTCAAGGTAGAGCACAAAGAAGGGTAGATGGCATAAGCAAGTTGTAGGAACAGGTAGTCCAGACCCCCATGGCATGGACCACCGTTGTAACAATGCCCTCTCTGTTACCTCAAGGCCATGATTGGGTGGGGAAAGGCTTTAATCAGCTGAAGGAGGAGGGAAGAACCCAAGTTGAGTTATTAGTGAGATTGGCTCAGCATGTGTGAAAAAGCAAAAGCGCATGTCACTACACTATAGCCTTGCTCAGGGGTGGCCTTCAAACAGCGGTCCCCAAACTTTTTGGCACCAGTTTAGTGGAAGACAGTTTTTCCATTTTCCGATGGTTTGGGGGTGATTTAAGTGCATAACCTTTATTGTGCACTTTATTTCTATAATTATTACATTGTAATATATAATAAAATAATTATACCACTCACCATAATGTAGAATCAGTGGGAACCCTGAGCTGGTTTTCCTGCAACTAGATGGTCCCATCTTGGGGTGATGGGAGACAGTGATAGATCATTAGGCATTAGATTCTCATAAGGAGCATGCAACCTAGATCCCTCACATGTGCAGTTCACAATAGGATTCACTCTCCTATGAGAATCTAATACCACTGCTGATCTGACAGGAGGTGGAGCTCAGGCAGTAATACGAGCGATGGGGAGCACATATAAATACAGATGCAGCTTCACTCTCTTGCCCACCACTCACTCCTTGCTGTGCAGCCCGGTACTGGTCTGTGGCCCTGGGGCTGGGGACCCCTGCCCTAAAAGACTGTGGAGAGAGGAGAAATTTCCCAATAGGCAGAGCTTTGTAGGGGGCAAACATGTTCATCCACTTTGTATGGAAAGAGAAATGGCCAGAGGTTATAAAATAGATGAACTCATGGAGACTGGCAAATTGCCTGGCTGGGTGGTCAGGAGCCTGAAGGGAAAACAATTGAAAGATTGGGGACAAGGAGGCCTGGCATAGAGGCATATGGAAGAAAACATGGAGGTGAGCACGAAGTGCGAAGGTCTTTGTGTCACAGATTAACATCATCAGAAAGCATTCCCCATGGAAGAACGCTAAATAGACAGGTAGGCAAAATGGCCAGGCAAAGTCCCATGTAGAGCTATTTTTTGAGGGGACAAACTGACCATATGGTGGCAAGTTGAGAACATTGGTTTGGCCCCCTTCAAACCTATGTTGAAGGACCACTGGTTTCTTCTCATAGAAATGGATGTGTATTCTTGGTATGAGTTTGTCTTTCCACCTGGCAAAGCCTTACTCATCACCACTATCTAGGTTTAAGCACAGATTTTGATCTACCAGTTGGCAGTCCCTCAAGCCTGTAAGATCTACTTTACAACAGAAGAAATATGGTAGTAGGCCGCTAACCACACCCACCCACCACAGGAAGGCTGTTAGCGTAGTTGAGCACTGGGACCACCTGCTAAAAGGAGAGCTAAAGGGCCAGCCAAGAGTCAATTATCTGCGAAGATGTGGTCCATCCTCTTGGATGCAGCACACTCTTTGACTCAATGAACTTTATATATCACCACCTTCCCAACAGGAAGAACAAGTGAGAACCATGGGAAGATCATGAGTGTTCCCACTTACCATTACATCCAACAACCCACTGGGGGACTTTGTGCTTCTTACCTCTTTAGCTTTGGGCTTTTCAGGGTTGAAGATTATAGTCCCCAAAACGGTGGACTTTCACTAGAAGACAGAGCAAGAGCCCCACTGAATTATTAGTTATGGCTTTTCACCTGGGCACTTTGAGCTCCTTGAGTATGAGTCCCAGCAAGTGAAAAGAGAGGTCACTGTTTTGCAAGGCTATTGACCCTAATCATTAGGAGAAGGTGGGGCTGCTCTTAAGTAATAGGAATGGGAAAGAATACACGGGGAACCCAGATCAGTGTGGGTGTCTCTTTGTCCTCCCTTGCAGAATTGTAACTATAAATAGAGCTGACTTCAGGAGCCTGTGGCCAGTGCAGTTACATGGGACCCCATGCTTGAAAGGGCCTCACACTTGGTTTAATGTTCTGCTCCAGCCATCTTGAGATTCTTAGGTTTTCTTTTTTCCAAGGAGTTCAGCTATGGTCTGAATGTTTGTGTCTCTCAAAAATTCATGTGTTGAAATTCTAATCCCCAAGGTGAAGGTATTAGGAAGTAGGCCTTGGGGAAGTGATTAGGTCATGAGGGCAAATTCCTCATGAATGTTGTTAGTGCCCTGATATAAAAGACTTGAAAGAGCTTCCTCATCCCTGCCATGTGAGTTACAGTGACATTTATGAACCAGGAAGCAAGCCTTCATCAGACACCAAACCTGTTGGCACCTTGCTATGGTTTGGATGTTTGTGTCTTCCAAAACTCATGCTGAAATTTAGTTGCCATTATAACACTGTTGAAAGTGTGATTGGGCCATGAGGCAGAACTCTCATGGGTGGGATTATGGCCATGATAAAGGGTAAGTTTGGCCCTTTTGTGTTTCTTGGACCTTTTGCCATAGGATGACATAGCAAGAAGTCCCTTGCCAGATGCTGGCACCTTGATGTAGACTTCCTAGTCTCCAGAATGGTGAGCTAATAAATTTCTGTTTATTATAAATTACCCAGTCCATGGTATTCTGTTGTAGCAGCACAAAACAGACTAAGATGCACCTTAATCTTGGACTTCTCAGCCTCCATAACTGTAAAATACACATTTCTGGAGTTTGTAATCCACCCAGTTTACGGTATTTTGTTATAGCATCCCTCCCTAGTGGACTAAGATAGACCCATCTTTTTATTTTTCACTGAGCCCTTCAAGTTATGTAGCTTGTCCTGAATGGTAAATTGATGTTACAACAACTCAGGCCTGAAAGGTGCATAGTGACTAGGACTAAGGAAGCCTTGGGAACGAGTACCGAAGTCATGACACCACTAAGATACCACAGCCAGAAAAGGTGGTGGTGAGAATGAGGGGAATTTAGAAGGGTGGTAGAGGAGGACAAAATCTTCTCAAGGTGGTAGGGCTCTAATTTCAGCCCAAGTTATTTGAAAATCTATGTTAATCATTTCAGCGCTGCCTGTTTAGTTAGTTTCCTGATTTTCCCCCAAGTTTCACTGAGGTATAATTGACATAATACAGCAAACCACATATTATTCAAGGGAACAAAGAAAAAAAAAATAAACAAACCCATAGCCGCACAAGTTTCCTTGTCCCTCTTTGTAGGCCCCCCAACACTCATCCCCCCTTTCCCAAGCAATCACTGATCCATTTTCTGCCATTATACATTAGTTCACATTGTTTCAAATTTTACATAAATGAAATCATACAGTATATACTCCTGTTGTCTGTTTTCTTTCACTCAGTATAATTCATTCATGTTGGAGGGTGTATCAGTAGTTCCTTCATTTTTACTGCTAAGTAGTACATTCCATTGTATGGCTATACCAATATTCATTTATCTGTTCACCTGTTGATGAACATTTTAAGTTGTTCCCAGTTTTTGGATATTACAAATTGTATTAGTCTGTTCTCACACTGCTATAAAGAACTACCTGAGACTGGGTAATTTATGAAGAAAAGGAGTTTAATTGACTCACAGTTACACAGGTTGTATGGGAAGTATGGTTGGGGGGCCTCAGAAAACTTACAATCATGGTGGAAGGCAAAGGAGAAGCAAACACATCTTACCATGGTGGAGCAGGAGACAGAGAGCATAAAGGAGAATGTGATACACACTTTCAAAACAACCAGATCTCGTGAGAACTCTTATCACAAGAACAGCAAGGGGGAAGTCTGCCCCCATGATTCAATCCCCTCCTGCCAGGTTCCTCCCCAACACTAGGACTTACAGTTCAACATGTGATTTGGGTGGGGACACAGAGCCAAACCATATCACAAATAAAGCAGTTATGAACATTTGTATACAACACATTTCATAGACATGTATTTCCATTTCTCTTGGATTAATCCATCTTGGCTAACACGGTGAAACCCTGTGTCTACTAAACATACAAAAAACAAAAAATTAGCTCAGGTGTGGTGGTGGGCACCTGTAGTCCAGCCTACTCGTGGAGGTCTGAGTGTAATGGAGATAATGGGCGGTTGAACTCTGGAGGCTGGTAGTCTTCTGCAGTGAGCCAATGATCGCGCTCACTGCACTCCATGTCCTGAGAGACGAGCGAGACTCCGTCTCTAAAATAAAAACTAAAAAATAAAAATGTAACACATTGTGTGTGGATAAGCAAAATTGTATGGTAAGTGTGTGCTTAATATTTAATAAATTGTCAAGCTCTTTTCTAAACTGGCTTGAAACACACTAACATGTCATTTCTTTGCTCATGCTGCGTGTTTATTATGGCTTGAAGGGAGGCTCTGCCCAAGGACCCAGCTAATAGAGCAACTACCATTTTAGACATTCCTAGTTGCCATGACAGAAGTTTTGCCTTTTCCAGAATGTCATAGAGTTGGACTCATACAGCATGTAGACTTTCCAGATTGGCTTCTTTCAGTTAGTAATAGACATCTAAATTTTATCCATGTCTTTTCATGGCTTGATAGCTCATTTCTTTTTAGTGCTGAATAACATTCCATTGTCTGGATGGATGACAGTTTATCCATTCACCCACTGAAGACATCTTGGTTGCTTCTGGGTTTTGACAATTATGAATAAAGTGAATATAAACATACCTGTGCATATTTTTGTGTGGACATAAATTTTTGATTCATTTAGGTATATATCAAAGAGATAATTTCTGGGTTGTATAGTGAGAGTATAGTTAGTAGTTGTGTAAGAAACTGATATGGTTAGGCTTTGTGTCCCCACCCAAATCTCATCTTGAATTGTAATCCCCATAATCCCCATGTGTCAAGGGAGACACCAGGTGGAGGTAATTGAATCATAGGTAATTTTCCCCATGCTGTTCTCATGATAGTGAGTGAGTTCTCATGAGATCTGATGGTTTTATAAGGGGCTCTTCCCCCTTGGCTCAGCACTTCTTCCTGCTGCCTTGTGAAGAAGGTGCGTTGTTTCCCCTTCACCTTCCACCATGATTGTAAGTTTCATGTGGCCTCCCAAACCATGCAGAACTGTTATACATCTTTCCTTAATTAAACCTCTTTCCTTCATAAATTACTCAGTCTCAGGCAGTTTTTTATGGCAGACTAATACACTTTCCAACTGTTTTCCAAAGTAGCTGTACCATTTTGCATTTTCACCAGCAATCAATGAGAGTTCTTGCTGCTCCATGTCCATGTGACTCAGTGTCTTCATCTGTAAAACGAAGATAGGCATTCCTGCCCCTCCTTTCAAGGATGAAATGAATTAGGATATGGCAAATAGTGCTCTGGCAGTACAGGCTAGTGCTGCTTTTGCTATGCCCATACTACATGTGAGGAAATTAAAGGCTGAAGATCTATTTCGAGGACCATAAGGTAGGGATGGGTCAATTTGAGGTAAAAGGGTAAGGATTGAAGGAATGTTTGATTTGGATGAGCAGAAGTAATGGAGAGATCTCCAAACTTCTAGACAAGGATAAGATGGCAGAGAATAGCCTGGGGGAACTTAGTAGTAAAAGATAAGTGTAGTGAGGGTGGAGTTTCCAAAATAATTTTCTCTATTTTTTTTCCTGTGGAGACATCCATGCAGCTTGCTTTTTGCTGATAATCACGAAGCACGTTATCTCCTGGGGAGACAAATGGGGAATGGAGTCCCCCAAGCACAAATGTTCAGTCACAGTCTGTTTTGGTTAAGGTTAGAACTGCAACCTGGTGAAAATCCAAGATTGGTTTGTGGAAAAAAGTTTCTTTTTTGCTTTCCTTTAGGAGCTAATTTCTATAAACAAAGTTTTCCAGGCAGGAAGAGGAAACTGAGTTCCAGTAAAAACAAGCCACTTGAGGAGAGCCAGGAAGGAAGCCATGTGGGTGTTTGGGGCTACTAGCTTTGGTTCTAGATGGTCTTTTAGTCCATTGAGTGTGGCCAGAGAATTTAATTTTAACTTTTGTATAAAGCTGAGAAGGATCCTGTGGGTTTCTAGAGCCTTCACATTGGTGCCTTCAAATGGAGAGGGCATTCCATCATGCCTGAAACTTCCACGTGTTTGCTATTCATGCCACCTGAGGAACTGTAAGCCCTTTTTAGTATCTGGCTTTTGTATAATATTTCTCTTTAAAGTATTTGGTGATTATTGTCTCAAAGAATCCACAGCAACCATGCTGAGGTAGGCAGGCCAAGAGTCATTATTCCCACTTCACAGATGATAAAACAGTTTCTCAGAGAACACATTTCCTGCCTAAGGTCACATGACTGATGAGTGGTAGTGTTAAAGTTGACTTCAGAGCTTAATATTATACTCCACTGGATGGGGAGGTGTGGGTTTGCGGGGTTGGAGGAGTGCAGCTGTAAGGAGTGAGGATAGACTACAAAATATTTGAAAACAGAGGCTCATATTTTCTGCACGTTTGAATCCCTGCTGCCTGGCCTGTGCCTGGCTATCACAGGAGGTCTCAGATATTTGTTAAAATTGATTAAAAGGAAACCACCAGGAGTCAGGATTGGCTTCAGACCAGGGAAGGACTGAGCCTTTATGTAGCAGGAATGGTAATCCCCACTGGGGAGAAGAGTAGAGGAATTATTTGGGTTGTCTGATGCACAGTAAGTAAGGTTTTAATAAAAGACTGCCCAAGAAATGTGCTTTTAAACTGTGTGGTGCAATGGCAACAAAATATGTTTGCTTTCATTTATTTCAGTCATGGAGGAAGTAATACAGACACCTTTCTGTGCCTCCATGTTGCCTCAACATGTTGCCAAACAGCAATCCTTCAGAGCCCAGCCCTTCTGTGTCTGTAATACCTGCCCCATGCTCTGTTCCCTACTGCCTGATACCCTGATTGCTCCGGGGACATGGTCATTTTCCTCCCCCACATGAAGCTTGTTGGAGCCAGTTTAAGAAAGGCAAATGGCTCCCCCTTCGTTGTGGTAGGGAGGCAAGAGGACTTTGCAGTCATGTAGCCTTGGGGCTGTAGTGTCCCTTGACTCAGATCAAGGTTTTCCACACCCATCCCAGGCTTGACAGCAGCTCTCCCCTCCTTTGCCCTCTGCCATGGCCCAAACCACAGGCCCAGGTGTACAGTCTGGATGAGTCATATTTGGCTCCTTGAAGAACAAGTAGGGAAAACAGTCTGCTCTCAGGATGCTGAGAAAGAGAGACCTGAAAGCACTTATTAGGTGTGGCCTCCCAGGCAGTATCTAAGGGCTGTGAAAGAGGATGCTTTGTTCTTCTTCCCCCTCCACCCCAGCCTCTGGCAGACTGGTCTGTGCTATTTGACATGAAGGGATGCCAGATTCTCAGCTGCCTTGTGCAGCTGCCAGACCTTCACTAAAGAATATAGTTGCTGTTTCTGCAAGTGCAAGTGGTTTAGGTTGCTGAGAAGACTGCTTTTGGTTTTGAATATTTAGCCTGGCTTGGGGAGATCCTAACCTAGTGAGTGTGTCTGTTATGCCGAATAAAAACAAATAAATAATGACAATAATAATAATGGTAATAGCAGTGCAACAATGAGCTTTAATTGAACAATTACTAAGTGCCAGACATTCTTTTAATTGCTTGCATGCATTATTTTGCTGAGTCCTCGCAACAAGGTAAGGTAGGTACGACAATTGCATTTTAAGATGAAAAACTTGAGACTCAGAGAGTTTACATAATTTTCCCAGGGACAAAGTGTGTGTCTTAGTCCATTTGGTGTTGCTATAACAGAATACCACAGACTGGATAATTTATAAAGACCAGAAACTTATTCTCTTACAGTTCTGGTGTCTGAGAAGTCCATGATCAAGTCCTCTGCATTTGATGGGAACTTTCTTGCTGTGTCATCTCATAGTGGAAGGTAGAAGGGTCAAAAAGGGGTGAACTCGGTGTCCTCACATGGCAGAACAGCAAGGGAGGGAGAACCCCACTGTTGCAAGCCCTTTTTATGGCAGTATTAATCCATTCATGTGGTTGGAGCCCCCATGACCTAAACAGTTCTGCAAAAGCCTCACCTTTACATACTGTTGCATTGGGGATTAAGTTTCTAACACATGAAATTTGGGAAAAGATTCAGACCATACCAGTATGTGATAGCAAGTACATGATGAAAACTGGATTCCATAGCAGGCCATTCTGACCCCAAGTTCAGCCTTGTAACCACTATGTCCCATGACTTCTCTCATGTGCTGAGCTGGGGGTAACTTCATTCGTGTATGTGGATATTATGTGATGGCCTTTGCTGCTGTGTCTCTTCCCCTAGATGGAATTCAGTGAAGCAGCTTTGCGGGAGCATGTACACTCCTCCACCATCCCTCTCACAGACCTGCCTGCAAGGCCTGTGAAACTTCATCCGTGTGCTTTGGGAGCCTCTCACCTTCTGCTGTCATTCTACCCGCTTGTCCCTTCTGTCCTCACTGACCTCTTCATTCTTCCTCAAACACATCAAGCATTCTCCTGCCTTAGGAACTTAGCGCTTCCTGTTCTTTCATTCTGGAACGTTCTTCACCCCACTGTCTGCTGAGTTCACTCCCTGACTTCACTCAGATCTGCTAAATGCTACCTTAGCTGAAAGGCTGTAAGTCTGTAATCATTGTGTATAAAAAAGCATCCTCTCCTCTGATTCCCCATTTCACTGATCTGGAACTCTATCCCTTTCCACTGCTTCATTTCCCTCCAGCGCTCACACCACCACCTGTCATAGTATATAAGCAGATGCTTGGACAGTGTTGTTTTCTGCTATGTCTTTGCATTTAGAATGTTGCATGGCCCACAGCATGCTCAGTAAATAGTTGCTGAATACTGTATTCATGAATGAAATGGCCCAGGCACACCATTCTAGATGATGAGGCCAATTTCACATTATAACTTCAGGTAAATATTGACATACCAAGGTGGAAGCTGATGAAATCCAGCAGTTTCTATTAAATATAGTAGCCAAAAACAGCACAAAGATTTAAAATAAAAATATGAAAAATTCTTATATTATGCTCATATACAAGTTATGTGCTTGTAATCATTACATTGAAAGTTAGAGTTTTGGATTTGATCCTATTTGGGAAGAGTTGTGTTGTTATTATCCATATGAACGGGCATTTAGAACTCCATGTAGAAATTACTCATGCCTTCTCCATGAAGTCTTCTATTAGGTTGGTGGAAACGTAATTGCCGGTTTTACCATTACTCTTAATGGCAAAAACCACAATTACATTTGCACCAATCTAAACACTTTCCCAGTAAGAATTAATACCCATGTCTTTGGAAATTCCAAAACACTTTATCTATACCTCTTATTAAATAAGAGAGCTAGGCCAAAGTGATTCAAATAAGCATTGGATTTGGAGCCTGGCAAATACAAGTTCAAATCTTTCTTTCACACTTGATAGCTAGGTGACTGGCTAATTCTCATAACTGTTCTCCACTTCTGTTTCCACATTTGTAAAATGAGGGTGCAATGATGCAGCTAGGATTTCATTCATTCAACAAATGTTTCTTGAGTACCTACTATGTGCCAAGGACTTTGTATATATTTGAGATACTTCCTACAACAAAACATACAAAAATTCCTGAGCTTATGGAATTTATATTCAAGTGATCATGTGTATGAAAATGATTTGTATACTGTTCATTGCCAGGCTAGTGTTAAATATTTTAGCAGATATTGCTGGTTGCCCTCTTGCCATCTATGCACCCTGTTGTTGCTGACTTCCAGACCCTCGATTGTGTTTTGATCTCTGTCTCTCCCACATGATTCTGGGAACACTGACCACATCTGTAGCCCCAGGAATAAATCCTCATCCTCACCACAGTTGTCCCATAACCATTTTATCAGTCGATGATGTAGGGAGGGGAATGTCATCCAGATATGGACAATAGATGGGAAAGGAGACTTTCTAAAAGAAATAGATGGGAAAGGTATCCTTTCTTCTATGAGGAGAAAACAGAAGAGATAGCCTCATTTTTGCCTCTGGAAATTGTCATGTCCTGACATGTTCCATCTGGAACTGGCAGAGAGGACTTAGATAACTTCCCAGACTAAGGACAGAGCCAACACTGAAGATGCAGAGTAGAGCGATAGAAGGGAGCTGGGTTTTCCATGATATTGTCAGCCACAAAATCACCCCAACCTGAAATTTACCCCACCTTTGGACTTGCTCCTATGGTTCCAAATTACTAAAGCCAATGTGAATTAGTGTTTTCTGTCATATGCATGGAGAAACACTTTGATTGATAAAAGTTATTATGATACTGTTTCTGCTGTTTGTCAGCAGGATCACTGGGAGTTGGGTTTGTTTCATATTCATCTGTATTTGTGTTCCTGGTCACATGTAGCCCCATGTTTTATATTGATAGACAATGAATGCATATTTCAATGGAAGTGTATCTACAGTCATGTATTTATACTTTTGTACTTATGAAATCTTTTAAGCTTTCTGCAGGTCTCAAGTTCAGTGTTTTATACAGTTATATAAGAGAATAATCAACAGCAACTTACTTCCAAATCCTTTGGATCTGGCAGATTCAAAATTTTAAGAGACCTCAAATTTTTTCCCAGATTCAGTATGCCTGGAGTGGGTTTGCTGGAAGCATTGGCCTATAGTGTAAGTCAACACAAATATCTTTTATAAAACCCCGTGAGTGTGGCTGAGGCAGCAACTCCACTGAATTAGCAAGGACGATCCAAACTCTGAGGTCTGCTGTGTGTTCATACCAGTGAGGTAAACTGAGGGTGGGGTCCACCCTGCCCCATCATTTTGCTCAGTGAGGTCATAGGAACTAGACAAGGTTTGCCCCAGGTACTAAACTGACAGCCTGAGGTCTGGTGATGTAGTATTGGCATGTCGCAGGACAATGAACTCTGCTTCCATGGGTGCAGAAGCTGAGACAAAAGCAACAGAAAGACAATTGATCTACCTTTGAAGCACACTGAGGATTTATGGAGAGAGGTCTCCCTGGTGTACATGCCCTTCTAGGGAGCTGGCCTATCGACTTGACGCTCTTTAATGTCCAACACCTATTTCACATTAGGCACTGTGAGAGACAGAAAGATAAGAAAGATGCAATTCTTCCTCCAGGGACTAACCATCTATCAGGAGACTATGATAGTATTTAATTCATTCATGTGTTCATTGATTCATTCATTTCTCCACCCACACAGCAAAGTCCTAGAAACTTGGAATAAAGCAGCAAATAATGTAGATGAGGTGTCTGTTTCAGTGGAGCTCATATTCTAACAGAGAAGTATGTACTAAAATGTTAATCCTAGTTAACGACTTCATTACTTTTGTTCTATGTGCCACAGAGGAAAGAGTTAGAGCATCACCAGAGCCTTATTAGGGAACTGATCCAACTGGGAATACTATTATCTCCATCTCTAACATAAAGAGAAAACAGAAGCAGAGAGGAATTATGTAACTTGCCCAAGTTCATCCATGATGGTGCATGATGGAGCAGATTGTCTCTCTCCAGTAATTAACCACTATACTCTGCAGGGAACATCACAAGTTCCAGGTTTGCCATGGAGCCAGCGATTGGATAAATTGGCTTGGACCCTAGAGGGGCTGTCTAGAGGGCAGGGTTATAGCACAAGTTAGGATGAAGCAAGTGCCAGAAGAGAAATGCAACCTGTTGTGGGGGAAAATCAGAGAGGAAGCATATCTATCGAAGGAAACATAAATCACTTCTTGGGGAGGGTGCCATGTTCCTCAGAAAGATGAGACATCTTCCCTAGACAGAGAGTGATAGAAGGTAATGAGGGCATTCCAATCAGAGAGAAGAGTGTGAACAAGGAGTTAGGGGAGGCAAGGTGGTTTCTTAAGAGGACCCTGCCGGCTACCTCTCATGCCTTACCTATTTTTTCATGTCATTCTCTTTTTTCTTCTTCCTCTTGCCATTCTCAACAGCACCTGGTGCAAAGAATGTGTGAGGGAACAGAAGTATAGCTAGTTGCTGAATATTTATTAGGGCCTCCCATTTCTACAACCCATGGAGTAACCAGAAGAGAGGAGGGAAAAGGAACTAACATTAGTGGAACCCTACTGTATACTAGGTGCGTTCCTGTGTTATTTCATTTCATCCTCAGATTAAGGACAATTTAGTTAAAAATGACAGATATCCAATTTGAACTAGCATACAAAGGACATAATGCAGGCGGAGCAAGATGGCCGAATAGGAACAGCTCCAGTCTCCAACTCCCAGCACGAGCGACACAGAAGACTGGTGATTTCTGCATTTTCAACTGAGGTACTGGGGTCATCTCACTAGGGAGTGCCGGACAATCGGTGCTGGTCAGCTGCTGCAGCCCGACCAGCGAGAGCTGAAGCAGGGCGAGGCATCGCCTCACCTGGGAAGCGCAAGGGGGAAGGGAATCCCTTTTCCTAGCCAGGGGAACTGAGACACACAACAC